>NC_084466.1:153373900-153715685 GCF_027409185.1 Cynocephalus volans
TGGGAGCCTCGTAGGTTTGCAGACGCTCCCCATCGCCAACACCGCCACCTCCAAGGTGTCCCGGGGGGGGGGGGTGATGGCTCCCTCGGGGACGCTCCTCAGCCGTGCACAGAACTAGGGGGGTTCGGGGAGCTGCAGTTCGCGGGGGGCTCGGGACGGGGGAGAGGCCGGGATGTGGGGGTCATCCGAGGGCACGGCCTCGGTGGGGAGGGGTGGGCGGAGGGCCCCACTGCCGGTCCCGCCCGAGCCTGCCCGCCGCTGTGTTTGGGACCCGAGACGGAGAGGACAGAGGACCGGCCCCGGAGTCGGGCCCGCGTCCCCGGAGCCCCTGCTCGGAGAAGAGCCCTCTCCCAGCCTCCCTTCCCCGCGGGCCCTGTCGGTGACACTGCGCCTGACCTGCGGGGCTGCCCGTGGGAAAAGCAAAGAGGCCTGGAAGCACGTGGCCACACCGCCGGGGGCTGCCGCGACCTCCCCTGCCCCACAGCCGGGCCCCTTCGGAACCACGCTCCTGCTTGGCTGAGGTTACCCGTGGTCTCCGGGAGCTCCCTGGCCCAGGGCAGAGGGGAGCCGGGAGCCAGGGTGGGTCACGCGGGCGGTCCCGATGGCCTCGGCCAGTTCCGCTCCGAAAGGCGTCGGCGACGGGCTTCCTGGCCGCAGTGCCCGCACCGGCCACAAGGGGGCAGCGCGCGGCTGCCTTCGGTGCCTCCCGGTCGACCGGGGAGCGCGTCGCAGAATCCCCGGGGTGCGGGAGGGGCTGCCACGCCCGGCCCCACCCGCTTCCCCTTGCACTTTCTCTGCAAGACGCCTTAGGAATTTAAGCAGCTTAGGGAGAGTGGTGGGTTTCCAAAGGGCAATAAAGAGCTAAAGGGCAAGATCCGAAAGGCTCCCGGAAACCCTCCAGATCCCCACACCGTTCAGAAGCTGGGGAGACAGGCCCAGAGAGGTTAAGTGGCTTGTCTAAGGTCGCCCAGCTCTTTCCCTAGCCCCCCGTTCATTTCTCTCTCCAGGCCCCCGCGGCCTCCCCCCTAGAAACACTGTTCCATTGCTGTGTGTCTGGGGGTGGGAATGGGAGAATCCAGGCAGCCTTCGTGGTGGAGGCGGGGGCACTTGCACTTGGCCTCTCGGGGTGGGGTGAGAAGTTGACTCGGCTGAACAGGGTGGGGGTGGGCACTCCTGGTGGAGTAAGGGCTTGGACGAAGGCAGGAAGCGGAGAACTCGGGGCAGAGGGGGAGGCACGTGCTTTCTTAGGGCAGTAGGAGGCCAGCCGGGCACAGGAACTTTGCCCACATCCTGAGGTCCCTGCAGGCTGCCTGGGTCTCTGCCTTCAGAATTGCGGGCTGGCTCGACTTAGGAATTTTCCTGCATTCCGTTATGTTGAAAATGCAGAGATGGCAGGATTTCTGGAGATGATCTCATGTGGAGGTGGGAGTAAGCAAGCGGTCCCCATGGCGACGGTGCTGCGGTCCAGCTGCCCCTCCACCGTGACTCGAACCCGCGGCGTGAGAGCCGCTGGCCCGCAGGGCCCGTGCTGACCTCGGAACCGGCTGCTTCTGGGGCAGCCCGGGCAGCCCGGCTCTGAGAAAGCCTCGGTCTGTGAGGTCGAAGGACCCCCGGAGCCGCCAGTCCCACCCCCACCCCACCCCACCCCACCCCCACCCCCACCCCACCCCCACCCCCACCCCCACCCCACCCCACCCCACCCCCACCCCCACCCCCACCCCACCCCACCCCACCCCCACCCCCACCCCCACCCCACCCCACCCCACCCCACCCCACCCCACCCCACCCCCACCCCCACCCCACCCCACCCCACCCCCACCCCCACCCCCACCCCACCCCACCCCCACCCCCACCCCACCCCACCCCCACCCCCACCCCCACCCCACCCCACCCCCACCCCCACCCCCAAAGTCAGAAGGCTTCTGCCCAGGGTCAGCAACACACTCCTGCCTTCCAGGTGGATGCGGGACACGGAAGGGTCGCAGTGGAGGGGGTTAGTGGCAGCCAGGTGGAGTCCTGCCCCAGCAGCCCCTGGGAGGCCAGGCACGCGGTGGGGTGCAGGAGCGGGGAGGCACTGCTGTCCTGCCAGTTCTGCTGCGTCCACGAGGGAATGACCCTGCAGATGCCATTGGGCCGGACCTCTGCCTTCACTCCCTGCAGGAGCGTCGCCTGGCCTCCCAGCCCCAGACTCCGGCTAAAGGCACTCAGTCCACCCACCCCACCTGCCTCCTTGGAAACCCTTTTCAGGGACTCAGAATTGGAAAGCCAAGGTTAGGATTCAGGCTCTGGAGACCAGCAAGCCTGAGATCGAGGACCAACTCTGCTCCTTACTAGCTGGGGGCTTTGGGTACGTTGTGTGGCCCCCCTGAGCCTCAGTTCCCTAACTTTTATAAGGATGGAACCAGAACAAAGATAGAAGCTCCTCCCAAGTTTGTGGTGAGGCTCCAATGAGATGCCTGTACATGCCCTTCATGCAGGACCTGGCACTCACCATGTGCTCAGTAATAGCGGGCAGCATATGACTCTTTTCATCACTTTTACTGCAGGCGGGTGCTTACCTGGCCTCCCCAATTGACAGATGTGTCTAGGTCCCCACGCTCAGGCGTGCTCGACTCTCCTGGCTTTTGGCCATTCTGCAAAACGCCCTCCAGTCGATTTTATATTTACGAGTCTGTTATGTTTGTTCCCAAAACATTTTTATGCCAGTTGTTCTTAATATTATAAATACACAATTTTGATGGGACCAGCCCGTGGCTCACTCGGGAGAGTGTGGTGTTGGTAAATACACGATTTTGTTAAATATTACATAAACCAGCAGATTTCAAACTGCTCAGTCCTAAGACTCCTTTACAATTTTAAAAATTACTGAAGATCCCAAAGAGCTTTTGCTTATGTGGTTTATATCTATCAATATTTACAATATTAGAAATTAAAGCTGAGAGATTTTTGTTCTTTTTTGGTTTGTTGGCAGCTAGCCGGTATGGGGATCCGAACCAGTGGCCTTGGTGTTAGAGCATTGTGCTCTAACCAACTGAGCTAACCATCCAGCCTGAGAGATTTTGAAGCACAGGAATGCACACGCACACCTTCCATCAGCTGTCGGAGCGGGCCGGAGCCTTGGGAAATCTTTATCCGTACTTTTGTGAGAAAACGATTGTAAAATGACATCTTAGTGTGATCATGAAAATCGTTTGGACTTGTGGATTTACTTGTGAAAGGGTGATAAGGGTCCCTTGGATCCCTAGACCACTCCCTTGAGAACTGCTGATGTAAACTGACGAAATATGAGAGCAAAAAGAGAGCTGCCCTCTGAAAAGCTTTGGAAAGTCCAAGCACAGATGAGGGAAATAATCTGGCGGAAATAACCACACAAATAGTACAGGACTCTGCCTCAAGACTGCTTTGCAAGTGCCTTCCGGTTCTCATGTCCCTTTAGGAAAACTGAAAATGGAAATCAGTGCTGATTTATCATGGTGTGGTTTCTGCAGCAAAGATGACCCAACACTCCCATCTGCAGACACATGCTCAGAGAAAGATTTTAGCCCTATATCAAAAGACAGACAAATAAATGTACTTTAAATACTATAAGTAAAAATAAAAAATGCTTAAGAAATATTTATGTGATTAAGTAGGATTTCCCCACCTATCCAACTCACCCAACTAACTCAATACTTACAGATGCTTCGAGAACATTGACCCAATCCAGGCATACACGCTATGGTACGTGCCCACTCCACCCTGAGGCTGGATACCAGCTCCAAGCCTAATCTTTGCCTTTGACCTCCCCCATTGCTTGCCACGTGTTTGTTGTTCACAAACATGGGACTGGAAGTCAGACTTGCTGGATTCCAACACTGGGTCCAGCACTTTGTGGCTGTGTGACCTTAGAGAAGTCACCTAACCTCTCTGAGCCCCAGCTTCTGCCTCTGTAAAATGAGAAATTAGATATAAGCATGCATGCACACTAGCTTTCAGCAAAGGTCAGCCACACTTGTGGTTGTGGTAGGTGCCATCATTACTGATGTCACTATCGCACTGGTGTAGTGCCTCTGAAATGACCCCTCACTTGTCCATCCCACTCCCAGCCCTTGTGAGCACTTGCCTGGACCATAACAGCACCCATCCTTGGTCTCCCCACCTCCAGGTGCTGATGGTTCTGATATTTGCACAGGGCCTGAGTTCTCCTGGGGTCTCCCTGTCACTCCCTTGGGAAACTGATCCTAACCCCCAAAGTGAGGTCACCTCCCGCTGGTCCACGCTCGAGGAGCATCATCACACCCTCATTTGCTCCGTGTAAGGTTGTTGACTGACCGCTGTGTGCAGGCCCTGATCTGGGCTCGAGGACGCAGTCATGATCAAAGTCCCCGCCTCGTGGAGCTGACATTCCCAACAGAAAGAGGGATGATAAAGCAGTAGCAAACACATCAATGACACGTTCTCAGATGACGATTATGTGATAAGTACTGTCAACACTATCAGGTGGGCGAGGCTGGAGCATGCAAGAGCATAAGTGGCCAGGAAGGGGCTGCAATGAGGTGAAGGCACCAGCCTTGCAAAGGTCTGCAAGGTGCACCAGGGGGCACAGCAAGGACATGGGCCCAGTGCAGGGAAGGGCTTGATGTGCTTGAGGGACAGAAGGGAGGTCAGAGTGGCCGCAGCTGAAGTGGCTGGGCGAGTGGGGACAGCTAAGATCTCAAAGGTCAGCAGGGTCGGGCAAGGGCTTTGAGGGCCATGGGCAGGTCTTTGCATTTTATCCTTATGAGCTGGGAGGCTGGGGAGGGTTTCAAGGAAGAGGGTGGCATAGGTAGAGGCTTGCAGGGGAACAGGGGAGGTGGGGCTGCCGGAGGGCCTTGGCGGGGTTCTCACCATCGCACTGGTGGGGGTGGGAGTGTTAAATGTAGGTTTTATCATTATTCAGGTGTGTTAGGAGACAACTGCTTCTGAAAAGATAGTTTGCCACTTACAGTTCCCAAGAGGAGGGGCCATGCCACACAGAGCCACACAGGACAGGGAAGTCCAGGGGCTGGTCAGGAGCAAGGGGACAGGTGAGCGAGAGCCTTTGCTGTTTTCACTGGAAGGAACAGGCAAACCAGGGCAATCAGGTAAGTGGGTTAGTGACTGGCAAGTTTGAATAATTGTGTAGGGTTCTGCGGTGTAGGGACTGTCCACGTTGCCTGGCACCTGGCCCTGGGGTGACTAGGGAGGTGGGTAGTGTAAGAGCTCAGTACAGGAGGTGGCTGGAGGTAAAGGCTTTGGATGGGCTGGTTTGCATATGAGAGGTGTGCTCGGAGGGAGTCATTTGCTATCTCTAGGAATAGCTAGTCCTGGGAGAGTTGGCAAGATCCCAAGATGTCACAGTCATGTAAAACATAGAAAATAAAAAGCATGACTAATAGAGGCAGATGGTGAGGAGAGGTCAGGATTAGAGGGCAGAGCTGCAGAATGGTGGATTCTGTGAGAGGGGAGGAGAGAGGAACGTGAGAGGGTGACTTCGGAAGGGGTGGGGTGCGGTTTGGTCAAGGTGGTCGGTTGGACAGGCCCCTGAAGTTATCCGAAGGAACCAGCCAAGCGGTAAGAGCAGGTTATGGGGTCAGTATAGGAGAGAGCAGTGGCCTGGTGGGAGCTCAGCAGTTTGCCTTACACAGGCTGGTTACTGAAACTGACAGGGGACCCGTGGGGAAGGGGCTCCCTGAGGAGGGGCAGGACCCAGGCGCTCTGGTTCAGTCACTTATGTTGGAGATACTGCCCGTTATCCCAGTGCATGTACCTGCCTGTGGCTCGGGGCTGAGGACTGAGCCACGGGCACCCCAATACATCAAGGTCAGGATGAAGAGGAGGTGCAGCCACAGAGGCTGGAGGAGGATCAGGAAGGACTCTCGTGAGTGGAAAACCAGGTGAGAGCATTTCAGGAGAGAGTAGTCAACGAAGTCAAGGGGCCAAGAGATGGGGGTGAGGACGGCATTTGCAGGTGCAGACGTGCAGTTGACTTGACAGGGCACACTAGCTCTGAGCCTCACCTGAGCGAAGTGTTACCCACCCCCAAAAGAATTCCTGTCTTCTCCATATTACCAAAAACTCGTACTGAATTGTTGTATTTTGAATTCCATCAGTAAACATTTGTGGCAATTTGTTTCTGTTACATTAGTACGTAATATCTTCCATTTTGCCTCTTGGGCCCACAAAGTCTAACATATTTACCACCTGGCCCTTTAGGGAAAAAGTGGGTGAAGGAGGCATTCTGAGAGTGGATGGGGGGCCGTGAGGCTCTGGGGACACAACATAGGGTTGCAGTGGCTTCCATAGGATTGGAGTCCAGGGCCTTGGAGGGCAGGGCCTGAAGCTTCCTGGGATTGGCCCCCATGCCGCTTAGGCAGAACTAGACCATCAGTTTCAGGTCAGCCTCCCTGTTGGGTGACATAGAGAGTGCAGCAGCTGGGACAGGTGGAGGCCTCCCAGGAATGTGCCGCTATCCCCAGAACCTCTTCTCATAGCTATCGCAGTTCTGCATTGCTTTGGGTAATGCTCCGACCAATAGTTGTCCATTTCTGATCAATATCTGCCTGCTGCACTAGACCCCAGCTCCACATAGGCTGGATAGGTCTGCTCTTCCGGGGACCTCCAATACCAGGCATGGGGTGAGTGCTCCACCAACACTCATTGGAAGGACTGAAGGAATCAATGAATGAGCCAGCAAACAACCCCCCAACCTCCACCCCAATACCTGGCCCAGTGCCTTGTGCAAAATAGATGTTCAGAAAATATCTGCTGAGAAAATTAAATTTTGACTCTTCGTACATTCTCTAGCTAGGGTGTGTACCCTTGATGCCTTTGAGGTCATTAGGCGGGACTGAGCTCATGGGGCAGGAAAGTCCACTTCTGATGTGACTCAGGTCTTAGGGGACTCCTTGCTGCAGCTAGCTCACCACTGCACGCCCCCAAAGCCTGCCTGTGGTGGGAGGCCTACAACTCACTCCGGCCAGGCAAGGATGAGAACACCCGGGCCAGCAGGAGTCTCAGCTGAATGAGGCTTTTGGCAGAAGAAAGTCACATTTACTTTCCTTTGTTTTCCCCTAGAAGCCCTGGTCACCACTTAGACCCCAGGATGGGTAGGTCTGCAGAAATGCCTAGCCCAGATGACTCCCAAAAACCATTGCCCTTTTCCAGGGGCATTTGAAATGGGTGCTGAAAGGAGGGCAAAAGAGTCCTGACATTCAAACCACAGACAGGCTGCTGAGGATGGAAAACCTGGGTATGGAGGGGGTACAGTATAGCACCATGGTTAAAATCATTGGCTTTGAATTTAAAAAGTAAAAAGATCTGAGTTGGCCTGGGGATCTGAGCTGTGTGACCTCAGTCAGGTGTGCACCCTCTCTGATCCTCAATTTATACTTGTTAACTCTGACACCCACTCATGAGTGCAGCAGACCTGAGATGCAGAAAGGGCCACTGGTGTCCCCAGTTATGGAATGGCTGTCCCAGGCCCTCCACTGGGGACCAGGCCTTGAATCCAGCTCATCTGGCTGCAGAGCCAGAGCTCACCCCCTCCACACACTGCCCCTTTGGGAGGCAGGGTTTGGTGTGTGCAGATCAGAGTGTCCCTTTTGGTGGGAGAAGAGTTGAAGGAGACGGCTCCTTCCTCAGGAGAGGTGGGCCGGGGTGGGAGGAGAAGCTGAGCATTCCCCAACCTGATTCCCTGGACCAAGCCTTGTTCTGCTCTGCCAGGAAGGAGGCTCCCCAGGGAGTGGAGCATGCAGTCCCCACCACATGGCTTGATTGTGCATTCTTGGGCAAGTCATGAGACTCAGGAAGGCCCAGGATTCAGCCTTGGCCAAGATCCGCCTGCTCCTAGATCTGACTTCAAAGGGGCCTCTCAGAGCATGCAGAGCTGAGGGTGCACCCAGAACGCTCCCAGGAGCCCCAGTGGCCTCCGTGTTTGACGAGGAATCCAGCCTCCCTTGTGCTGCTGGCCCAAGCAAGGGGCTCTCCATTGCAGGAGAACAGGCCCCTTTCATATTCTCTGGGTGCAGATGCGGCATCAGGCCCGCATAGGGCTCTCAGCAGATGCTCCCAGAACACAGTGCACTAATTCTCCTCCATTCTCTGCTATAGGCGCCACAATGAAGAACACAGGTGCAGGCCTGAGCCGGTCCAGCGCACCCCACAGCAGGAGTACACAGCACTTGCAAGTGCTGATCGAGGGGGCAGTGTTGCTCCTCCCCACCTGCCACAATAGCCTGAAATTCCACCATTTCTGCCCTTGTGCTCAGTCCTTAGACCGCACAGACTCTCCAGGGACAGTGACCTATGCAGCCCCAAGGATCCCAGGACCACCATAGTTCTCCATCCTTCTGCACCTGACCAGGAACAGGTTTGCAAAACAGGAGAAAGGAGAGGAGAGAGGGGGCTGGCAGGCGGTAGGGTTGGGGGGTGCTGGGGACAGAGTCACAGCTGATGGCACAGGACAGCAGGGCTTTGGGAGCAAGGACAGGGCAGAGGTTGTGCAGGTGAGTCCAGCCTGGGGCCATCAGGCAGGACTGATGCAAGTGAGGTCGCAGGTCAGCCTTCCAAAGTGCGTAAGGCTGGGAGCCTTGGAGGTCACTGGCCCCCGAGGCTCCTTTGGGGACCAGACAACATTCTGTTTTTGCAACTTTCACAGCTACTCGCTCTGAAGCCTGAGGAACTCAACAACAGCCAGACTTCAGAATCTGGAAACGGCCCATATGGCTGACATGGGGCTCTGACAAAGTAACTTGACAGAAATTTTTAAAAATAAAAAATAAAGAGCTATAAGTACTCAAAAATTACTTCTACCCAGAGCTGGAAAAACAGTACCCCTCTTATGCACAGGGGATACATTTTAAGACTCCCCTGGATGTCTGAAACCTCAGATAGTACTGAGCCCTATGTAAACTGTTTTTTCCGGTGCATACATACCTATGGTAAAGTTAACTTATAAATTAGGCCCAGTAAGGCAGCAATAACTAATAATGAAATAGAACAATTGTAATGGCATACTGTAATAAAAGCCACGTGAATGTGATCACTCATGTGGTCACTCTCACTCTCACGGTATCTTACTGTACTGCACTCACCTGTTTCTGACCACGGTTGGCCGCACGTGACTGAACCCGTGGAAGTGAAACTGCAGATAAGGGGACGCGCTGTAGCCCTGAATTGGCTGGAGGGGTCTCGGCTCAATGAAAAAAACCAGGGGATTTCCTTGGGAGAAACACACCACAGAAGGGCTTGCGATTTGCACCCAGGAGAAGGGTGCCTCACCTCCCTGCCCCCACCTGTCCCACTTATTCCCATCACAGGGCCCCGCCTGAACAGGAGGACGTGGCATCTCCGAGTCCATAAGCTCAGCTCCTCTGCTGGGCAGCCGCCTGACCACTGAGACCTGCTGGGGCCCCAAGGGTAGAGCCATAAGGGACTGGCCAGTGGACACCCACTCCATCCCTTGCTTGCTCGGCCAGCTCACAGGACCACCCTCCTGTGATCAGCTGAATAATGGCCCCTAAAGATGTCTGTGTGGTGACCCCCAGAACCTGGAAACCTGTTTCCTACAGGGCAGAAAGGACTTTGCAGTTGTGATCTTGAGATGAGGATGTGGCCTGGACTACCTGGTGGGCCCAGTGTAATCACAAGGGTCCTTACAAGAGGCAGGAGGGTGAGGCTCAGAGATGGCAATATGACCACAAAGCAGAGGGACACAAAGTCAGAGAGAGACCTGAAGATGCCACGCTCAGAGGATGGAGGAAAGGGCCACGAGCCGAGGAATGTGGCGGCCCCCAAAAGCTGGAAAAGGCAGGGAAACAGATTCCTCCCTAGACCCTCCAGAAGGATCCAGGCCTGCTGACACCTTGACCTCAGTGCAGCGAGACCGATTTCAGACTTCTGGCCTCCAGAACTGCAAGATAATAAACTTGTGTTGTTTTAAGCCACTGTTTGGGGTAATTTGTTCCAGCAGCCACAGGAAACTCACACAGCTCTCAGGGCCAGTGCTGCTCCTGCAGATGCAGCTCTGGCCCACAGGAACTAATCTCTCTCTGTTGCTCCCCAGGGAACCTCACCGGGTGAAGTTCTGGGAAAATCTGATTCATCAAAGTGATGTTTTCCTACCACAAGCTCTGCCTCCCCCACAGGCAGAGTGACTGCCCATGGGGTGAGATTTCTGGAGCAACAGAAAAATACCAGCCCCCGCACACCACCTCTCTGCCTGCCCCCCACAAACCCTCCACTTGAGCACACCCCATGCTTCCCTTCCCAAGGAGGGTCATTCCATGGGGAAGGGACACATTCTTCATGACAGTCTTTCCTGAGAGATAGTATCTGAGTGGGGAGTGGGTGGCCACACAGCAGAGAGGGTTCTAGAAAGCTCTGAGAGAGGAAGTCCTGCTATCAACCCTCAAAGGCATGCCCCAGCCTGTCCTGCATCCTGGCCGCCGCCCCCACACACTTCCCTCCGCCCCGCTCCTCTGCACATGCACATTCTCTGCTGAGCAAAGCTGCTCCTGGCCCCATCATGAAGTGATGGGGTTCTCCCCATTTCCAGGCCTGGATGTCACCAGCCTCCCACCCCCAAGGCACCACCCTGGGAGGCAGTGCTGGAGAGAGTCTCTCCCAGAGCCTCATGCCTGAGACAGTCCCCTGCTATGGGCTGGACTGTGTCCCTTCCAATTCATATGTTGGACTCCCAACCCCAGTGCCTCAGAATGTGACTGTATTCAGAGATAAGGTCTTTAAAGAGGTGGTTATGTTAAAATGAGGGCGTTAGGGTGGGCCCTCATCCAATCTGACTGGTATCCTTGTAAGAAGGGGCACCGGGGGCATGTGTGTGTGCACAGAGGGACGACCATGATCTTGGACGTCCAGCCTCCAGAACTGAGAAAATACTTTTCTGTTGTTTAAACCACCCCATCTGAGGTGTTTTGTTGTGCAGCCTTCACCAACTAATACACTGTCTCCTGCCTCAGGTTCATCCTACCCCAAATGGCAGCCGGGGACACTGAGCATCCAGCGACAGTGACAGGCACCCAGAGACACCAGGGGCTCAAAATCACAGCTGCCAGGGGCCTGAAGTGGGACTGCAGTCACCGAACCTTCAAATTCAAATGTCTGAAGACAATGCCAGGCCTGCTGTGGGCTGGGATGAGCCTCCAACCCCACGCCCACCCACAAGAGGCTTCACACAGGGAGTTCCTGGTAACATCTGAATCCTTGCCTCTCTGCTCTCGTTTCCTTCTGTACAGACATTAGCACGATCACACCTCATCTCTCACCAGTCACCATGCCCTAAGTCCCCTTCACTGACAGTGTGCACTCACGCACGTGGGACGCCGTGGAGAGAACCCGAGGGGCAGCGCTTACGCTAGAGAGAGGGAGCGTGCACGCTGCAGGTACCAGTCACATGGTCCGTCTTTCATCATGTTAAATAGTAATAAAAGTACAGCTCGACTGTGATTCCCTTAGCATACCTTACACGATTAAGGGAGTACAATTTAATACAATCTGGTACACAGCTTTTGAGAACACAAAGTAACTTCAATACCAGGTCGCGAGAAATGCTCCGTTTTGCTTTGGTTTGGGATGACAGGCTAGAAAGCCACCACTCAACATGGCATCTGTGCTGCCCGCAAGAGCTGGGCCTCAAATGAGAGGAAGCAGAGGCGACACGCTGTCCTGCGGAGAAAGGCCCCTCGAGAGAGAGACCGTGTCTGCGTGGCATTGGTCGGCACTGAAGGGATGGGCCTGCGTGTGTTAAAAAGATTCGTGTAATCAACCAAATAATATTGGAAATAACACCTTCAGTAATACTTCTGTAAGAAGCAGAGTTACACTACATGTTACTCACATGCATAGGAGTGCATAAGAAAAATCCCTTGTAATTATGGTTGGTAGGGAATAGCCAAATATATACTGGAAACAACAACTGGCAGAGAAATTAATCTATAAAAGGGGTTATGTCCAGAGCAGAGGAGCTTCGTCAGCAACAGAACTGAAGGGAATCCACTCAGAAAATGCACCCACACACACACGCATACACACACTCTGTATTGCAAATAAATACACACACACACACACACTGAAGTGATATCTCCCTAAAGCATCCTTGTGCTCAGGCCAGATTTCCCAACTGGCTGCTGCTCCAAGTGCCGGCTGCAAGATAAAGAGGGGATTGTCCCTGAAAGTGGGTGTTTAGGACACACAGCCCCTTTAGTAGCAGAAATAGCCCCGCCTTGCCAGTGCTAGGAGCCCTCCGCATGCCTTCAAATGGGCTGTGTATTCATCTCTGATGGCAGAAGGAAAACAGTGCCAGGGTCGGACACCTGAGCACCTGCAGATCCTCTGGCCACCGAAGCTGGTCTGTCTCACACACGCAAGTTACAACTCAGCAGGGAGGTGTTCGCACTTTCTGACTTGGGTGGACAGTGTCTTGACCTGGGAACTTTCGTTCACAGGACACTTCCCTGGACAACACTCGAGTGCAAAGCTCCGTCGAGTTCCCACCAGAGGCTGTGTGCCAAGTGGCCCAAGCGTTCTCTTCAATCTTTCCCACGACTTTCAAGAAATGGCAAGACCTTCAGCCCTTCCATCTGGCCCAAGCTGCTAAGTGGCCCAAAAGGTTCCATTAAGGACACAGCTTCTTGCGATCTCGTTCTGAATCTCAGCATACCATGTTCAGCCCAAATTTAGTTTGTCATTGTGTTTCTGAATCAAGACACAAGTATCTTGTAGTTCCCTACCCGAGGAAGGATCTTCGACCACGCACAGTGGAGAATGTGGATAATAAACTCACTCTGATAGGAAGGCGGACAGGTGGTGCCTGCAGCCGGCCAGCACTGAGCTTTTACACATCCTCCAGTTCTCTGATGACCTTGTGCACATGATGAGAGCTTGAGTTGGCTGGATTGTCCATGAAGTGTTCAATTCCTTGCGGTTGCACTTTCTGGCATTAACAGCAAATGTTTCCCTTCCGATTATAAACTGAATTTCTTGAGAAAACATCTAAAGAGGCAGAAAAGAGAGCTAGGGCTAGTCCCATGTAGAACGTGGTTTATTTTAAACACATTCATTTTCTACGTTAAACATAACTGAAGTCTACAAGGACAGAATGGGAGAAGGTTGGAGAGATGAACGTGCAGCCAAAATAACCGACTTCTTTTCTTCTCTCGGAACCAGTGAAGTTGACGGGGTTTATATCTGACGAGACTGATGGGCTGACTTTGGAGAGAAAGGGAAAAAGAAAACAGAAAGATGACTCCATTCCTGAGCCTCAATTCTCCACCCAAATGACCTTCTAGATCTGAAGAAAAGTGTTTCAAAACTGAATGTAAATTGTGTCAGTTCTCAGAAGCCCTGTGGCGTGACCTCTGGCATGCCTAATCGGATCCCAGAATTGCCAACTCCCAGACTCAGGCTCTCCCGAAGGCAGCAGGGCTGGCAGCGACCTCCCTGCAGCCCCTCTCTGCACCCAGAACAGTGCCCGCCTGCGTCACCCTGGAGCTCTGGGCACTCTTGGAGAAGAATTGAATTCTTGTGGAAGTGGAGCACATGGTGGCCTTAGACGGAGGAGCCCAGTGAGGGGTCAGCGGCTGTGCTATTTAACACCACAAAGGAAATTCTGGAAGGGACAGAATTCACACAGCCCAGGGAGGGAAAGAAAACTGCGTCCCCAGAGGTTTTCTCCGTCAACTCCACCTAGGAGCACACCGCGCCTCCACAAAGAGAGATTTTTAAAATCATGGCGATGCTGGAATCAGTGGACCCAGAGCCTGCAGCAGGAGCTCAGCCCTCACGTGGTCTTCCATGCAAAGGCCTCGTCAGCAAGAACCTGCGCCAGCTTGGTGTTGAAAGGCCCGTAGAAGTCCTGCAGAATCTTCTGTGTGACGGGCCACATGGGCCCCAGGTTCCGGTCCTCAGGGCGCCGTGCATTGGACGCGGGGCTCTTTGTCATGAAGGCCTCTTGCTTCGCACTCAAGGGCCCTGGAATAAAAGGAAAAAGGCAGGAGTCAAGCCAGGAAGTAAAAGAACTTTGCAAAAATCCCAGCTATGCTTCATGTTGAGACGGGAGTTTCCTTTAGGAAGAATGTGTTTGGGGATTAAAATTCTTTGGCTGGACCCACTTTGGAGGATCTGAGGGAGGACGGTGGAAGTCAGACTGTGAAGCAGCACAGAGCTGCTCTGGCCGGTGCTCAGAGCCCACCCTCGGGGAGCCCCGCAGGCACTTCATGCTGCTGCAGCGCTCACCTGAGGCTTAGCGCGTGGGTTCATTTCCAATTGTCCCAAATGGGCTACTTTCCATGTCTGTCAGCCTGTCCTCAGATAACTGTGCCTCCCGCCAGGCACAGTCCATGGGCTTAGATTTTCCTGCTAACTGGCTGCTGGAATTCTGCCACAGTCATTTCTACTTTGGCTGCTGAGGCAAAGGGCCTGTGGCTGAGCACATTTCACCCTGTGTGTCCTGCTGTGAGGTGGCCTCAGGGAGGAGATCACCTGTGCCCAGAGACCCTACTGGCTGAGCCTCCACCTGCAGCAAGGATATCAATGAGGAGAGGCCACAGAACAAGCTAGCAGGGGCTGCCACCTCCACACCCTGGCCACTGGCCCACACTCCTATCACTGGATTCGTGTACCAGATCACTGCCCAGGCCTCTACCCCGGGCTCTCAGGATTTAGCCAAAGTCCTTCATCCATGCACAGAAAAAGCATGTCCCAGGGTCCCAGGTGACGTGAGATACAGAATTGGCCTTACTGCCCATCTTAGGGATGGAAGATAAGCTCATCAGTGCGATAGAGTATACGTGCAGCCAGATCAAAGACAAATGGTTCTTGGCCTTAGAAGGGAAAAAAGTAATCACACTCCATCATAAGACTAGCTCTCCAGGAAAAGGAGAAACAAAGTCAAATGATGAGAGGGTCCCAAGTCCCAGTGGTGGGCACATATATTTCAAGACATATTCAATTAACAAAACTCCCAGGTGAAGTCATTAGACAGGGTTGTAGCAGGTGCTGTGGGAAAGAATGTGGCTTGCTCTTGCTTCAGCCTTTCCACAATCCTTCAGCATGGCCAGCGGCGTGGCCTGCTACCACAAAGTGCCTCTCGGGACTCTGGCTGCCAGGTGTCCCCAGGCTGAGGGCAGGTTCCCTTTCCCCTGAGGCCCAGGCGCTGTGGCAAGCAGCCAAAATCCAGCCACGTGGCTCTGACTCCAGGGGTCCCCAACAACACCTGCAGTGGGGCAGGTTGTCTGTTCCTTCCTCCAAGCGCTATGTCCTCTGCAGGACTCTGCTCCAGCCACCACTGACATCCTGTCAGTCCTTCAAAGCTCAGCCCTCAGACCCTTTCCTTCCATGAAGCCCTGTGTGGAGACGATGCTCACCTTCCTCACGTCATGCCACCAGTTCCTCGGTCAGTTCAGCTGTGTCTCCCACCTCTCCTTCCACTAGACTGTAACCTCCCAGTGGGGAGGCCACCTCCTGTTCCCCAGAGAACTCCTTACCATGCTGTCCACAATGACCTGTGTGCAGGTGGTGCTCAATAAAAACATCCTGCACTGACCTCCCTTAAGGAGACCCTGGGCCTGCCACTTAAGCCTATCCCTGCCCATGCTACTGAGTCTGCACTTGACCCAGAGAGCTCCAAAAATAGCCAGCATCCATGGAACTCACGCTCCACCCCAGTGGTCAGAAGCACAACTCTCATACCAAGGTTCAGGAACTGGAAGACCTTCTGCATGGTGTACTTGACATTGGAAGCATGATCTTCCAGGCGGAGAATGAGGAACTGTTCTTTCTTAAAAACAGTGAGCCAGTCCAGAAGGTAGACGGCATACAGCCCCACCTGGAGCCTCACCTAGGACCAAAGAATGAGGGCGTCATTTCAGGGGTAATTCCACCAACACTGTAAGGCATTTTCCAAAAGTATCACGGCCTTTCATTATAAACTAGCACATGAGAGTTACCCTAGCAAACAGTCGCCTTCAGACACTGGATTTTAACACAGTATGTTCTTGCTTCTTCACAAGGGTTTCTGTGCTGCACATACAAGAATCCTTACCCTTAGAGTTGCATTTAATCCCCACAACACCCCACCAATGGTTCCATGCTACCATTGCACAGGTGAGGCCTGAGGTGCAGGGAAGTGGTCAAGGTTACACTGGCCAGCGGTGCACATGTTCTTTGCACAATGTCCCGGCTGTCTCTCTGCTCCCAGCATGAGCCCTATACCCAGCACCCAACAGGCTGTGAAACATCAACCCCAGATGCCTCAAAGACAACCCAGGTGAGTGAACAGCCAGATGCCTGGTGTGTGTGAGCGTCCATGGCCATCAGGGCGCATGCGCATCCTGACGCCGTCAGCACTGAACAAAGCCGAAGATGCACACTTCAGCTTAAACCCTTTCTCCTTCTACCCATGCACTTTCTGGGTCTTCGTCCATCTGTTTCTTCTCTCATGCCAGTCATCAAGCTTCTGTAGTGAAGAATGAACCACACCCAGAGAGCGGTCAGGCCTTTGCTCTTGGCTCCTGGGAAGCGATCTCTGGGCCCCTGCATGTCCTGCCTGGAAAGACTGTCTTGTTTGCCAGGTGGCTTTGGCCATGGACAAGCTGACACTGATTTATGATGCAGCTTTGAGCCATACAGTATCAGTTCTGACCACTGGAAGGACTGGAGACTCAAAGTCATCCACGCAGGCAATATGTGATCAAGCCTGACTAAGAATTCTGGACACCAAAGCCTTGGATTGGTGATACTCTGTGAGTGCTGTCACGTGGCATGGCCAGGGGGCGTCAGCGCCCATCCATGACCCCTCCTGGACTCTGCCCCATGTGCTCCTGCCCTTGGCCAATTTCAATCTGCTGTGATCAATTATAATCATGAGTGTAAAAGCCTTCAGTGTTTCCATGAGTCTTTCTAGAAAAGTACTGAGCCTGAGGTGGTTTGGGGACCGTCCCTGAATCAGCAATTGCTGTGTCAGAGAGAGGTGAGCTTGGGGACCTCTCCCTCTCACTGCAGTTCTGTCTCAACTCTGGCAAAGCTCCAAGAAAAAGCGGCCTCTTCCTTTCTGCTCTGAGGCCCCGTGTCCAGGGCTTCTCCTGCTGCACCCGCCCCATGTCCTCCGGACCTGCTGCATTCCCTGCACCCCACTCTGCCTGTCCGTGGTCTGCCCAACTGTCTCATCCCCACCTTTTCCTGTTTGGCGTTGCCACCTCTTTGTTCACGCCCCTCAACACCTGCCTGGATGAGGACGCAGCCTCCCAACTGGTCCTTCCATCTCTAGTCTCTCCGTTGCTGTCCCTCACCCCGCCACCAGCCAGGGCTTTCCAAACCAGTGACCCAACTGTGGCCAACCCTGCTCACGCCCCGTGGTTCCCCTGTGTAGAACAGCCTTGGCCTGGTCTCAAATTCCCACCGCCCCCCAGCTCCTCCCTTCAGTTCCTTTTCTTAGGCAGAAACTCTCACATCCCATTTCCTTTTCTGCCCAGCTGGACCTTGAGCTCTCTGAGGATAGGGACACGGCTTTTCCATCACCCCGCCCTGCACAGGGCCCGTGCCCTGGTGCTCAGTGCATTGTCAGGCGGAATTGCTGAATGCAGTGTCACAACGCCACGATGAGACATTTGACAGGACATCTACAGACACTACCTTGTGCCGTCTCTTGCTATTCTTTTTCCGTTTCTTTATGTTTCTAACATGCAGGAGGATGGGAGGAATAAAAACAATGAAAGCGGATGGGTTGACTCCAAAGTTCATTAGCTGCCTCCAGCCCTCACTTGGTCACGACTTTATACGCCAGCTCACAAAACAGACCTCAAGCTGGGCCGATGCTAAAGAGAAAACAAGCACGTGCAGTCTCAGAAATAAACACGTGTGTCACCTCCGACACAGAAAAGTCGTTATGAGAACATCTTGGTCTTAGGTCCTCAGCCCCCCAGGCTTCTCAGTTCTCTCTCCCCGTCAGGCGTCAGGCACTCAGGCTGCGCCTCCCCCTGGGAGGGAGACCAGTCCGGCAACGTTGACCTCTTCCAGAGAATCTGCCTTTGCAACGTGAGAACCTTCCAGAAGGAAAAGAGCCAGGTGTTTGTGACAGGATAGGAGTATTTTAAAGCGGCTGTAGCTGTCCCTGCACCTGGCCGTGGGTGACGGAATATTTCCCTGAAGCCTTGTTTGCTCTCTTGGGAGAGCCCCCTCGGCTGCCCCCAGGAAGGCAAAGACCTGCAGCAGGATCTTCCTTAGTAGGCAGGGCTGGTCCAGACAGGGGAGGGAAACAGCAGGGGCCAGAGGTGGGGAAGCTTCCTGGTTTCCCGAGGGGACTAGCTCCCCTCCCCCTCAGCCCTCTCCCGCTTGTCCACACACTCCAACAGCCCCTTCAATTCCCACATCACTCCCCAGCCCCCTCACCAGCCAAGGAGAGCCCTGGCCACCTTGAGGGACAGTTTCTGGTGGACACAGTATCACTGCCACCCCGTGCACCAGAAAGACAAACCACATAGCCCCACTTTTTTCTCACCTTTTCCCAATATAGGATAGAGAATCAAAATAGAACAAAAATAAAAAGAGTATTGAGGGCCTGTGCCCAATACATTTAAAATTAGAAAACGTCAGAGCTGAGAGAAGCCTTTGAGGTTCTCTCTGCCAGCTGACTCACTGATAAAAACACAGAGGCTCAGGAAGGGCAGAGGCCTGCCCAGAGTTAGCGGTCAACACGCGCCAGGGCTAGGACCTGCAGCCAGGTCCCTCATGCACGTGGGGCTTGTTCCACCAGGCCTACACCATGCTGAGCCCTTCTGTCCCCTGCTAGGGATTTCAGTTGGGCATCTCCACCAAGCCTCCCCACTAGTCTCTCAAGCTTCCTATTCATTCATTCTGTCATTGGGCAAATAATCTGAGTTCATGCTGTGTGCCGGGTACCCCTCTAGGCAATGCAGACACAGTGCTAATGAGTGGACGTGGCCTTGGCCTCATGGGGCTTGCAATCTAGTGGTGGAGACAGAGCTGAACTAGTAAAGAAACAGACACTGTATCTAAAATCGCCCATTGTGGTACGTACCATGAGAAAACCAATAGGGTGGAGAGAGAGGACGGAAGGTCAAATTAAAGCATGACCTGAAGACCTGAAGCCCTTCAGCAACAAGGAGAGATGCATCCCAGGGAGAGAGAACCGGGAGAAGGCTCCGGACTCCTGGTGGTTCTCAAACCTGTGCTCACACCCTCACCTGTGCACACACACCCCCACCTGGAGGGCCCGTGAACCCACCAACGGGGCCCACCTGCAAAGCTTCTGATTGAGGCGGTCTGAGGAGGGGCCTGAGAGTTGGCATTTCTGGGAAGTTCCCAGAGGCTGCTCCCTCTGCTGGTCCAGGGACCACACTTTGGGAGCTCCACTGTGAGGCAGGAGCTGGGCTGGGTTAGGACCTAAAGGGGGAGAACGCATGCACAGAACAGTGACGGAGAGGGAGGGGCTGTGAGGACAGGAGGGGGCGCCTCGGGAGGGCAGGGCATGCCAGGGTCTTCATGTGCCTTAGAAAGCTTCCTTTCCTGTGGCTGAGCTGGGGTTCACAGCTGGAGGGAAATTCGCTTCCCCTCCCAGAAATGAGGATTCACCTCTAAGAGGAGGGTTTGCATTGCTTCCTGACTGTCTGCCCCTCCTCCTGAGCATGAGCTCTCCAGGAAACTGAAGAGATTAACAGCCCCGATCCGTTACAGCCACAAACTTCCTGTTCACTGATCCTGCCTCTGGGGATCTCCCTTTGACCAGAGGCACCTGCTAAGCTGCTGTCTCATCCTCAACAAAACATATAATTGAATTTAAAAGCACATTCCTCCTGCCGGCTCAAACTTTTGCTTTTAGGAGCCCGCTAGGGAGGGTGGAAACCCCTGAGTTCCAATGGTTATCAGACCTGGGACTGAACCCTGAGTCTGCTTGTTACTAGCTACGGGTGGGAGAGGTAACCTGTGTGAGCCTCAGTGTCCTCACTTGTAAAATGGGAGTGGACTGCAGAGGATCTGTGAGGACTACATGAGACAAGAGCTTAGGACGATGCCCTGCAGAGTCAGTAATGAACAAAGGTTAGATCCCTTCCCTTGTCCACTGATGGAGTTTCTAAACACTGTTTATCAGGAAGTTTCAAGCACACACGAAAGCGGAGAGAATCAGGATGCGGCCTATAAATTCACGGCCCGGTCTCGACAGTGTTCTCACATTCACGGCCAAAGTGCTAGCCAGAGGCAGCAGGGAAAGGGCTCAGCCTCGCTCCTCTGTGGGAGGAAGTGGCTGCGGAGATCCTGCCTCCAGGAAACCCACTTAAAGACAGGCGGGACGCACCCCCAGCTTCTCTGCCCCTGGCACCAGCTGCACCGAGAGAAGGTGGTGGGGGGTCTGGCACGCTCTAGGGGGTGCATAGCGCCTGGTCACACACAGGCTGCACACTTACATCAGACATTCGCTCTTCCTCAGCAAGAAACACAATTTAAAACTATGAAAGTAAACTGCGCCTCGGGTCAGGAGTTCCAGCATGCCTTGTCCCTCCCTGCCCCTCCCAACCCAGCCCTGCATAAGCCACGTTCTCCTGGGCATCCCCCGATCCAGAGTCTCTCCAGAGTCTTTTTCAGATAATCACTGGAAGAGAGAACTCGGTGCGAACGGGGCCCGCGGTGGAGGCAGCAGAACCTTCTGCTGTGGTGACGCCGACGGATTCCTGCCTCCCACCTTCCCTTCTGCCCACCCACCCATCAGGCTTGTTTTGAGAGTCATGTGGGATCCCAAGTAGGAGAAAGCTTCAAAAGGCACAATGTGGCAGAAGCACCAAGGTGGGGGCACATCCCATGTTCAAGGCACACGAGACCCATCTCCCCAGTCACAGCCCATCTGAACCTTTACTCTCAGACCCCAGGGCCTGCGGCATGGTGGGTATATAGTAGCAACTACTAAAGACTGATTGTTGGGGAAATGTTGGGGCCGAACACGAGCCTGGAAGAAATTGGGTCATAAGGCCGAGATTTGGGTCCCAGATCCTCTTTTTACTGGCTGATGACTCTGGGGGAAGACTGCCTCTCTGAGCCTCAGTTTCCCCAGCATGGGAAGGCTTGTGTCAAGGAATGGTGCCAGGTTGGTGCTCAGTCTACATGGCTGAATCCATCATAAACCATACACATTCAGTCCCCTTGGTGGGCTCCACCTGATAGCCCCCTGTCTACCAAGAGACGCCTGGGCAGAAAAGGGCGGCCAGGCAAACTGAATCTGGCCAATTTGTTCCCAGATGGGGCTGGGGAACCCTCTGTTAACAGCCTTCCTCCTCTATCTCCCCCCAGAATTGTATATCCCTCCCCCCATAGGGTTTAGGGGGGCTCAGACTAGCCTTGAAGGCCCCCTGCCAAGCTCTTCCTTACCTGAAACAGGCCCCTGTGAAAGGTGGACAACACTCCTGTGCTTCCTCTTGGATTTTCCTTGGACATTTCCTTAAAGATTCAGCCCTGGAGGAGGCCTGTACCTCCTCACCCCAGGTGACAAATCTGCATCCTTGTTTCCCCCACTAAGGGAGACAGTCCCTCATCCAGTGCTTTAAAATATGCCCAGAGACCTTCTCCTGATGATGGTACAAACTTTGCAATTATGCTTGTACAGAATTTCAAATTATGCCATTTAACAATGCTCAGGAATTTCCTAGCTTTCTTTGTGCTGCATTTATAAATATTAGGATGAATAATAAGAGCTTCAATGTCAGCCAGAGACGTGCCCTCGTGGCCATGAACCCCTGCCAATGCTGGTGACACCTCCATGACTCTCTGAGTGGTTATGTGGCCCCATCACAGGGGACACGAGAGTCTTAGGGAAGCTGTATTCTTGTGTGGCTTGGCCAGCACAGCCCTGGGCCCTGCTTCATGACAATACTGCTCTCAGCTGTGGCTCTTTGGCCCTGAGCCCTGTATGACAGCGACCTGGGCTTGGGACTGAGGAGTTAGGGCAGCTCGAGGTAGATTGTGGTTTCTTCCTGCACTGATCAGGGTGCTGAGCACAGAGTGGGCGCCCACTGTATGCCAACACAAACTAATCAAGTCCACTGTGAGTGAGGCCAGTCCCCTTCTGTGTTCTTCTCCTGGAGGTGGCTCCCCCTCCTGCAGACCCCGCATGGATGACCCTCAGTCACAGGCAAAAACAGTAATAATAAGCAACGGCCAAGAGTGAGGGCAGTTATGGTTCAAATACTGTACCTGGCATGCAAGCCAGAAATCATGCACACGGATTTGATTTTCCCCTTTCATCCAACCACCTCCGATCCAATCCATCCACAAGTCTGTTCCTCTTTTCCTCCTAATTGTTTCTAGAGGCTTCCACCACTCTCCTACCCTCTTCCACTACCCTGACTGGGCCATGACCTCCCTGTCTCTGAGACACAACCCTCCCAGGCCCCATCCCCAGCTCAGTCAGTTGCTCTGTGCACCAGGCAGCTTCCTAAAATGCAGAACTGCAGTAACTATTGACGGGGTTCAGGACAGATTACCCCAAAATATGGCATCTTGGTATTTGTGAGAACAGCAGAAGCACAAAGGTCACTCTCACCTCCCCACCTTCTCCCCTGAAGCAGGTCATAAGACCCTCGAACCAGTCATTATACCCAGAGGAAAGGGATATCCTTGTCTCTGAAGACACAGGGACACAGAAGAATCTGAGCAAACAGGCCTTGCTGAATTCCCCAGTTTGCCATGAGATCACACTTTTCTATCAGTCATGCTTCTCCAAGACAGTCCACTCCTTCATCAAACCTCGCATAAGAAGACGAGGCTTCCCTGTTCCTTCAGGTCTTCATTTACCTATTAAGGATCCCACGTCAGGTAAAACTTAAATACATTTTATGTTTTTCTCTTGTGCATCTGTCTTTTGAACCTAGGATGGGTAAGAAAAGATACTTTGCTTCAATTCCTACACTTCTCCACTTGAAACCCTCCCGTGGGGTCCCATCTCTGTCAGGATAAAGTCTAGACTTCTCCCCAGGCTCACCAAGTTTCTAGGGTGCAGCCCCCGTCTGCCTCCTTCCCTCCCCCCCCCCCACCTGCCACGCTGCCCCTCCCCCACCTCCTCACTGCGTCTGCTGGAGCCAAGGCTTTCCCTGCTGACCTCTCTGCCTCTCCTATGCTGCTCTCTCCACCCAGGCATCACTGCTTCCACTTCCCTGGCCACCTCATTCTTTTGGCCTCAGCACAGACATTGTCTCTCCTAGGAAGCATCCCACCAATGCCTTGTTCTCAGGCAGCCTCTTCTGGGAGCCAGAGCTCCCTGCCCCACGCCTGCCCTGTCACTGCTGCAGGACCCAGCACTGTACACAGAACATAGGGGAATGAATGAACTCAGGGATGCCTGAAAGAACCATCAAAGTCTAATCCTTGCAGCAGCCTGGTAAAGCAGGATTATGACCCCACTCTATGACGAAGCAACTGAGCCCCAGAGAGGCTAAGAAATACCCGAGATGGGAACTGAACCCACACCACCAGCTGGCTCCAAAGCCCACTTTTCCTACCCACACTCTAGCCGGGTTCTGTAGTTATCTGTGTCCCTGGCTCATCTTCAGTGCCAGGCTACAAAGGGCAGCCTGGAAGCCTGCCCACTGCCTCCGCGCTTGCCTCTCAGACAAGAAGGCCTCAATAAAAAGGAAGCAGAGCCTCCCGACCTTGAGCCCCCACCCTGGGGGCGTCCCAAGCCCCCACAGCGGCTCTGTTCCTGTCACAACAGGCAATGCACTGAGCAGAGTGGGGCAGGGTAACATTAGCTACACTGTGGAAGGCACAGCTTCTGCACAAACCCACTGATGAAGCCCTCAGATAACCCAGGGAGCCAAGCGGGGAAAACCATCCCTTAGCTAACAGGTGCTGAATTCACCATTAACAGCTTTTTTGGCAAAGAAACGCTAGAAATTTACAAATATATTCCTGAAGGAAAAACAAGAGAATAGATAAAGGGATCAACAGAAGACATTTTTCATTTGAGACCCTGTCGAAAAAGCTGGTGGGTACGTTTTACACTGGTGGGTAGTTTTTTAAACCGACCAAACAATCCACCATTAGAGAGAATGCTCTTGAGATAATTTGAGAGTTGGGTGTCCTCGTGTGTGCTGATTCTAATTGCCGGGTGTGTTTTCAAGCCTCACTACATGGAAATCTTTCTAACTGCACCTCACTGTCTTGCCAGGGAGGAGACAGTGCAGTGACAGGGTGAGAGATCCGTGGGGAAGCACGCAGGCAGCCAGCTGAACGGGTGCACTGGCTTTCACAGTTTCCACGTTGCGGATATTTGTTTCTGCGTTAGCCACGGCTCAAAGGCGATGGGGAACAGCATTTGCACATTAAAACGCTTCTCTATGTCTATGCTAACATCTCGATGCACAATGTCACTTGCATAACAACAACGCAACAGCCCACTCCGTGAAGGGGCCCGGTGAATACGCACAGGCATGGCGTTGTTCAGGGTGTTGTTGTAGACGCAGGCGCGCAGCGAATAATCCAGCATGCAATTTTCAAACAGCTGCAGAGCTTCTGTCACTTTTTCATGGAAGTCGTCTGCAGATTTATTCGAACTTGCAAAGTAGAGATAGTCTGAGTACAACCTGTGAATGAAATACATGGATAGTTTTACCACCCGCGAAGGTGAAGTCGCACCCTTGGGTGACAATGGAAATCAACATGCAGTTCATTGCCTGGTCCTGCTCACCGGGACCCTGCACTGCTCTTCCTCCTTGTGCAGACAAGCCGCCTGCCCGCTTTCACGGCCACCCATGTTCTCCCAGACTCAGACATGTCTACACTGGCCCCAAACAAACAGCAGTAGTTTTTTTCTTTCTAGTCACCTCAGGCCGCCACTGTGTTCACAGAAACAGTGAGCTTTGAAATAACACAGATTACAAAGATCGTACAACAGCCGAGAGAGCCCATGAAAATATTATGCACCTTCCTGTTCCACTTTATGCACTGAAGGGAACACAAACAGCCACATCTGTCACTCTTGCAGTCTTCCAATTCTACACAAAATTCATTTCCACAGACGTTCCTAACATTAAGAAAAAATTATGAAATGTGTCTTTCTAGATTAATAGGACCTATTTTTTAGCACAATATAAATGCACCCCCACATAGGCCTGTAAACACCTCCAGATTGATAGGTTTACCCACAGATATGGATCTGTTCACACAGACAACACTCACACGTATGTAGCAATGTTCTCATGCAGGAACCGATAGCCTTCCTTGACCACACTCTAGGCAGTCTCCTCTAAACCCTCTTCCCAACCAGGCCTTGACTTTTGGACTTCCACGTCCATCTTTGCATTACCCTATTTGAGCAAGAATCCTGCTGTTAAATAAAATGTATGGGAGGCCATTCTTTTGGACTGAGCTCCTGCACTAGATCCCAACAGACCAGACCAAACCAGAATAGAGTTACTCGTTCTGGGTGCCACTTAATCAAACTGCACTTAGAAAAGGGCCCGTTTTCCAAAAAACAGGAGATTCACAGCAACTGTTCAGAAGGGGCCCAGTCAACCTGAGCCAGCATGATAAGGAAGTCCCCTGTGCTTTAACCTCATAGTGACGACCAATCTGCTTTTTGTTCCCTGTTTCTGCTTCTTCAGCCCTTTTCTGCCCATAAAGCCCACATTCTCTGCTCAGCTCATTGGAGCATCTTTCTATTACAAAAACGGGAAACTGCCCAATTCACGAATTGCACTATTAAAAGCCAATTCAATCTTTAAACTAAATTTGTTGGAATTTTGTTTTTTGACTTTGCTAAGTTGGTTTAACCAGAATTCCCCACCCTTGATATCTGATAGCGGTCCTCACTGCCCACCACACCCCATGTGATGCCACCTGGTCTGTCTTCAGCAAGAATCCTATTAGTTTGGTTTAGCCAGAATTACACCTTACCCTTGATGTTTCCTCTTAGTAATTTTCCTTCCACCAACCCCTTCATCCTGCTCCTTGGCCGTGAAATCCCTCCTTTTCCTGGTTGTATTCAGAGCTGACCACAATCTCTTGACTCTACTGCAAACCCCCATCACAGTGGTCCCTATACCTATTGCAATAGTCCTGAACAAAGTCGGCCTTACCATTTTAACGAATGTCATAATAATTTTTTTTCTTTAACATAACTCTGGGTTGCAAGTTTTCTACCTCTTTTTTCTCCTCTGTTTCTGCTCACAGAGAAAGTATTTCCTTTTGGGGGCTTTCAAAAATCCCCCCTTTGATTTTTTTTTTAGAGATTTCTCCCTGCTGGTGCACACACCTCCTCAGGGCCCCCACAGCTCTGCCCAACACCCTTCACACACACACAACCCCCAACTGCATCACCTCCACTCCCCAGCCCAGGGTGAAACCGGGCTGATATAAAATGTGGTCCCCATGGCTCCATGGAGTCACGCGCTTCTCTCCTCTCAGCTCCATACTTCCTATCCCCCCAACTTCTCCAGCCTGGCTTCGCTCTTTCCAGTAGAGGCAATTCTGTGACTCTTATTCCATACCCATGAATCTGGGGCTTTAACATCTGCATTGCCAATTGTACCAGTACTTCCATCCCAGGACTCAGACGCACCCCTCCTACAGAAACTGAGGTCCCCTTATGGCATGAGTCTGCTGCAAATTTTCCCTCTCCACTATCCCACACCTCTAATGTCAGTAAGAACACCACAAGCCTCACTGCTTAGGGACAGGACCAGATCTTAATCACCTCTGTGTCCACCACTTGGCAAAGTGCCTTCAACATGGCCCTTGAGAATTCATCCACTGCCAATATCCACAGAGGACACCTCTTAGAAGTCCTGAGATGTTTGGGATCTGCCCACAGATTGCCTAGAATGCAAACATACCCTGGAAAGTGGAGTGTCTTCCCAAATTTGTACTTGTCTGGGTACATTCTCTGCAACCACACCACATTAGCCTGTTACTAGTGCCCCAATGTCAGCTGTGCTATTTTCCTCCTTCAGAATTAGTACACATATCAGGACCAAAACAGGCGCCTGTCACTGTAAGGTCAGTCATAGTTATGACCTAAATGGCAGATCAATAAATGCCAAAATAAGATTTGCATGAGCCTCAAGGTGTGGTTCAGCCGCATGCACCGAGAGGTACCATGCAGCAAACTGTCTGATGGGGTGCCCTTCCAGGACCACACATTTCCTATCAGTCTTATCCATATTACAGCTCGGCCCAAGGAACTACGTCAATGAAAAGTACCAGATGCTTCTAAAACTGTCATCCAAACCTACATTTAATTAGATGTCCAAGCCCAGAGTTCTTACCAAGGATGCCCACAGAAATATCCAAATTGTTTGGTGGAACTGGAATTCTATCACATAAATTCCCTTACAAAAATCCAATCATTGGCTCAAGGTTTTCACACTGAGATTTTTCTTTGTGATAATAACATTTCTTGTAGACATTTGGCTCATAAATAAAACAAGAGCCCCTAAGCCTGACTCAATTTTAAACACAAAGGAACTTCATGAAGAATCTGCTGATTCCACACAAATCTTTAGAGATCAAGGAGTAATCCCTAAAAAACAATTGGGACATGTCCAATGTTCCAACCAGGTAAGCCCATCCCCACTCAGGTGAGACTACTGATTTTCAACTGTTCGGGGTGTGCTGAAATGAACTCATGACCCCTCTACCTTCTACAGGTCATGATCACAGCCTTTCAGGTCTAGGCCAGGCCATTTCCTGGGCAGAGTCAGAAGTGACTTCTCTGGCCCTTCAGTCACCTCCAGGTACCTTGGATGTGCCCACAGAATCTGCAGTGGGCTTTGGGATTCCCTGGAACCCCACTAGTAGCACCCATGCTGGGCAGTTCTCCACGCCCTACTTTATCAGCAAGTATCTGAACAGGGACGTAATTCAACATAACGAATGGCCACCGACTCTTGTTGATTGAACGGTGACCACCAAAAGGATATGTCCAAGTCCTCACTCCAGTGCCTGTGAATGTGATTGATTTTAATTGGAAATAGGGTCTTTGCAGATGTAATCAAGCCGAGGATCTTGGGATGAGATCATCCTACATTTAGGGGGACGCCTAATCCAACAACTGGTGTCCACAGACACGGGGAGAACACCAGGCGAAGACGGGCAGAGACAAGAGTGACGCTCCTACAAGCCAAGGAACACCAAGGTTGACAGAAGCCACCAGAAGCTGGAGACAGGCACAGACAGATTCTCCCTCAGAGCCACCAGAGGGAACCAGCCCTGCAGACGTCTTGATTTCAGACTTCTGGACTCCAGAACCGTGAGAGAATAAACTTCTGTGGTTTTAAGCCACCGAGTACATGGTTATTTATTACGACAGCCCCAGGAAACAAATACAGATTCTAAACCCAAATTCCAAAGGAGACTGAGGAGTTTTTGTTGACACCTCTCGCCCACTCTGTGACCCTGGAACAGTGGCCCCGAGTGTGCAGGAGAACTATGGCCATGCAGCCGGATTTTCCACAAAGAAACAAAAGGAAGGCCAAAGCAGACCAGAGCTCTTTCCTTCAGGGAGCACTGTTTGGGTCCTCCTGAAGAATTAGGCTAAAGCTTCCTTAAAACGCCTTCAATAAACAATGCTATAATTTCCCCCACAACTACTCTCTGGGGAAAAAGAGTAAGCTAATGACCTTGGATGAGGGAGAGCCACTTGGATGGGTTAAAGCTTCTCAGAAAATGTTGACAAGGACAGCAAAGGTATCAATAATAAGTATCCAATAGAACTCAAAAAGCTAGAGCAGGCACACATGTAACAAGTTGAAATGTAAAGAGAACAACCTAAATGTCCACATTTTAGTCTGTAAAGTCAACTGCACAATGATGAAGTAGGGGAATGACCAACATGGAAAATACGTAAGGGGTTTAGCTGACATAAGTTCATAACAAATCATCACAGAACTGCAGGGACACGAATGCCAGCTCAGGATGCATTAGCAGAAGCAGGCACAGAGAACGTGGGAGGTGGAGCAAACGACAGGCAGGTCAGGGCCTGAACAGACCTCACCTTCCATGCAGGTGTCAAATGGTGAGCAGGAAGGAGCCGGTCCCCTGGAGATGAAGGGACTCAGCAGGAAGGAGACCTCCCCACACTCCTGAAAGACTGACCAGTGGGCAGAAGGTTCAGGAAGAAAGTTTGGCTTCACACGTCAAGCTGGACTGCCAGGGGAGTCCAGCTTGAAGAGACTGGCCCTGGGCAGAGGAGCAGCCGAGGCTGGAGGGATGAGGGTTTGGGGGCAACGTGAGGACCAGGGGACCCGACTCCCTTCCAACTCTGAGTCCCAGGGCTGCCTAGCCTCCTCCTGCTGAACCATCTCATTTTCTTACTCTCAAATCGTCCCCAACAGATGCATGTTACATTTGGCCAGGACTGTTTCCAATGGCAATTCCAAATATAAGTCCAAATACATGTCAGCCCTTCTGTGCTGCATTTATTTTAAAAGGTTGTCGTGAGGGATGGGGGGGAGGTGCAATGGTGGTCAGGGGTCCTGGTACCCCAGTAGAGGTAGTGGGACAGGATGTGTGTGTTGGGGGTGGGGCCTCAACCTGGTGCCTCTGAAAGTGACCACATCTCTCCCCATAGAGACAAAGGAGTGGCCAGGAGTGAGCCTCAGGCCCCACCATATAAAATCCCAATGGTTACCCCAGGCCACGGGTGAATTCCATCAACGACATTCACGGGGCGCTGCTCTGTGAAGGCAGGAGCAGCTGCTCCTGCATGGGCTCCTCCCCAGCCAGGCTCTGCGTGAGTGCTTTGGGGTTTGGCTCCTGTGGTCCTCTCGGCTACTGAGGCTGCCACCCAGGCCCTGCACGGGCGTTCCCCTTCCGTCTTCACACCCCCTTGTGAAATACATGCTACACTGTCTCATGGAGGAAAAGCCTGCTGTTTAGAGAAGTTCGGGAGCTTGCCCAAGGTCAAGCAGCCCAGGAAGCAGCCCAAGAGCTGGGTTTGTTTGTTGGGACCCACACAAACCCAGCTCTGCCTGACCCCAAAGCCCTCTGATGCTACAGGATGTGGCCCCTGCCCTCATAGTTTAGGGAAAGAGACATATCAATGGCTGACTAGAGTGGGGGGCTAGCCATTTGAGCTGATGATTTTTGCTTTTTGTTTGTTTCGATGTGTTTACTATTTGAGGTGCACAGTGATTTAGAAGCACAAGTCACTTCTGTTACAGAACTACTTAATAAGTCACAGGACACTGATGAACAATTATGACATGTAATAGAGCAGCAACCGAACATTCCAGATAAACATGAGGAACTTCATTGCCGTGGTCAGGAGAAGCAAATGTGTTTATGGAGCATCACATGGGGCATCTAGAAAACGTGCCGCAATAACAAGCGGATATTCAGGTATCTACACATGCTAGAACACACTGCATGATCTTTTTACCACTTGGTTAAGCTGATATTCACTGGTTATTGTAATAGTTCATCAGATTCTACCAGTTTTAGTTCTTAAGTGATGATTTGCTTCTTAATCGACCATCCCTCTTTGTGGAGAACTCTGCAAGTTCTAGCTCCCATGCCGCTATTTGGTGAAGCCTTCTTCCATAGTTGGTTTCTCCTCCTTGTGCAGTGTTTTTGTTCCCATCATTTTTTATATATTGAGATATAATTCACATACCATGAAACTCACCCCTTTAAAATGCATAACATGCACAAAGTTGTGCAACCGTCAACGCTCTCTAGTTCCAGACATTTCCATCACCCCAGTAAGTGGCTGTTGGTTTTAACATTCTGATCCCAGAGGGGTGCATGTCTGAAGTCACTGGGATCATTAAGCTTGTTCAACTCAGACAAGTGCAGGCTCTCAGTAGCCTTGGGCTATGACATTTCCTCCAGCTACTGCTCCATGCATCGGACTTCTCAGAGAGCCATGCTTGGAGAAAAGATCCGCAGCCGATGCCAAAGCTGTGGACGGCTGGCGCGGTCAACCGCTCCTGGCTGGCTCACCCCAGTGACATTGGCTCCACCACCCTGTGCTCCAGCGCCCCCCAGCAGGCTGCTCAGTGACACTCATGTGAACGGTCACATTTCCTCAACCAGGAGCCCCCTCAGGGTGGACACACTCATGTCCTCCTACTCATCCTCCATGACATCTCACAGTCCTGAGGCCACATGAGGGTCGTAATAAACGCAGTTACAAAAGTGAAAGCCAGAGCACCTGGCTTCATTCTTCTCCATTGGCTGGCATCCAAATTCAAATCCCAGATCAATAACTTTCCAACCTCTGACATGGCGTCGTCAATAACGATTATGCATACTTCACGTACAAGGGACAAAGGCCATTTACTGTAGCTGGGAAGGAGCCCTTCTGTCCTACTGAGTCGCAAACCATGAACATCTCATCACAAGGCATGACAATGCAGGACTGGCCAAGCCAGCTTACCTGAAGGAAGTGTCTAGGGTCACCTTAGGCCAAACACAGGGGTGACATTGATGAGGCTCATTTCTGCTACATAAGAACATCCATGTTTGGGCCTAAAAATGTCCAGACAGATAGACGCAAAGTTTCCTGTTCCCTGGGGCCATTTGTGTGGGGTCTTCTCTTCCCTACTGGGTCCTAGGCTCCTTGAGCACAGGTCAGATTTCTGAGGGTGTTTCTTTGTTTCTTCCAGGGCATCCAATCACAGCGCACTGGGAAATTTCATGGAATAGTGGGTAAAACCCCTTGGGGACAAAACCAAGCCTCCCTGACATCCAGAGTCTGGTACCATTTGCAAAGCGTTTTGTCACAATACACCAGCCATCTGGATGCCAAATGTCTCTACAGGTGAGAAAACTATGGTGCACCAAGGATGAGCAAGCTACCCTTACTTACAAAGCTAGGCCTGGGTCCCAAGGTATGGGACTGTCTGCAGAGTGACGGGCACTACAACACCAGGGCTGACACCACGGTATGTGACATGCTGCCACCCCTCTTTCAACATAGCCGACCCACCATACAGCCCCAGTATGACAGGTATGACAGCCTCCTCGTATGACAGCGCCCTGAGCTCTACCGGGCTCCCCAGAATCGATTCTAAGTGCTGTCCCCGGATCCTGGTCCAGTCAGCCCACATCTCACCTTAGAACCTCTGCAGATACAGAAACAAGGAGCTTCTTTTCCCCCAGCGTGTTTCCAGCACAGACCCGCCCTTTCCAAACAATCCGTGTGGGAACACACAGGACTGCCAATGACTTTGCAAACATTTCTCAAAAAAATAAACAGTGTTAAACACATGGGAGTTTTCAGCCTGATGGGTTTTCTCCCACCAATAACAAGACCTGTCCCTCACCAGGTGGTTGCTCCTGAATGGCCTTCAGAGAACACCTTCACAAAGGCCTGCGCTGTCTGCTCTGTGGTCTGAGGTCCGCTCCTTTGCCCTCAGGTGGCTTGACCTTATGCCACTTCTAGGGCCCATATCAAGATGTGTTAGTGACATCCAAACAGGCAGCTTCTGAGAAGCAGAATGACCGAATTCACCAGGAAATCAGCAGGCAGCTTGAATAAAGACAGCCTGCTGCAGGCTTCCTCAAGACCACTCCTCTAATTCTTAATCCTCCAAAGCCTTAGAGAGAGAAAAGGAAAGTGTGAAAGCCAAAGGGAGGGACATAGGACAAGAAACAGATCGCGGCTGCTGTCACAACCTTTGTACTCCGACGGCCTCTCTCCCTACTCTCCCTTATCCACAGGAGAGTCTCCTAATTTCCCTTTGAGATAGTTTAGATTAATAGTGAATCCCTCAGTGCTGAGGAACAGCCTGCTTTTTAATCCTTGTGCAAATCCCCAGGAGAAAAGATCATCTGGCATTCCCGGTGCTAGGCTCCCCTCTCCTGCCTGAGAACACACCTCCGGCATCACTGGTGCTGCCAAGGGTGCTGGGCTGCGTGCAGGAGGGTTGGCAGCACGGGCTACAGCAAGTCAGGAGCAGAAACCTGGCTCAGCTCCTTCTCTTTGTGCACATTCTTGTCCTAGGGTCAGCATCTTGCTCTCTCAGTTGGAGGGAAGTGAATGAGTCCAGTCTTAGGCTCCCACGAAGACCGGGTCCTTGGTGCTTACAGGACTTGGCAAAACTGGGGAGTCATCCTGTCGATGGCTCCCGGGAATTGCCCTCGGCTGAAAAGGCCTGCCTCGCCCAGGGCTAAGCCTCCCCACACAGTCCACATCCACGGCTGGTGGGGGAGGTGCCTCAACCGGATGACTCGGAAGAGCTGTCCCAGCTTGAGCTCCCGGTGGGGTCGGCTGAGACCTCTGTTGCAGCAGCACCCAACACCCTGCCTGTCCTGCCCCATCATCCCTCACAGGGGTTGTCCTCAAAAGCACTCCCCGTAAACCTCCTGCACACAAACGGCTGTCTCAGAGTCTGCATCCCAGTAACAGACCTACCATAGCAGCAAAAAGCTTGGCTCCCCCGTCAGTCCCACCTGGGATCGAATCCCAGCCTGGCCACAGTACTAACCATGGGACTTTGGGGAGGAGACTTAAGCCTACTGAGACCACACGCCTCACCTGTGAACTCATCACAACAGCTCTTCACTGCTTGCAAAGCATAGATGAGGCAAGGCCTGAAAAGGGCTGGGCACAGACCAGGCTGCAGCCCGCGCTCAGCGAATGCCCCATCACTCACCAGAGGCCTGTCCCTGCCCCTTCAACTACACGTGGGCTCCATGAGGGCAGACAGGATGGATGTTGTTCTCCTACCACGTCTAGGGTGCTCAATAAATATTTGGTGAGTGAGTCAATGAGTAATCGGTTTGGTTATTATCATTATTATTAGCTATTACTGACACCTCATATAAATAATAATAGCTAGTAATCATATAATATTTTCCATTTGTCCAGCACTGTTTAAACATGTTACTACACATATTAAGTCATTTAATTCTCACAACCCTAAAGGTAGGACCATTGTCCCCCATTTCACCGATGAGGGAATGAGGCACAGAGAGGTTAAGTTACTTGCTCCAAGTCACAGAGAGAGCCGGTCAGTGGCAGAGCTGGGGTGGCAGAGCTGGGGTTGGAATGCAAACCATCTGGGCCCCCCAGGCTGTATTTTTTAAATGTTTGCAATTGAAGTTTACCCATTTTGAAGGCAAGGGACAGATTCAGGCTGTATGTGACTGATGCCAGAGTCTGTGTCTGTCCAGGGGACAACAGCTCCCAAACACTCAGCAGGTGGAAGCTGCTCCCCACCCACATGCCCCACTCTGCAGATGGAGGGAAATCAGTGAAACCAGGATTCCTGCCCAAACGTTTAGCCCATCATTACTCTGTGTCCCAATGAGTGACTGAATATAAATAGACACATCTCATTAAAAGCCTTGTTCCCTTCCTAGTTTATCATCATAAATAGATTAATTATCTAACCAATCCAGGGGGGTGTTAAAAAATCAGTTTATATGAGCAGATGAAAAAATACAACTACCCAGATTCCAAGGCTTGAGGGGTTTGGGTCAGACTCAAGTTCTAATCCTTAACTGGGCTCCTTCCCCTTTGACTCATCATCATAAAATGTAAATACCAACTGTTCCTGTGGTGATCACTTCTGGGCATTGCATGAAGACAACACGCAGAATTAAAACCCAAATATAGATGCTGCAAAGTCCTTAACAGATGATGCATGACCCCATTCTCAATGTTGCTTGCGTGAGGAAGGAAAGCAACTGGTTTGGAGGGGCCAGCACCTTCCAGCCATTTTTCACATTTAATGGGGTTGTGACTGCCTCTGAATTAAGAGGCAAGCTCTTTCAATCATCTCACAAACGAAGAGGCAGGAGGCTAATGTGAGATGTATTGAAAAGAATAGTCCCTACCACTTAAGAATGGGATTAGAGGAAGAACAACTCTGTTGTAATTGGTGGCTTCTTTTTAATTAACTGGGCTTATTTAGCATAGGAATGCATCGCTTTGGTTTTAAATCGTGGAGATCTCTTATGGAAAGCAGCTTGGAACACGAATTCCTGGCCTCCTTGAGCATAGGAACCGTTCCCTGCACTTCCTTCCATTACTCCTCTGTTCTCCTCCAGGGGAAAAAAAAAAAAAATGAACTTACTATTTACATCCTTCTCTGCAAACTTAAACAGGATTTGACTTTGCCTACAATTTCAACATTTTCAAACCTCTACCTTTGATCAATTATAGAAATAAAGGCTAAATGTGAATCTAAAACTAGAAATAAAAGCTTGTTTTCCCCCCTCCAAGCCAATGTGTAGAAGGGAAAGAACAAATTGGTCCAATCCAACTGGCAGTGAACAACCCCAGGAATCTCCCACTTGCGGAAGTGCAAGGTCAATGACTGAGGGGGTTAACGGCCCCTGATCCAGTTAGAGGAATGGGAAGTTGGGTTCAGAGTGTTTGTTTCTTCAAGAGGGACCTAAACACACGATCTTTATCATCCTTTCTGGCTTGGATGGGGAACAACCCAGCCATTTCAGAGAGGCCATGAGTCATGGGTTTCCAAAAAGAAGAAACTCCTATGGTTGCATATTTTTATAAATGTTTAAGAAGCGATAAAACAGCTGCTGCTGTTAATAACCTGCACAGAAGACATGCACATAGACATGCACACGCACTCCCTCTGACACTGGAGTTACTCTCTCTGGCTGCGAGGCCAGGCCCCGGTTTCCCGAGGATCAGGTGGGGAATGGAGAGAACAGGTGTGACAGGTGACTGACTTCCAAGACGGCCCTCAGTGAACCCCCTTCTTGGTGTCCACACCCTGTAATCTCCCCCACTTGAGTGTGGCCAGACAGTGACTTGCTTCTAACCAGTAGAATATGGTCATGGTGATAGGACATCACACTGTGATTAGGTTACAAAAGACCATAACTTCCAATTTGCTAGCAGACTCTCCAGCAGCCATGCTGGGGAAGCCAGGAGCGAGAGATTGAGAGCAGCCTGCAGCCAACAGCCAACAAAGAACCAAAGCCCTTGTTCCAACAGCCCTTGATCAGCTACATTCTGCCATGACCACGTGAGCTTAGAGGCAGACTCTTCCCCAGCCAAGCCTTTGGATGAGACCCCGCCCCGCTGACAGCAGGACCGCAGCCTTGTGAGAGACCCTGAAGTCCAGGACTCAGGAAAGCTGTGCCTGGGTTCTGGACCCACAGCCACTGTGAGATGATAAACGGGCACCATTTTAAGCTGCTATGTTTGGGGAGAACTTGTTATGCAGCAGTAGATAACTTCTACAGCAGGCAACCAGGGACTGGGCTGGCACCTGACACCCTTGCTGCTGTGGCATCCTGCCCTTCTGCTCCTTGGCACCAATATGTCTGTCATGACAGAGTCGATGCCCACATCTCTGATGAAGTGCCAGCTCCCACAGGGCAGGCACTGGGTCACCTTCCTTGCTCACCCGGCACCGTGCCCAGCATGTGGTAGGGGCCAAATAAATGTTGGAATTGATGAACTACTTCTGTTAGGTTGAGGTCCGGGGAGGCAAGAAAGCTTCACTTTCAGTTCTTCGCATAAACAGTGTATTTGTTTTTAAAAAAAAAAAAAGAAAAAGAAGAAAGCATGGTGTCCACTTGGGAGGACCATGCTGTGAGTCTTCTTAAAGATAGCAGACTTGTGGCCGGGGTCTGAGGGGCGAGCTAAGCAGTCCTGCCCCTGGCTGAGCTATCTGAACCTGGACAGCACCACCGTCCTTGTGGCTTTATGGTGCTTGTGTCCTCAGAGGTGGAACCAGAACTCCAGGAAGAAGGGACACTCTCAGGGAACATGGCTCCACTCTCTGACATAAGGCACGTGGTCTTTACCTTTGTATTGCCCCTTCTCTCTGCCAGAACACCTCTCCCCTTGACCCTCCTTCCAGCCCTACTTGGCATGCTGGTATCCTTGAAGAGCCAGCCCCACATCTGCTGCTCCAGCTCCAGCCTCTCCGGCCCTTCAACCCAGGAGCTCGCCCCTCTCCCTTCCATTCTGCTCTTGCTGAGGCTGCAGGACCGCAGCAAACCATGGCCAGGCCAAGAGCTCCTGCCTCCCCAGGGCCCAGGACAGGCTAGTACACACAGGACCGAGTCCAGACAGCCTGGTCCCCACCTCTCTGTGCCCAGAGAGCTATCAAGGCTGCGGTTTCCACTCTCTCCAGCCCCTGAGGTTGAGGCAGAGGCTGACCTTCCTCAGAACGAGGCAGGGAGAAGCAACGGGAGGCACTTGCAGAGCAGAAAGCACACTCCGCAGAGACCGTTCCAACCCGTGAACTTCAGCTGGGGGCTGCTGGGGCGGTCTGCACGGGGCAGCTGTAACAACACGTGGGCGGGCGGCGAGGGCTCAGCTCAGCCAGCGGGTCTTTCCCCGCCAGGCTGGTGCTTTTGTGTCACGTCTACACAAGAGCACCATGGGGCCATGGCGACTGTTCTCGGGCCGAGGGAGGCCAGCCCACTCCATGAGGCCGAATTCCCACCGGCAAAGCGTGGGAACCAGCAGGTGGGACATGGGAGCTGCTCCGAGCTCAGTGGCTGCCCCGGAAACACCGAAGGTGCACAGAGAGCAGAGAGAGAAAGCACATGTGATACCTGCCCATGGTGTGGCACAGGGACATCCACCATGTGCCCAGGCTGCTGGATGCCCAGGCTGAGGGAGGGGACAACCCCACTCTCCTCTGCCCAGGTCATACTCAGAGGAGCAGGACCCATTCTGAGAACCCTCAGGAGGGGTATGGAGATCAACTCAGGAAATGTGACCAGGGCAGACTTAAATGCACATCCTTTGGGGACAACAGTAGTAAATGAAAGCAGCAAGACACAAGACTGTATGTTCACACAGTCTCGTTCTCTCTCTCTCTCTCGTTCTCTCTCTCTCTCTCTCTCTCTCTCTCTGTCTCTCTCTCTCTCTCACACACACACACACACACACACACACACACACACACTTATATATTTATCTGCATAGAAAAGAAGTCTGGAAGAAAATACACCAAAATATGAATAGTAGTTATCTGAGTGGGAGATTACAGGTGTTTTTGGAAACAGTTTTCTTTTATACATTTCCAATGTATTTTCTAAAATCTCCCCCAACAAACATGCCATCCTGTTACAGTTGGCAAGGATGTGGAGCTGGGAAAGCGTGCCATCTGAGAAAGGACTCAGCTGGGTGTGAGGTTCCCAGGGCTGCTGTAACAAACTACCACAAACTGGTAGCTACACAACAGGAAGTTACTCCCTCACAGTTCTAGAAGCTGCGAGTCTGAAATCCAGGAGCTGGCACAGTTGGGTCCTTCTAGGGGCTCTGAGGGAGACTGTTGCACGCCCCCTCCTAGTTTCTGGTGGCTGCCCACAGTCCTCGGCATCCCCTGGCTGTGGCAGGAGTGTTCCCATCTCTTCACGTGGCATCTCCCAACCCTAAGCCAATATGACTTCGTTTTAACTTGAGTACATCTCTGCAAAGACCCTACTTCCAAATAAGGTCACAGTCACACATACCGTGGATTAGGACCTGAGCATATCTCTCTGGGGGGCTTCATGCAACTCATAACAAAACATAGTTAGGCCAAAGGAAAATAAGACACAAAGGGCCGTGGCCACTGTCTTTTACACATCTGGCAGGCTGTTCCATTTTGGAAGGATTAGACTTGGTCTGTGTGGCTTTCTGGAGAAGAAATAGGACCACAGTGTAGATGCTCCCCAAAGACAGACATAGCCACAATTGGAAGAACAGAACTGTCCTGAGCCATCCTGGCTGGGGAACTCTCTGTCTCAAAGGGCCATGGACCACACTGGGGGCTCCCCCTTATCTCTGATGTGGTGGTATTTGGAAGGAGTGTCAGACGAAATAATTGTAAGGTCCCGGCAGCCCTGAGATTCTGCACTCCACAGGGACATCAGCAATGATCTAAGTATTGCCCAGCACTGACAAGGCCACCTGGGTACCATCTGTTCAATATCACTCTAGCTTTGCCTCATCCATACTGGTCAACCCCTGATCATTTTTGGTTGTTGTTCAAATAATTAACTATTTATTAATTTTTCACCAAATTTCAAAATGTTCTACATACATTTTGCCAAGAACTCAAAATACCCAATGACAATCACCTGATTCTTCAAAGAACTTTTAAGATAACCTGTCTCCCCCTGACCCTCTGCCTTTGCTGAGCCATAGCTCAGACGTGGAAAATGGTCAGAATGGTCAAGATTTAAAAGAAAAATTCCTGCAAAATATATTGCAAAAGCAAGTCCACTTTCTTTGCCTCCCCTCCCTCTGCAACATTCCTTTAGAGACCAGTGGTTCTCAAATGTTTGCGGGAACAGCACCATGGTGACCACAGATCTTAAAGGCAAAGCAACCTTGTCCATCTTTCTTCCTACCGTCAGCCTCTCAAGGAAAGCTAGAGACTACACATCCAGAGCTGACAAGGACAAAGGCACCAACCAAGCTGGGAGACATGGCATTCTGGGAGTTAAACCTCCCGGAGATCCCCGACACCCCTGCTTCTAAACGTGGTTTCCGAGCCCTGACGGTACCCAAGGAACCACCCCAGGCCCCCAGGTCAAACCCGCCAGTGACCCAAGGTCCACAGACCGGGGTCAGAATGGCTAAGAAAACAATCTACAATTTGTTTAAACACAGTGAGGACTGCCCCAAGCATAACATTTACATAAGAAATAGCGTTCACATTGCCTGTTAAGCTTGTTTGTTTTTTTTAAAAAAGAGGCACAAACTTGTGTGTGATGAGAAGGAAATGCTTCAAAAGTGCCTTTTCTCTCCACCCCAAACACAAAACACGGAAACCGCTCACCTCTCCACGGGGTCCCTGAGCATGACGATCAGTTTGGCGTCCGGCTGAAAGGCGTGGATGAAGTCCTGGGTCAGAAACGGCGGCTCCCCATCCGTGCTGTTGTCATAGAAGAAGGTCCAGGCATTGTTATCCCACATGGTCGAGGCGCTGGCCTCCCCTAGAAAGAGAAAACAGCGCACGTGAGCAGTCGCGGGAGACGGGCCCACAGAGTGGCCCTGGGTGTGGGCGGCCGAGCCTGGCTTCCACGCCTCCCTCTGAAGCAGCCACCCAGAGAGCCGGCGAGCCATCGCTGGCACATGGGACTCTAGGCAGAGGAGGACCGACTGATGCCCACCCACTGTGTAGTGACACCCCCACCCCACCCAAGGACCTCTGGAAATTGAGGCAAAACACACAACACTGAGCGCCGCCCCACCCAGCTCCTCTCTCCACGGTGAGCAAAAATAAAACTTTAACTAGCATCTGGTCCCCTAATTTCACAATATTTAACTTCGCTCAGGGTGCATAGCTCCGTGGCATTTTAAGGGCCCACTAAGAATGTGCTAGATGGTTTCCTTCCGAAGCACCAGGATAAAGGAGTAGTTTGGGAAAGCTGACCCTCCTTAGGAAACTGGATGCAGTTTGCGCCTGTCTTTCCTTGAAACCATAAGGGTTAGTCAGTCACAAGGCACACTCTCAGAACCAGTGAGAGGAAGGCGTGCAGAGGGAGCACGTCCATCTGTCCGTTGCCACCGGCCCTTGCTCTGCACACAGCTGGTGCTCACTAAGAGCTGACTGTGTGAGCGGGAATTGGTGCCTGAGCCCTGTTTTATTGTGGTCTGCGTGACTGAAGGATGAAAACGTTAAGCATACATTCTAGGGCAGAGGCGAGGCCAAGACACAAACATTTCAACCACACTGACTCGCTCAGATAACCAATTTCCCAACTTTTCTTTTTTTTAGGACAGTCTTCAGAGATTTAGAAAAGAAAAGCACATCAATCAATCAGTTCTACACTTGATTTCCTTGCATTTTGCATTGGAACTATAAGACACGTCTCAAAGTCACTCATCTGGGGAAAATCTGAGCCAAAAGATGAAGTCTCTCTGGTCAGGGATAAGTGCATCGTTAAGAATGCAGGAAGTTAGCAGGGCCCTATTCATTCTGATGGACGTGTAATCACGCCCAGGTGAACATTTCTGCTCTAGCCTTTTCTTCTTTTTTTATTTTTTTAAGATATAATACCCCAAGATACAGAAAAGACAAGTCAATCAGAAGTCCTTTGAAAATTCCACTCGCAATGAATAAGGGAATATAAAGGATGAGTGAAGTATCTGAAGCTAAATTGGCACAACTTCTGTCACATCTCAAAATTGAGATGGTTTTAGAATCACAGAAGCATTTGACCATCCACCTGTCTGTTTGTCCATCCATCCATCCATCCATCCATCCATCCATCCTTCATCCATCCAGAAAGCACTCATTTGGCATCTAATTTGTGGCCTGCACTGTGCGTGGCTCTGGGGACAGGTAAATGAAGCAAGACAGGTGTGGCTCCTTCACTCTCAGACCTTACTACCTAAGGGCAGGAAAGACAGTTCATGTGGTGCTGGGACCAGGCAGGGCTGCAAAGCCGTGCACACAAGAGCAGAGGCAGGGGTCTTGAGACACATCTGGAGCCCCCGCCCCACAGAACCCAGCTGCCTGAGTCCTAAGTCCTGGGTGCCTCTAGCTGTTTGCAGACTGCTGAGGGAAGGCCCTCTCTGACCCAGGGGCCCAAGACAATGAAAGACCCTCTGCCAAGGATCTAACCAGGAGAAAGTGCTGAAGCAGAGCTGAATCACATTTCAGGGCTGGCAGGAGCCTGGAATGGATCTGGTCCAACAATCTCATTTCACAGATGTGTGAACTGAGTTCAGGAAGACTGACTTGTCACACGGCCCAGAGCTGTCTGGTGGCACAGGAGAGCTAGATGCCAGCTCTTCATCAGCCTCTCCACCTGCCTGTCACACCACAAGTCCTCCATGACACTCACCAAACCCTGCTTTAAGGAAATATCAGCACAGTAATTTTGGTTCTTGTTCTTTTTAAAATCTGAAAGCAAGTAAAGGGCTGGCTGGTTAGCTCAGTTGGTTAGAGCATGTATTGATAACACCAAGATCAAGGGTTCGATCCCTATTACTGGCCAGCCACCAAAAAAATTACATTAAAAAAAAAAGTAAGTAAAATTAAAAAAACAAATTAAGGCTTTCCTTTTTCCTTCATTATCTTAGTCTCCGTTTCCTGGTCCTGGGATGAATATTTTTAGCACTTTCATAAGAACATAAGATTTTGTCAGAGGCATAAGGTATGAGAGTCACAGTGAAAGTTAGACTTATGATTTGGGGTGTTTGGAACCTCCAGCTTGCAAAAGAATAGCTAATAGTCAATTCACATTAGAGGTGACTCCCAGTAACCTGACTTCTTTGAGTTAAAAAAATAAATAAATGAATCTGGGCTTAGGCGCATAAGCCTGTTCCCTTGGACAAGACGCTCATAACTAAAAAGTCATCTTTCAAAGGGCTGATTATATACAATTCCTCATAATCACTAATAGATTCATTTAATTTGGAGAATCAAAATATAATAGATCTAGGAAAATTAAAAAATAGATCACTGCCTCAGGTAGCCAATTTAAGCAAAATATGTGAGTAAGTTTCTCTTTCAGAGGTATACGTGGATAAACATTTTCTCTTAAGATGAATCCAATAAAAGAAGTTATGTAAGATGAATAAGCCTAGAGATCGAATGTACAACTTGATGACTATATTGTATTGTACAGTGGAAATTTGCCAAGAGAGTAGCTCTCAGGTGGTCTTACCACAACAACTAAAAAAGGGTAACTATGTGATAAAATGGATGTGTTAATGTCCTTGACTATAGTAATCATTTTATTATGTATATGTATATCAAACATTGTGTACACCTAAATATACACAGAAAAAATTTTTTCAGAGTGAATATACGTGTTTATTTATAAAACATCCTTGTAAATTTTTTTTAAATGATTACTAATCAGACAACTTCATTGTGAATGCCCAAAGGTATTAGCTTGATAAGAGTTAGGCTTTCTTTTTTTTTTTTTTTTTTTTTTTTAGCAGTTAGTCACAGACTGTTTTAGGGTTGTGCCTATTTCAGGAGAAGCTACCTCCATCTTCATACAGTCCCAGTGGCCAGGGATGGCAAAAGCCTCAAGTATCAAATCGACAACTAATCAATTAATCGCATTTATGATCTGCATCCAAACTCATTCAGATCAGTAAATCATGAAGAGAAGTCAAGCATGCCTGCTTAATTTAAACAAAAAAAAGAAATGACAACTTTTTTAAAAAAGCTATTCCAGCTGTCCCTGAGTCTCCATGGAATTAGAAAGTCAATTAAACATTTGTGCTTTATAGTAACTGTACAAGTGATGTGAATGCTGTATGCAGGGGTGAGAGTGATGGCCAGGTGGGGAAGTGAAGGCTCAGCAGAAGTGTGCAGCCAGCATGCATGTGCTCTGTAGGCGATGCAGAGCTGGGCCAGCCTGCCAGGTGCTACCCGGAAGCCGTACCGATAATGATCATGTTCATCTTGCTCTGTTCCTTTGCAGAGTGGGCCTGCAGCCCTTGATGGATTTGGTGTGCGGCCAGGTCAAAGAGATCCAGATAATCTTCTACAGGGTAGCGGTCTCGCAGCCCATCTCTTAGGCGAACGATTCCTATGAGAACCAAAAAGAAGGAGTTACTGACAACAAAGGTGTCACTGCTGGGCTGGCGGCCTCCTGGAGACAGACCACAGAGAGGTGGAAAGGCCCAAGGGGCCCAGCTACAGCAGCAAAAGGCTCAGCCCACAGAAGCCTCAGGAGGGGGCAACTGGGACTCTGTAAACTGGCTGCCCTCTTTCAATCCATGCATGCTTCAAGATGCTGCCACTAAGCTGGGCAGTGGCAGCACACCTATTCAAGGGCCAGAGAGTTTGGGGCTGGTTAACATGTACATCAGGTGAGACCCTAAAGTGGCCAGCAGCAGTGATATCCAGGATGCACACATTGTATCAAACAGGACAAGGGGACAAAGGGCAGCTTCACAGGAGGGACAGCACCCTATAACCCTCGTGATGCCTCTTCTCCATCAGGGCCCAACTAGCATCTCCCTGATGTTCTGTCTCCTGACCTACTTGATCAAGCAGCCTGTCCAGTTGTCCAAATAGTAGGGGTATTGATCATCCCCTGGGCAGACATGGATTCTGGCATTGGCCACATGCAGCCTGAATCCGCCCCTTGCCTTCAGAATGGGTAAATTTCAATTGCAAATATTCTTTTAAAACACACTGTCCAACACCACAGCTGCTAAAGTTAATGGAAAGTGGAGAATGTCCACAGTCAAAACAAGAGGTTCAAGGTGACATTGAATGCCAGGTTCCAGAGGCGCGCCCTTGTTCTTCCCACTTTCCTGCCAGAGGGAAGCTGGTTTTCATTAAGGAGAATCACGGCGTGCGTGGAGGGGAGAGCACCTGCCGCAGGGGAGCGATCAGACCCGCCCAGCAAATGCGTCAGGACCTGAAACCTTGGCTCCAACAGCGGCCGCAGCTAAACCACAAAGGAAGCACTTACACTTCTGTTCACTGCAGGATGAACATCAGAAGGATGAAATCAAACATTTGTCAGGAAGCACATTAACAGCTAGTCTAAGAAACACGTTTAAGATTCCCTTCTGGACAACCTGCGTCCTTTATGCCGAACACGCCCTCGTGTCCTGCCTGGACCTTGGCCGACAACAGGCCATGGATCATCCCTTAGCTCCAGCAACCAGACATCTGCTGGCAAAAGGGAAAAGTTATGTGGGCAAAATGGTGACCTGAGGGCCACAGGGGGCCTGGGGCTGGGCTGGAGCAGTAACCAGCCTGCAGAAGGGGCAGGTGGTGTTCACGGACATCCCGTGGCATACTCGTGCTGAGAGCAGGGTCTCCAGAATTATCTCCCTGCGGTTTTCATACTGAACCTGTGAGGCAGATAGGGCAGGTCAGAGAAGCTGACTCCTGAAGCAGCTCTGTCTCCTCCGGGTGCAGGGGCTCCCGCCCAAAAAGCACAGAGCTGGGAGCCAACAGGCCTCTTCTCGCTGGGCTAGCCACCCTGCACTTACTGCTCACTGCCGGGGTCATGGGCCAAGGCTCCTCAGGACAAAAAGAGCTGTCCATCTTGCACCTGTCCCCTTGCCCTGCACATAGCTGGCACTCAACCAATCAATGCTCACTGAGAGGCTGGGAACTGGGCTCCAGCCCCTGATGGGTCTTTGCCTGTGAACTGTCTCATGCCAAGTGAAGGGTTGGACCTCTCCGTGCCTCAGGACACCTTCTCGTCCCCCCACCCCTCTTTAGAGCAGCCTCACGGCCTGGCCCAGCTCCGCATGCAGAAGGAAGGGATGAGTGGCCCTCACCAAACCGCTTCCGGGTCCACCAGTGTGGCTCCTTGATGGCAGAGAACTTCACCTCTGGGTGCAGCCGCAGGCGGTCGTAGAGGTCGGTGGTCCCACACTTTGGCTGCCCGATGATGTAGAAATGTGGCAGGCAGCGCAGGCGGAAGTGCTTCCCACTGGCATGCGACAGGTGGCCCCAGAAGGCCTTGCGCAGGGCGTCGAAGGTGGAGCGGAACCGCTTGGAGTAGAGCACATAGGAGTTTGTCAGGTAGGGGTCGGTGGTGTTCCTCCCTGAGAATTCCTCATACCAACAGGGGCTCTTACTGTTTGGAAGGAATTTCCTGGGGATTACTGAAAACATCTGCAATGAAAAAGAAGAGAGACACACCGAGGGGGAAAAATCAGCAAAAACACATTCCAACCACAATATGATCTTGCCCTAATACCAATTAGTGTTCAAATTCGAACTATTGTTTGACAAGGATTAAAAAATAAAATAAGGGGCCGAGCCCGTGGTGCACTCGGTAGAGTGTGGCGCTGGGAGCGCAGCGACGCTGCCGCCGCGGGTTCGGATCCTATATAGGAATGACCAGTGCACTCACTGGCTGAGTGCCGGTCACGAAAAAGACAAAAAAATAAATAAATAAATAAATAAAATAAAAATAAAAATAAAAATAAAAATAAAATAAGGCAAAACTTGATAGACAGCTAATAACTATGTTTCCTTTTTCCTAAAGTAAAAAAAAAAAAAAAAATTGGGGGAGAAAATAAAGATAGAAGTTTAATCAAAATCCTCTCTACCATGATTTATAGTTCCTACACACACACACACACACACACGCACGCACACATGCACGAGTCAATCTAATTAAATTAAAGAACTGAAATCTTTTTACTAGTTGTATATTTAAATCACCATTAAAGACAAAAATACTGTTTAGGACAGAATAGAAACAGGAAATGAAATTCAGCTTAACTTTAAAACTCCAAATAATGGTGATCTGCAAAAGCAACTTTAATCACCATGACCACATTTCAAGCGAGAAGTCTGGAAAGCAATTATAAGAGGGGGTAGCCCTTAAACATTTCTACCTGGGTTGTTCCAGACAGCCAATTCCCTTCTTGGTGTTCCATAGCATAAATAGACAGCAGTCTCTCAGTGTGTTCTGATCTGTAAGGCTGTCAAGTTACTCTCGTTATACCTGAGAAATTTTCAAGTCATTTTTTTTTCTGTGTTCCCCAAAATAATAATAGAAAAGGATGCATCCATTTTTTAAAATCGATCAATCGAGACTATCACAAGGCTACTCACGTGCAACTCCTGCTTCTTGAGGTCTTCTAAGTCTGGGAGCTGTCTGGTCGTGAAGTCAATCCTGGCTGTGATGCTGTTGATAATTAATTTAATGCTTGGATAGTCCTTCACGTATGAAATATTATTTACAGAGGGTTGGTGATGATGCTTTTTCACGTCGCTTGGGTTTTCGCCATCCATCAAGCTGGGATAGCTGGGGAAGCCTCCGTAATGGAAAGGTGAGGAGATCAGAAGCTCTTGGTGGGCCCCAGAAAGGATGTAAGAAGCCATCACCAGGGTCATTATTATCAGTCCAAAGGCGAGGCTACATCGCTTTCCCTTCTTAAAGCGCAAAAACCCACCCCAGTTCTCGTTCCCTTCAGTCCTCACTTCAAGAACAGCAAGCAAGTTCATCTGCTTACTGTCCACGCGAAACAGAATTTTGTTTTCTCCTCTGCAAGTGGAGCACACCTGGTGACCGTGATGGGGGCCTCCGCGGCAGCCGACCTGCTGTTCGTGTGTGTCGTTGTGTAACAACTGGATGCAGCAATTAATGCAGTGCCTCATGGTAGCGCCTGGGGACTGCTGGCTCACTGAGCCATGGATGAGCCCCCGGGAGTCCAGATGCACACGAGTCGTGCTGGAGAAGTTTAAGGATATTTTGCAATTACGTAAGATGATCGAAAGACACGAGCAACAGACACAAGGATAAAAACAAGCAGCCACAAAGCACGTTCTTTGGTCTGGCTCTGGAATACAGCAAAAGGAAGCAATCTACACTCGTCATGCTCTGTAAGAGCCACTGTGACCGCAGAGAAGGTCATATGTTCCGGAGCAATCCTGCCTGCCCCTCAGGTTTTTCCCATGGCACAGAAAAAAGCGGAAGCGTTATGGCTGTAGACCACAGAAACACACAAGAGATTAGAAGTTATCATGGTCTTCTCATTGATGGATCAACAGGACAGCCATGGAGATGCCCGTGAAGATTTCCATTTTCACATCCCGAGGGCCTTGGGAATGTTTCCTCTCCGTGCGGAGCAAACTCTTGAAAGTCTCAGATTACCTAAAGAAAAGGAAGTTGTGTTGCATTATGCAGCAATAGCCATAGCCCAGGGGTCATCTTCCAAGCAGGCCCAGATGTTCACTTCTCTTTTCTACTTCTAAGTTCCAGCCAAGCCTGCTTGGTCACAAGCAAGGCATAGAAAGTCATAGAGGATAAAGGGAGAGGTTTCAGGTCCTTGTGCTTGGCTTTGGGGTCCGATCTCTGCCACCAAATGTGGCCCCAAACACCAGCACCACCAGCACCACCTCAAACACCTCCTATTGTGCACAGTCCCTCATATTCTCTAATCCTATGCCTTGATACATCTGACTTGTGGAATCTCTGAATCCCAGGATTTCAGATTCATTCTCAGATTCACATACAGTCAATGGCTATGAATTTGAGGGGTGAATTGAAATATCAGTGCCTTTAAGTGAAAATCTGAAGAATAATAAGAAGCAGGATGTTTAGGATAGAAGCTTGCAGAGAAAATATGCATTTTCCCTCCCGATAGCATCAACAGAGCCAACCTTTATCATTAATTTAGGAAGCAAAAGTTAATGAAAATTTAGAAACAATTGAATGATTCTCTCCTTCAGTAGAGTCTATCATATAAAAATCCACTTGACGTTAAGTTATTAAGCAATTAAATCCAATGTACAGTAATCCCCTGAGTAACATAATACTTCAGACCCTGAAATAATTTTTCACTTTCATCATCCTGGGGAAAACATAATTCTTAAAAATCCATTAATAGAATCCTGTGGTTATAAAATGTATGGTTGCCCAAATGACACTTCTTTGTAGATGTCATAGAAAGAGCATCAGAGGGGCAGAAAAGGAGACCTCCTTAATTTCTAGCAGTGGTAGGCCACCCACTGACTGTCTGTGTGACCTTCAGCAAGCCATACAACTGCATGAGCTTTGGTTCCCTCACTAGGAAAATTAGGATAATAAGAGTACCTCCCTTAAAGTTTGTAACAAATATTAAATTAGTTAATACATGTAAAGAGTTTGCATAATGCCTGACCTATTTAGCATCCCATAAAAAGTAGAAAACATTGATAATAATAGCACCATCCACAACTATTAGTATTATGATTTTTAATTGTCAGTGAATGTTAAGAACATTTGAAATGGAATCAAAGATGGGAGACCCTATACCATGTCATTCGTCCTTTTTGCTTGAGAATTACTTGATATTATTATCAAAGATGACAGACTTACCTCCAACACCACACACACACACACACACACACACACACACACACACACACACACACAAACCCCTTAAACAATCTTTACTGTCCCCAAAGAGGTGATATTAACTAACCTACCTTAAAGCCTCCTTCTATTAGCTGAAGGACTGAATGATCAGAAGTCAGCAGAAGGAATGCTCACTTCCCTTGGACTGAAAAGTCCACATTTTCTAGAAATACGTTGGCCAAGAAATAGCCAGGTGTTGTTTCCAAAAAATGCCTTCCACCCACAAAGTGTTCTGCATGTTGTCAGTAAGTGTTCCATGCTTAAATTATTTGGAGAAAAAATGGGATGGACAAAATTGCACAGAAGTCCTGTTCAGCAGGACTTTTCATGTCCTCTAATATGCTAATAGGCCCTGTGAATCTATAAGAGAGGAATATAATACACAAAATGTGCAAAACATAAGTGGCCAGAGAATTCCACTGAGGTCTCAAAGAACCAGTTTGAGAAAGACTGGTCAGCACAGACTGAGATGTGAGTCAGGAGGAGGCGCTGGGGCAGTTGGGAGAAGGCGGGGTGGTGTGGGAGGTGGCATGAGCGTGGGAGGAGACTGCTCTGGGAAGCCAGGCCAAAAGCCTCATACCCCTCAGGGCAGCTGCAGGGGCACATCAGGAACCTCAAGACTCAAACCTCCACTCCAAATTTGCTCAACCACCCCTGACCCATTGCTTGGTACAAACAACTCTTCCAAACCAAAGAAACAAAAGGGCAAGATCCCCCTACTTGGAAACTCCATCACTGAAGCCAAGAAAACATTTTTCACATGTCAAAGACAAGGCCAAGCTGGTGAAAAATGAGCCGCCAACCAGGAGCTCAGTGGGGGGTGAGTTCACATCCTTCTGTCTGTCTGCTGCAGAAAGTCTAATTAGATAAAACAAAACGAAACAAACAAACACAAAAACATGGACTATGAGGCTCCAAGACAGTAAGTACATAATCTGTACCTAACAGAATGGGCAAAACATTCCTGAACAAGAGCAAAGGTATCTTCTTTCAAGCAAAGTAAATAAAAAGACATGGGGAGGGGGGAGCAGACAGCGTCAACAGAGAGGAGACTGGGGGCAGGGCGCCCCGCGTGTCTACTCGCAGCACAGACCGGCCCCTCTGGGCCTCGCTTCTTAAACACAAAGCACTGAGTGTGCCTTAAGAATGATTCAAGATGCCTTAGAGCCTTAGAAAAACACTCAGATACAGGGTTGTCTCATCTCCTACCATTCATGCATTCATTCAACAAATACCTTCTGAAGGCCAGGTGTGGGGGGCCAGAAGTCAATACAAGCTGGGGTGGGGTGTGATATAACAATGCATATACACGTTTCTGGTCTTCCTCCTCGGTTCCTGACACGCAGCTTCTAAAATCCCTGGAATTCCCTGAGCAATAGGCGTGAGAGGAGAATCTTTCATTACTCCTAACAATCCCCTTTCAACCACACCTGAGTTTATGCTAATGAGGTGACTCTTGGTGGGCCCTTAGATAGCATCAGGATGGGGGCTGGTCACCAGAAAGACCAAGCCTTTATTAGAAGATTGGAACTTCCAGACGGGCCCCCCAACCTCCAAGTAGGGGAGATGGGCCAGAGATGGAGTCAATCACCAGTGGCCGATGATTTAACCAATCACACCTACATAATGGAACCTCCATAAAACCCCCTAAACAACGGGGTTTGGAGAGCTTCCAGGCTGGTGGACACGTGGAGGTGCTTGGGGTACAGGGACAGGGCATGGAAGTCCCATACACCCCCACCTCTTGCCTGGCCCTGTGCATCTCTTCTGCTGGCTGTTCCTGAACGCTGTTGGAGTGAGCGGGACCAAAGCCATGCTGGGACCTAAAGGCACATGGGCTCTAAAAGATTTTTAAAAGGCACAGTTGTTCTCTTGGTATGTATTTCTCTGAGTTTCTTCTTTTCCCATGGTGATTTGATGATTTGAACCTTGGTTATGGGTCAACATGACATTATTTACATGAATGTAGAGTTGTTTTCCAGCCAGGCTGAAGCTGCAGACTTGCACATACTACCCAGACCCTGAGATAACAGTACAGATGGGAGCAGAAAACAGACAGAGTCTTGGTGTGACCTTGCACCTGAGACCTTGCTTGAAGCCCTTGCTGCTCACATGGCCCTCCCTTCTGCTTTTCATTAGCCTGGCCATCAGGTTTACTGGAGAGATGGGTTAGCCTAACATCCTCAGGTCACTGGTCTTCCTAAATAAAAGCTGACTTACATTTTCACCAACACTTGACTTTTGGGTCATTTGGGTTTTCTGTTTGGGGCAGGAAGCTGGACCTGTGAGTTCGATATCAATTTTGGGGAGCCTCAGCCAGGAGCTGAGTGGCCCCTGTAACGAGGGTATCCTTTATGATAACTGTTAATAGTAAGTGAAGCACTTTCCTGGGTTCTGTGAGTCGTTCTTGCGAACTATCACACCTGAGGAGGAGATTGTGGGAAACCCCTCCCCTGCCTTTTGTAGCCAGTCTGGAGAGAATGTCAGGACAGCCAGTTGGTGTCTGGAGAGTTGGAGAAATTTGTTGGTGTTGTCAAACTTCTTTGAGAAAAAATATAAAAATATCTTACACTTAAACGTTTTACCAAAACATAAAGCCTCTGTATAGTATGTAAAACATACCTTGATAAAGTTGATTAAAAATAACACTCTTATGACTAGGTGAATACACTATTGGCACCCTGATAAGCTGAGGGCCTAGAGCTTCAAGGCTTCCAGAAAAATCCCCCCTGACTGGAGCAGTGTAGGGGTGACCAAGAGAAGGAAGCCTTTTCCCACCCGGAGCTTATATTCTTATATTCCGCCAGGGGTTGGAGGCTGCGGGGCACAGACTATACAGAAGGCACAAATGAATGAGACAATCTCAGACACTAATAAAGGCCATGAAGAAAATAAAAAGAGAGAAAACAATAAAACCATTAGAACAGGGTTTTCCACACTGCAACGCAGTGCAAGGGCTGGATCGTGCTTTGCTGTCAGGGGATGTTCTGTGCAGGGTAGCATTCTCAGCAGCACTGTAGGATTCTGGGCCTCGACTCTCTAGAAGCCAGTAGCACCCCTCCTTGAGCTGTGACAACCAAAAATGTCTCCAGATATTGACAAATGTCCCCTGGGGGGCAAAACCACTCCCAGCGAAGAACTGCTGACTTAGAGGAAGGGATGTACAATAGCCAGGGTGACCAGTTTCAGAGGGACATTTGAGCCAAAGCCCAAATGACGAGAAGGAAGCCAGTTACATGGAGACCAGGGGGAGCAAAGGCCCCATGGAGAGAAGCTGGGCTGGGGAGTCAAAGCCCATGAGGACCACTGGAAGTGCTGGGAGAGGAAACCCTTGCGGGGGGGGGAGGGGTAGGAAACAGATGGGAGAGGAGTCAGGGGTGGGATCTGCCCAAGTGCAAGAAGGGAGGTGGTGGTGGATTGAATCATGCCCCCCAAAAGTCACTGAAGCTTGAATTGTGTACCCCACGTTTTATGTATTAGAAATTTGGTCCCCACTGTGACTGTTAGGAGGCTGGAAAATCCTATTATGGTAATTGAAAGGTGGGGCCTTGAAGAGGTGATTGGACTGTAGGACCATGCACTAGTGAATAGATTAAAAATGGTGGTCAGGGCGTGGCTCGGAGGGCTTTAAAAGAAGAGAGAGTCTGTCTTTCTCTCTGCTCTCTCTGCTCCCCCATTTCACAATGTGAGACCCTGCATCACTGTCGTCGCCACCAAGACCTTCACCAGATGTGTTCCCTGGACTTTGGACTTCCCAGCCTCTGAAACTATAAGCAGTAAATTTTGTTTTCTTATAAACCATGCAGTTCCAAGTATTTGGTTTTAAGCAACAGAAACAGACTAATATGGAGGTACACTACATATTCTTTCAAAAGGATCTTTGCTATATGTACAGCTATTAAATAACATAACTCAGGAAAGAAAAATTAAATTAGTGCAACTGTATTGAAAGGAGAATGGGTGGCTATTATCTTCCATAATTGGCCTTTTCCATATGCCACAAATTATCCCAAGAACAGTCATTCAGAAACCGAACGCTCAAATTGTTCTTCCTTCAAAAACCCGTAATGCACGCCCCCTGCACTTCTCCCGTCTGGAATGTCCGCATTTTGGTGCCAGTCGACTCAGATTAGACAGGAGCCTTGGCACTCCCATTCATGTCTGAAACCAAAGTACTCAGGTGTTCATTTCAGTGAGATGGCGTCCCACCCTGGGCTCCATTCTGTGCCCTATGGATGTTGACTATAACTGTGGGAACTTGGTACCAGTGTGAGAGATCAGATAACTGGCCCCAAAATAGAAAGCTCAATTCCCCAGCCCTCGCTTGGATGGCCCCTATTAACCTATGCTCCTCAAGCATCATTAGCAAGCCATTTATAACAAAATTGTAATTGAGAGACCCAGAAATACCACTTAGATTAAGTAATTGAATGCCCCCTCAGCGTAAGATCGATAAAGGGCTCCAATTTCACCCTAGGAAAAACTTATTAAATTATTGTAGCTATAAGCTGATATAGCAGAAGAAAGATGTATGAAACTTCAAAAGAAATCTGGATGGATTTAAACAAATAGCTTCATTTAGTTAGAACATTTACATCTGCCCTCTGGGGAGAGAGAAGAAAAAAATAGCTAATTACATTATTTTACTTTTATGATTTAAGGGAAAAAATTCAATGGGTCTTAATTAACCTTTACTAAAACACAAAGCCTTCTTCCGATTAGTATGTCTAACAGCTGACATTTCTCTTTGGGCTATGTACATGGAAATATATTTTTTCAAGGAATTTTAATCTACAAGTAGAGTAAGGAATATTTTTTACATTTAGCTCAAAGATACCATAACATTGTCGCTGAGACTGAGAAGAAAGCTAACAAGATTGAAGAGTTCTGTACAAACAACAAATGACCAGTTTCAATCTAATACCTGGAGTTTTACACTTTTGATCACATCCCAGTTAATAAGCAGAATAAAGCTATATCCCTCTATTAACACTCGTTGGCCTGTAACATAGTGGAAAGGACACACTTCACAATCACACAGGTCAGGATTCCAAACTTGTGTTTACCTAGCGACCTTAGATATGTCACTTAAGTTAACTAGTCCTCTGTATTTTCAAAAGAACTCCCTGCTGGCAACAGATCACATATACCTTTGGAGTTAAGAGCCTGAGTGCAAAAGCCAGGTTGCCCGGTTTGATCTGGAACAAGACATTAAACCTGTCTTCTCCCCTTTTCGTTGGATGTAAACTGGGAATAATCATAGGACCTATATCACAGCACTGCTGTGAGCATTAAGTGAACTAATTTGTGTAAAGTACTTAAAAGAGTGTCTGGCCCATAGTAAGTGCTCAATAAATGTTAGCTCTTATTATGTATACATAGTCCTGGACCACCTAAGTATTAAAAGATAATAGTAGTTTATTACTGTTTATGATAGATTGCATTATTGTACCAATTTATTATTCCTCCCTGTACTCACACTCTTTGCCACATGAATGACTTCGTAATTCCTCCAACTCAAGGGGTGGAATATTTCTCTATCTTTCGATTTGAGCTGGGTGATTTGTTTTGGCCAGCAGGAGGAGGCAGAAGCGACCGTGTGCCTGTCCTAATCCCAGGCCTAAAGACACAGCGTGTGTGTCCACGTGCCCCCTTGCATCTTTACCATCACCATGGGAAGGACACGGCTTGGTCAGGAGGAGGACAAGAGACACGTGGAGCAGAGCCACCCGGCTGAGCCCAACCTGGACTAGCCGGAGCCCAGCTGACCCCAGCTAATCCCTGCAGACAGAAGAGATAATAAAGCTTGCTCTTTCAAGTTAGTGAGTTTTGGGGTGGCTTGTCATACGGTAAAAGCTGACCGATACACTCTTGTACAGGTTATGAACAATAGATGTCACTAAGTTAAACCAAACTATGACTGTAGGTTTATGGGTTCCAGAAAGTGTGTTTGTGTGAGCAAAGTGAACCATGAACAGTTCATCCAAAGATACAGGGAATCAACTCGACCAGTGATTTTTCCTTAAAGAATCCCTTGACTAACACCAGAAGCAGATACGTCACAAGGATGCTGGAATCTCAATGGGAGCTAGTCCCAAATCAAGGCACGGCTGCCCTGATTGTCACACAACAGGTTTTTTTTTTTTTCTGGCAAAATATGTGTTTATGGCAACCACCGTTGTTTTGTTGCAGCTATCTGGACAACTGACCCCACTGTCCCCTGCCTCCTAAGGAAGAGGACTTCCTCTCCACCTCCTTTTAGAATTACTATAATTTCTTCCTTGCTTCCTGTCCCTGAGCAAGCCCTTCCTGTAATCTGATCCTTGTCGTTTCCTTGCCAGATTTCATCTTTCTGGATGCCTGAGACGCCTCATCTGTGCTTTGTCTGAAATGGATTCTCAAACCATGATCTGCAGGGTCTTCCTGGCTGGCCCAAAATGTGTGCACACAAAACCCGGGCAGTTTTTTAGTTATTTTTAAAGCATACTATCTGTAGTAAGTTTGTCATCAATATTATTTTGGTTAATCACGACTACTTTATAGGTTTTACAGCACAGAAAGTACATTCTAAGCTATTATTTCATTCCATAAACCATATGATAAGACACAGGCATTTTAGCTGAGATCAAATCTCCACAATATGCAGCCAGCATATTGCATCCTGAGAACACTGATTCTCAACTTTGTAGATAGGTAGGATGTAGCAAAAATGGTTTCTAAGCAGTCAAAAGAAGGCATTACACAAGGCTTTGGAGGCAGGCAGACCTATATTTCAATCCAACTCATCTCTTACCAGCTTTATCATCTCAGACAACTAACTTAGCCATTCTGTGACTTGGTTTTCTCTTCTGTATAATGGGAATAAAACTGTCTTGGTCTCCCAGAATGAATGTGAAGAGGAAATAAGATGAGACACACAAAACACTTAAGCTAGCGTCTAGCACACAGCAAGCCCCAGTGAATAAAATGTATTCTTTGCATTCTTATTGGAGAGGCCCTTGGCCCTCACTCCAGAGCTACTTGCTTTAAACATATATATAGTCCTAGGCATAGATGTCCAATTTTTCTGTCTACAACTAATCTGAATGGGAAAAGGCAGGTGGCAGCTGGAGGCAGGCACACAGAGGCAGGAAGTAAAACCTGGGTTTTATAGCAGTTTTATTACAAAGCGGACTTGACTGGGATCATTTGGGTGCCTCAATAACCAAGCCAGTAGCTCTGGAGAGCCCGACACAGCTGTGGGTACACCTCTGGAAAAGCTAGGCACCTTCAGAACAACTGGGCCCATCCAGAATGTGTTTCAGTGCTTAAAGGGAAAGGCCAATTTTCCAGAAACATGCCCATCCCCGAAGGTCTGGCATAAACCAGCCACCTCTTTCTAGCAGAGAGGTGAGAGACAGAAGAAAGAAACTTGGGAAGATTCCTGGGGTTTTCTACTGCAGAGTCATTCACAATATGAAAAATCTGGAATGCCTCAAAAATGATGGTGGGCACAGTCAGCCCAGGTCAAAACCTGGGCGAGCTCCAGCGAATCATCAACCCAACAGTGCAAACCTGCAGGCACCTGCTTGTCTGGCCTTGCCTTTTACAGACAGGACGCTGTACTTCCCCAAGGTCACATAGTGCATTACGCAAGGCGGGGGCAAGAGACCCAGACTGTCCTGACACCCAGTCTCCCCCTGCACCCCATCAGGGGGAGTCCATCCTCGCCTCCACACCTATCACCCTGGCCTGGCTTTGGACAGTCCAGCGGCTCATCCAGACCCAGGACCTTCTTCCCCCTTCTGATCCCTTCAGGCATTCACAGAGATACAGGGAGGCGAAGGATGAAATGCAGCTACTGTCTTCAATCTCCTTCCAGAGCCTTGTCGGCCTGGGGCACTGAGTCTTAAACTGTCTCAGCTCAGACTCTATTCATCACTCAGACTTGTCTCCTCCAGCCCGCAAAGTGTGATGGGTGACAGCGACAGGTACAGCACCAGATAGAGACAAGGGATCAGGGAACAGAGGTGCGCAGAGCTGGCCTGGTGCCAAGCGTGGGAGCTGGGTGAAGCAGGACAGACAGCAAGGAGGGGCAGGGGGCAGGGGCCAGCGGAAGGAGGAAGAGGCAGGGCCAGCCCCTTGTCAGTCACCATTGTCACAGAGACAATGGGGAGGAATGGAAAGGGCCTCACACACAGAAGACAGCCCTGGAGCACCCCCAAACCCTTTTCTGTTCCTGCACATCAAAGGGACAAGCCTGGGCTCTGTATGACTGAACACGCTGCACCCAAGGCACCAGATGGTGGCTTCCGTGACAATTCACATTTTCAAACTTCAGAGCCACTAAGGAGGCACGTTCTCAACAAGGCAAGAGCTCCTGAGTGTGGCCCCCGAGCTGGGATTCCCCCAACAAAGTCTCAGTGCAGATTCGATCACTATCCTGGCAGGTAATCCTGGGCAAATCACTTCATCACTCTGGGCCTCAGTTTCCCCATATGTAAAAAATGGACTTGGGTGACTAGCCCTTTCAGTTCTAACACTCACGGGTGTGTGATTTGAAGTTAATTTTTCCTTAATAAAAACTCATTATCATCATCTGCTAGTCTCTGGGGCTGTTCAGAGGCCAAGGTCCTGCAGCAAGCACTGAGAAGCGGGCACGGCTGCTTGCTTTATCAGCTGGCAAAAGAGCTGATGGATGAGTCCACAGACACACAAAGTGCCTCTCTTCTGATTACTGGCCACACACTTTAGCTCGTGTTTATCAAATACTTACTATGTACAGGGCCTGTGTTTGCTGGAGCTACAAAGATGAAATATACACAGCCCAGGTCCTCTGGGAACATCCATCTAACTCCAGAACAAAGGCTCAAGAGGCTCCAGAAAAATGCCCGCACTCAGAAATGTGTATCCCATTTCAAGGACAGCCATAAAGCCCACCCAGCCCAGAGAGGAACCAGCTCTGCTCCAGGAAGCCCAAAAAACATCCTGACAACAGCAGTGACTCACTGAACCAGTCTCCGACAGCCAAAAGCAGGAGGGTGAATGGGATCTTTTTCATATTCTCTATGATGAGCTCAGTAAATAGTTGCTCTCCAATAGGGTAATCTGCTCCAGCTCTCTTGTGCCCGATATGTGGGCCAAACATAGCCAAATGCCTCCGTCTGTCTGAAATGCACAAAACAATCAGATTTTCTCAGTTATGGGGCAGGGGTGGACAAGAGACTTCAAACATGTTCACGCTGCAGTTGTTACTCAGTGATGTCAATGTGCACAAAAGACTCTAAAGGTCTTTGTGACACAATCAATAATTTTCTTCTGAAACCAATTGGGGAGAAAACTACTTCATAGCAGTTATTTTATTATTTCCAACAGTAAATCAAATCGGTGTAAGGACTACATTTTTCACTCAAGCTTGTATATTTACTAACTACAGTTTTCTAACAAAATAGAGCCTACTCAAGACACGCTTACGTGGTTTGCTGTGAAGTCGCCCAAGATGGCTCTAGAGAACAAAGCAACCACAGTCATATACCTGTAAAGCATTTCAAAGGTGCACATGGACTCAGTTTAGTGTTGTAAGTGACCCCAGAGACAGTGAAAGAAGTCGGAAATGAACTACAGCCAGTGTCTGCCATGTGCAGAGTACTGTGCTAGATCCTCTCTTGATGGAAACTTTCCAGGTCAGTTATATGTGATCCCCAAGTTATATGGGGGAAACTGAGGGATGGCAGGGTTAACAACATGCCCAGAGTCACATGGCTAGCCAGTGGTGGGACCAAAATCCAGCAGCAAGTCTGTTTGGCTGCAAAGCCTGTGACCTTTCTCCTGCACCACACAGACGAAGCTGTTACCAGCAGCTCCACAGGGAAGATGCTCAGAACTTGAGGCTCTCACGGTCAGCTGTCACCCAGTCACTGGCCACCCATCTCCAGGCGAGGAGGTGAGGCTGGACTGTAAGCTCAGCAAAAGGACAGGGTCGGTGATGCTCAGTCCTGCATAGCACAGCGCCTGGCACAGGGTGAGGGCTCTGTGAATAGTTTTTAAGTTAATGAGAGAAGGAACAAACTCCAGAAAGCATAGCAAGTTCCTAGCCTGTATCCAGACAGGGCTCTCGCTCCTTAGTAACATCAGCAACAAGAGTGACACCAGCTGACATTTACGGAGGGGCTCCTATGTCCACATGACCAGGCAGGTGGTTATACGGATCATCCTGTTTAAATGTCATGATAATCTAAGGAGTAAAATTATTTCTTTAATTTTTTAAAATAATTTACATACCATAAAAGGAAAGTATAATTATTATCTCCATTTTACAGATGGGGAAACTGTGGCACAGGGAATCTGATGCCATACCCTGCTTCCTCTTATGACTTACAGAGTACGCGAGAGAGAGCGGGCCTGCAGACGGGCTGGGCCTGCGGACGGGCTGGGCCTGCGGACGGGCTGGGCCTGAAGACGGGCTGGGCCTGCGGACGGGCTGGGCCTGCGGACGGGCTGGGCCTGAAGACGGGCTGGGCCTGCGGACGGGCTGGGCCTGCGGACGGGCTGGTCCTGAGGACGGGCTGGGCCTGCAGATGGGCTGGTCCTGAGGACGGGCTGGGCCTGCGGACGGGCTGGGGATCCAAAGGTGTAGGCTGAGCACTGGCTTCACCGCTTCACTAGCCATGTGACCGTAGGCAGGTCCCCTCACCACTTAGACACTGGTCCTCATCTTCTCAACTCACTGTCACATGAGTCAATGATCTCAGGAACTCATGGCATTTGATAAACTCTGTTGTTATTCGTTTTGCATGCTTTCAAGGGTTCAGACATCTCTGACAACAAACCTTAACTACCAGGAAAAAGTGACACATTTTCAGACTAGGGATCATTTTGGCTCTTGTACAGCTAGACCACAAAGGTAAGTGGTACATTCAAGTAGTATTCCAAAAATTTTTCCTTAACATGCTTAGAAAATGAGTGAAAAGAAATGGCTCACAGAAAAATGTGCAGAGACGATGTCCCGGGGCCGAAGGGTGCAGAGAGCTCCGCCCGCCCCCGGGCCCCAGAGTCCTCCTGCCCGCTTCGACCTAACTTCAGGCACAGTAAACGTCTGCCAAACAGCAGAAGATGCCCAGCCCAGATGTCCTTCAGGACGGGCAGAGAAGAAAGGTCTCGCATAGACACATAGCTCACACGTTCAAAACCAACTGTGAATAATGATTTTGCAGATGTACACAGCACCCCAGAATGAATAAATTAGAGGCGGCGCCATTGAAAGAGGAGCAGCTGCGCGCTCCCCACCAGATGGCCTTGGCGATCTGAATAGTTTTAAACATTGCTTATTTCCAAAGATAAGCAAAATAAGAGTCTGGTTAACCCTTGAACAAGAAGAACCGCCTGAAAGCACTAGGTTGGGATTTCTTTCTTTTTGCTGGAAAGAGCAAGCAACCTGACTAAATGAGAACGTCCTCTGGAGGGTTTCAGAACAGGTGAGGCAGGATTTCTCCAGGTGTCAACAGCAGTCAACATTCACTGTCTGCTCCCCAGACAGATCCACCCTTACGAGGTGTGGCAAGAAGCCAGGAGAACATCTCCAGCACCAATCCCAGCAAGAGTGTGTGGACCCCAGGGGTGTGCAGAGGTGTGTCATCCCCCCAGGGATGTGCAGAGGTATGCCAGGCCCCCCAGAGGTGTGCAAAGGTGTGCCAGGGGCTGCACAAAGCTGCAAGATGAATGGAAGTTTCCATGTTAAAAGTATTTAAACATTTCAAACACTGGAAACATTGGTTTTAAATTAAGTTATACCCAGACACACTACCAAGTGATACAAAATCTACACAGAGTTCCAGGCCTTGCTGGCTGCAGGATGCTTGGGGACAGCCTGGGGAGTCCCAGGGAGAACCTACTGTCTTTTGCCTTCAGAGTACCACAGAGGAAAGTTTAAGAAGCACTGATGTAGGGCATGGGGATGGGAACTAGCACAATCTGGGCACCTGTTTTGGGGCAGGTGCTGTGCTGGGAACCTGCTTCATCTCCTCTCTTCCTGACTTTGGACAACATTAAAGGTAGCTGTAATCGCCCCATTGTGCAGACAAGAAAACCAAGACTCTGGACATTTGAGTGGCTTGCCCTAAATCACATCGCAATAAGTGGCAGAGCTAGGTTTAAACATGAGCTGAAGCCCAAACTGCCCCTGACTTCATCGAGGACGGAGGACACACACATCACCTTCAGACATCAAAGCATGTCCAGTGTACTGTGGTGCAGGATCTGGGGGCTCTGCCTTCCCCTTCCACATTTCCCTCATGCTTCCAATTTTACTTACAGAGGAAGGATCACTTTTGTAACTACAAAGGCAATAAAGAAGACATAATAATAACAATAAATGTTGAGCAAAAAAGTGTGGCAAATAGAAAATGGAGAGGGCCAAGGACTTTGGTTAGTGGATTCACATCTGGTAAGCCTCGTCTCTGAGCCTCAGTTTCCCCACCTATTGAAAACGTGTGCACTCCTGGCCTCCTTCATCAGATTGGGTGGAAGAGGGGCTGGAATGAGGCTGCAGGGCCACAGAGGCCAGGCAGAGCTGAGCTAATGGGCTTTGTGCAAAGTGCCAACAAGAAGTTGTGTTGAAGGCTCCCTTTATCCCCTCATTTCTCAAGGTATCTTGGTAGTGTGAATTAATAACATCATCCCATCAGACACACCATCATGCTCAGTTGTGGTGAAAAAAAAAATCCAGTTTCCATTTAGCTCAGAATGACAAGCACGGGAAAGACATTTTTCCTTGCCTTCTCTGCCACTGCGATGGAAAACCCGGAGCAGACCACAGAATTCCCCAGGGAGGGCGTATACCTTTCTAAACATGCATAAACCAAAAAGAGCACCAGGTCCAAGTGCAAAAGAGACAACGTGGCTCTGAAGGACACTGATGTCCAAAGAGCCTTTGATGGAGATGCCCTGGGATCTCGTTCTGTATGCTACAGCATGTAGGCATGGGTGCATACCTTTCGTGAAAAGAGAAACATGGTGGGGAAGCAAGGAGGAAAAGCCACACTCCGAGTATGTAAACACACACGCCCCGTCTGGTTCACGTCCACCCCGTCCTGGCGCGTGCCCTTGGGCAAACTGCGGTACGCTTCTGTGCCTCAGTGTGTGCACCCGTAGCTTGGACATAACAACAGCAGCACCTACTGCATGGAGAGCTGTGAGGATTAAATGGCACAATCCACGAAAAATGCTCCCATGTTGCCCGCAACTCTGAGTGCTCAAGAAGCGGCACCATAACCACCACCACCATGCTGACCTCTCTTCCCTCTCTCCCTCTCCTCTTTGCAAACAGGCTCTCAGCTCAGCAGTAGGGATGTGGGCCTGGTATATAAAGACCCAGCCCAGCCTGAATCGGTGGCAGAATACAGAAAACCACAAAAGCTGCAGATCAGCAAAGTCTGGACAAGACTGACTTGTCTTGTCAACAGAGTAGACTTGTCTTGTTCAACAGACACAGTGACACAGAGGTGGAGGTGCTGGGCCCTCAGGACACCTGAAGGCAGGGGCCACTTTTTGGATGGAAAGAGAGATCCAGAGAAGAAATGATTTTTAAAATGATGACCCTCCTTCTCATAGACTTCATTTAGATTTTTAGAAAATAGACCCAGTTTCTGATAACCCCACTCAAATCTGGACTCTAGATTCCCAACCTTTGAAAAATAGGTCAAACAAGTATTTATTTACAGACCTATCACCTAAGATGCCAAACATGGACATGCCCAGTCTATCAAAAAGAGATTGTTTTTTTTTTCTCTCTCTCTCTTCTCCGTTAAATAAAGACAACCTAAAAGTGTTTGGTGGGATATAATTCCTTTAAAAATCTCTCCAAGTTTCAGCATTTGAAGCTGGAGAGGTTAGCATTCAATAAATATCACGAGAAAGGAATGTTCCCCAAGAATACTCATGTTTCTCTTGAGTGCAGCTAAGACACTGTTCAACCTGCGGCTGTCGGGGCTCAACTTGCCAATGATCAGGGAGACCTGCTGCTTCTGGGGGTAAAGCACAGAGAGGACGCCACGAAGTATGTAAAACCAGACAGCCGAGCTTCAAGAGCTGTTCTGTGTCCTCTGTTCTATGTAAACAAGTTAATAAAAAAAATTTTTTAAAAAGTGTCCAGAAAATAATGAGTGGATCTTGGCTCAGGCACAACTGTCTCCCACAAAGCAAATGATCTATGATATGAGAAATTAGTAACCTCCTCGAATCAATCACAGAAGAGTGGAATCTTTTTCATAAAGATCTGGAAAGCATCCCAGCCTCATTACGAAGGTCGGGACTTGGAGAGAGCAGACTTCCTCCTGGACTAAAAAATGTCTCAAGTTAAAAAAAAAAAAAAAGAATTGACTTTAAAAAGTCCTCATAGCTGAGTTTCTATCGAGAACTGCTCTGGTCTCTGTTTCAGAAAAATAAATATTTGGCCAAAGCCCACATTTGTTCAGACTCAAGCCAGCTCAGAATCAGTAAGAATGTCTCTTCACCAACCCAAGTGTTTATGTGATGCCTGCCCCATCCTCCCAGAGCACCGTGGAGGCTGTGGCGCAGCTAAGGACCACTGGACTTGGAGTCCATGGGGATTCAGGGTGAGCAGAGCAGGAACATACCTGGCTTGGTGGCACTTGCAGCCCAGTGGACACAAGAGAAACCACCACACCAACTGTGTAGCTCTGGGCAGGTCACCTAACCTCAGAACCCCTGCTCAGTCTCAGGGCTATACAAAGCGACATCCGACACCCCCTTGCAGTATCACCCCTCTCTCGCTGTCTTTACCCCACCCTATCTCTGTTTCTGTCTGTGTGGACACAGACAAGAGTGTCTCTGCCGCCCCCAGCCTTCCCAGCTGTCTCCTATTTCCCCCAACACGGCTAGTCCTGCTAGACCCATTCAATCCTGTTCACGCTCAGACCTCAGCCAAGGGGCTCCTCCCTGACCCCTAGACCAAGTCAGGTGCCACCCTCATTCCTGCAGCCCTTCCACTGCTCATCTGTGTGGCCTGTGTGACCAGCGTGTTCCTTACCCACTAGACTACAAGCTCCATGAAGGCAAGACAGGCTCTTATGTTCACTTTCACAAAAATTTCCTGAAGGAAGAAAATTAGAACGGAAGGCAGGCAACCCATATAAAAATATAGCACAGTCATAAGTAGAGAAATCCCCATAAATGTTGTGTATTTTTTTTTTTTTGTATTTAAAATAGAATTTTGTATTTAAAATTCTGCAGGTTTTAGAATTCTGCCTCTCTAGGATTAGTCTCTACGTCACTGAAAACCCATTTCTCAGTGTCTCTTGGGCCCACTGCTGTCACAGGCCTCTGCTGTAGGGCTATCAGGGGGCTGGGCCTGGGGTCCACTGGCGTGAGCATCCCTGACACCCACAGAGAGCCACTCCCCACCTTCCCTAGTTGTGATGGGAGCAGAAACAGGCGATTCTGAGGGCCCCGTTAAGGTATCTCATCCTGCCAACCTCAAGTGCATTTCCCTACCTTTTCCAAATTAGCTTTCACACTTAAGAAAACACCAAAATGATATGTCTTGGTAAATTATATGATTCTTATCTGTGGCCTGAAGCTCTGTTTTTTCCGTTTTGTTTTATTTTGACTCCTTTTCAGTTCCTATAACCCTTTCAGGCAAATTTCTGAATGCACTCAGTCAATGCAAATTTTTAGCACATGCCGTAAAATCCAGGTACTGAGCTCAGGACAAAAAAAAAGAGAGGAAAAAATCCTCCTGCATTTGGATCATTTTCATTTCTTTCCCGTAAAGGAAATCTGGAAATGTTTCAAAAACATCAAGTATTCAGAGTCAAGTAAAAACCCAAATCACCTTTCTTTTTTCTTCCTTTTTCTTTTTTTGGTCCCCACACTACTTTTCTCCTCTTCTATACTTCAGTAAAGATAAAACACCAATTTCCAGTGTAATTAAACGAGCTCCTCCTTTTAATTAATTTGAAGAATATGCTGGTTTTTATGGGAGAACTAGATTTGGGGGTTGAAAAAAGTACTCATCACATTAGAGTGTTGGGCTGGAAGAGTCTTAGTATCAACTCTCTGGGGACAGGGAGCAGGCTGAAACGGGGAGAAAGAGATGGGTGCTTCTCGAGGCTCCTTAGCACACGCAGAAGATCTGGGCCTGAGACCAGGGACTTCTCCCTCCATCACCAGCAAGCCATGCTCTGTCATGGCTCCTGTGTCTATTCCTGGGCCTGACCCCCTCCTCCTCTTAGGAAACAGGCTGAAAGAAACAAGTTTACACAGTCACAAACCAATTTGCAATGATCTGTTTTCTGAATGTTCCTAAGCTGGGATTATCTTCACCTTCTGATGACAACATGGTTGACATCACTGGAACGTTTTTGGTTGACTCCGATTCTCTGAGGTTTTCACACCCAAAACTTTGAGCAAAAAATAAACGATTATGGACAAATCCCAAAGATGCTTTTCCCTAGGAATAGCCAAAAGCAATAACTTTACACTTTAAAAATGTGGAGACATTTCATCGTAGGGAGCGGGGCACCCCAACCTAGGCTGCCAAGCATCTCCCTTCCAGAGGGGTGGGTCCAACCCAGTCCAGCAGCAACTGGTTCTCTGGGCAGTGGTCTACACATCTCCCCGTCCCCCGATGAACCAAACCCCATCCCAGCCACAGCTTCTGAGACTGTGTCAGCACACACTGCAGGCCTGTGTCCCATTCACCCTGCCTCCAGTCCCGCTAGGCCTTGACCCACTCCAGAGGGGGTTGGTGCTGGAACAGAGGAGCCATTTGCACAGTCCAGAGGAACTGGCTGTGTTTCTCAGAGCATTGTTGGGCAGGCAGCCCCTGACCCCGAATGACAAGAGGACCCCCAGACTCCACATCCTGTGTCATGCCAGGGGACACACTAACATGCCAGGACTCTCGCAGGCAGCATACGTCACGCCCCCTTAAAGTTATCTTTGGGGATTCCAAAGAAAAGATTAGGAACATTTTTCAGAGATAGCATGAAGCTCTCAGACATTTATCTTCTACGGATACTTTCTAGGCAGTAATTTACATTCACATCATTCACCGAAACTGCTGGCATCTTCCAGACTTCTTCAGACCAGTTTGCTCAGTAATCAGTGCTAGTCCTTGACGAGGGACCCAAAGAAGGGCCCACTTCTGCCCTGCTTCCTAAGACTCGCAATCCAGTTGGGCATGGAAGCTGCCGGAACAGAACCTCAGATCCAAACTGAGGCACCTGAGAAACCATCTTGTTTAAAGCCCTCATTTCCCAGATAAGGACAAAGGTCAGGCAATTTGCCCCAAATCAAGGCTGACTTTCAAGTTGGATAAACAGGGCAGTTGGAGCATCTTACGTGTTGGGCAATCAAGCTTAACTGGAAGTCCAAGTCATCAGGTACTTTGGGAAACAAAGTTAGAAACAGGAGTTAATATCACTTCCCCAAGTAGAGTTGGGTTTTCAAGTTTCATTAAAGGTTGTGTCTAAGCCTGTAAAGTGAAAATGATACATTGAGGTGATTAGCAGATACTTAATGTCAAACCTCCCAGAAACTTTGCCTCAATTAGTGAAATAACTGAAGCAAAAAAAATGAGCATATGGCTAATTCCAGAAATAGCTGCTGCCTCAAGTCCTCACCTTCTCTTGGGGTCAGAGGCAGGGCCACGGGGATGGCAGAGCCCAGGCTCCACACCAGAGCAGGTTATGTGCTGACCCCTCAGGAACAGAGTGATGGCTCCAAGGCCATGGTTCATCTGGACGGCCAGGCTTCTTGTCTGGGCTCCACGGCCTGACACGAAGCCCACCTCAGTTTCTCATATGAAAATGGGAATGACAATGATAACATCTAGTCTAATGCAGCCACAGGGAGGACTGAGATGACCCATCGCAAGTGCTGAGCAAGAGCCCAGCATGCTGTAATTTCTGGGACGGTTGGCAGCTGTGCTTATTATGATCGTCACACTAGTGTGCCTAATAGCACCTGCTCTTTGGTTTGTGCTCAGCTGATACGCAGAGTATGTCTCTGGTCTGATCTGTGTGACACAGTTCCATGTGTCATTCTGGATTCTGCTAGAAGCCTGGCTTGCGGGTGCATCAGAAATGAATTACTTTACTGTCTGTTGCAATAACTGATTCTTCATATTCTAATCCAGAAAAAGAAGATCAAAACACATGCATTTTAATGTCTTCTCAGTCAGCTGTGAAAAACATCGCTATGCTCTTACATAAAATTCTGCTTTCATCACCTGCCTTAGTATCCCTGCTCTTAAATACCAACAACTAAATAAATAAATAAATCAAAAAGACAGACGAAACAGCTGTTTTGAAAGTAAGACCTTGTCTTGTGAATAACTCCAAAATGTTTAATTTTAATAAGAAACACAAATTGAGGGCCGTCCCGTGGCTCACTTGGGAGAGTGTGGTGCTGATAACACCAAGGCCACGGGTTCGGATCCCATATAGGGATGGCTGGTTAGCTCACTGGGTGAGCGTGGTGCTGACAACACCAAGTCAAGGGTTATGATCCCCTTACCGGTCATCTTTAAAAAAAAAAAAAGAAACACAAATTGAAATGATAAAAACAGGATCATTTTTATTTTACAATCTTCTGTCTTACAGTATGTTGGGCCCCAAGTACACAAAGAAAGCATAGAAGGAGATAATCCAACAGGAAGAAAGTATCAGAACACGCTTGAGCATGTTTGTCTTGGGGCTAAGCTGCGGTCAGATGTGAATGGGACAGGACCAGGCAGGGAAGAGCTGACTCTCAGAGGTGAAAAGGACCGTCCCTTGTTGCTGCACCGACACCGACCAGCTCAGCCTCCCTCCCCAGAGGCCTCTTCCAAGGAGGCCGTGAGTCTGTGCTGCAGGATTCACCAGACAAAGCTGCAAACTCCCAACACTAACATCCCATTTGAGTCCCTATGCCCTGTAACCTTCCTGAATACAGAGAGAATTGGGTTCCACTGTAGTCTGCAAGTTCAACTCTAGCATGCATCAAAGCCAATAGACCATAGGCACAGCCAGGAGACACAAGAGCCTCACGAAGCTCAAGTCCCCCTGCTGTGTGGGGGCTCCCTCCGTGGTCAGAGGGGCTATGAAGTGAGTAGCATTGCCTGTGGCCTGGGGAAGGCGGAAGACGGTTGGGGAGGCACAAGTGTACAGGTTCAGGTTGTACAGTTTGAGTCACTGACTTTAAGCAGGCAGCAGAGCAGAAGATCCACAAGCCAGGACCAGTGCTCTCCCACGAGCTCCTGCCGAGAGCTCGTGGGGACTGAGGCCAGCCTGAGGCCTGAGTCTCCCCAGCCCATCTTGGCTGGACCAGACCTCAATCCTCCTGAGATGGGACACAGATTTCTCTCTCACTGCCTGACTTCAACATTTCCTGTCTCCCAGGCCTGATCAGCCAGGATTTATGCATTGGGTGGCATTAATGTAGAACATAATGAGTGTGAGGAGTCACCCTAAGATGGGAGTTCCCCTGAATCTAAGGCCCAGCTATGCCCTCCTTTAGTGACAGGACTTTGTGTATGTGGCCCCACCTGTCTCATGGAAGCTACATGGAATCTCTCCCAAGAAAAATGCATATACTCAGCCACTGGGTGTATAATTTCAGGGAGGTCAATCTCCCCACCGCTAAGGGCCACATTTGACCCTCAGATTAGGACAGCATGCTTCCAATGAGCTCATTCAACAAAGATCATTAAAACTCTACTATATGCCAGGCCCAAGTGCAGAGCCCAAGACGCCACAGTGAACAGAAGTAGATCCTCACTGGGCTGGAGCTTGCAGGCTCGTGGACAAGGCACCCAGAATCCCACAAAGACAGGTAATATGTCAGATGTCCTAAGTGCTGTGGATTAAAATGGGACGCTGAACGGAAAATCTACTGACACACTAACACGCTCCCCTGAGAGTCCCTGACCCTTACAGACTCCACGGGACACCCTCCACAGGTCTCCCACTGCTCTTCCAGGAATGGCAGGGCAAAAGCGGAAGCAAAAATGAAACCCAATTTGCTTTTTTTTTTCACAAAGATGACCGGTAAGTGGATCTTAAACCCTTGACTTCATGCTGTCAGCACCACGCTCTCCCAAGTGAGCTAACCGGCCATCCCTATACAGGGATCCGAACCTGTGGCCTTGGTGTTATCAGCACCACACTCTCTCAAGTGAGCCACGGGCTGGCCCTCCAATTCGCTTTCTGGGCCACATTTCTGTAGCTTAGGATTTAGAGGTGCTCTCTAGCCCATTGGGATAGAGAATTTAATTTAGCTTCATTTGATTTCAATTTAAAGGCAGAGTTCTCAACCTGGCTGGCAGGTGGCCATGTCCCACTCATCTGTGACTGCAGTGTAGCCCAGGGTGAAACACACTCATGCTCTTTCTTTCTAGCTTGGAGCATTAGAGAAGACACTCATTTCTGAAGGCACCACCTGGAGAGAAGTGGCAGGAAGAGCAGGGCAGGGACAGTGAGGACTTTCCCTCTTTGGAAAAGTACCCAAGGGGCTGGACAGCCACCGGCCAGACAGAGCCCAACAGATCCATCACAGGCAGCCTTGGGGCCTTCGGCAGGGCCAGGTGTGCAATCAGCCCAAAACCCTGCTCCCTGGTGAGCAGAACAGTGGGGACATCAGGGGCTTCTCTCACCTCCTCCAAGTCCCTGGCACTCTGGGTCAAATTCTAGCAAGAAAGGGAGAATCCTCAGAGCAGTGCTGTCCAACAGAAACGGAATGAGCCACATACCATCTAAATGTTCCAGGTGAAGTTAATTTCCATATATCTTATTTAACCTGATGTATCCAAAATATCCTATTTCAACGTGTAGCCAATATAAAAGTTATTAATGAAAACTTTGTAATTTCTTCACTCTAAGTCATCAAAATCTAGTTTGTATTTTACACTTATGGCACATCACAGTTTGGATGCTAAATTTTCACCAGAAGTACCTGGTCTGTATTTAGATTTCATAAAAGTCACATTTGGAAAAGGAGTTACTTGCCAAGTTGCTCCAAACATTCCTAAAAGTTTTCTAATAACTGAATCGAGCATCTTTTTCTAAATTTAAATTAGCTGAAATTAAAAGGAATTTAAAATTTTATGTCCTCAGTCATCCCAGTCACATTTCAAGTGCTCCCTGGCCACGGTAGCCGGTGTCACCATATTGGACAGTGCAGATGCGGAGTGCTTCCAGCATCTCAGAAAGTTCTGCTGCACAGAGCCGCCCAGACCCTGAGCTCCTTGAGGGCAAGGTCTGTTTCTTATTTCCTTCATTCCTGTCCTTACCAGCCTCTTAACAAAAGGCACTGAGAAGTCTCTGTTTTCCAAAGTTGATGTAAGACTCACCTAAGGCGCCTGTTAAAAACAGCTTCCAGGCCCCACCCAGAATCTGCTGAATTTACTGGGGCAGGGCGAGGGGAGTGGGCAAGAATCCCAGGTGACTCAAGCTAATGGCCACAGATTTTTCCTTCCTCCCAAGTCTCCCTTATCCAGCCACCTCCACTGTTGTGAGCCAGGAATTTGACAGAGCCAGGGCGGGGCTGGGGGGCAGATACCCCAGCAGGCACTGCTGCTCGGGGGTGGTGCGGAGTCCTCTCTTCTTCAGTTTCCTGTCTGTAACCCGGAGACCAGCACCCTGTGCTCATGGGAACACACAGGGACACTCAGTAAATGCCAGCTGCCTCCTCCCACCACCCCAGACCCCTCGTCAGACTGGACAACAGCCTTGAGGGCAGGAAAAGCTCTTTCCCCACCTGAAACACAAGGTGGTAAGGGATGGCTGGTCAAGGCTGCACTAGAAAAGGGGTTGCGCAAAACTGGTTAGTCCTGAGACTGGATTGAACTGCAAATAAAGACCTTTCTAGACTGAGCCATTAAGTGATGGCAGCCCTGGGCCCTCCCAGGAGACAGACCCTAGGCCAGCCACTGTCTTCTCAAAGACTAGCCTGGAGGCTTTAATTCAACAGGAGCTGACACCCAAAGGTGAGGTGATGGAAATGCTGGATTCTGGGCTCTTCTCAGAGACCACCCAATCTCCATCCCCAAGTTCAGATACAGACTGGCTTCCAGTGAAATGTGACCACAGGGTGCAGAACCCCAGTAGGGGCAGGGCTATCTTTCTGGGGCATCAAAGGGCCTTCTCTCTCCTCCGTCCCTAGTTCATCTATTCAATGTAGGAGGGTCAGCTGTAATCCCAGGGGTCTTTCCTTTTTGGGAACTTGGGTTGGGGACAAAGGGACATCAGTCTCACCTTACTTTTTTCCAGGCTCTTATTTCATCTTTCAGGAGATTCATACACTGCTGGTGGGAATTGTAAATTGGTGCCATTGCTTGAAAAACTGGAAACATCGACTGTAGCTAAGCACACAGTGTACACATTCCCTAAGTCCAGCAATTCTACTCCTAGGAATGTGCCCACAGAAATGCATTTCTATGTTTATCGAAAGACAGGCACTTAGAATGCTCATAGGACTACTTGAAAAGCCAAAAACTGGAAATCATGCCATCTCTATTGTATTAGTCCATTTCTGTTGCTTATAACAAACTATTTGAAACTGGGTGATTTATAAAGAAAACAAAATTTATTGCTTACAGTTTCTGACAAACTGTTTCTGGGAAGTCCAAAGTCCACCTGGTGGTGGTAACAGTGACCCAGGGATCTCATGTTGCAAGATGGTAGAAGCAGAGAGAGCAGAGAAAAACAAACTTCTCTTCTTTTAAAGCCCTCAGAACCACGCCCCTGACACCATTTTCAATCCATTCACTACTGCGTGGTCTTACAATCCAATCACCTCTTCAAGGCTCCACCTTTCAATTACCATAATAGGATTTCCCACCCTCTTAACAGTCACAGTGGGGCCAAGTTTCTAACATAAAACTTGGGGGATGCAACTCAAGTCTCAATCAGTTTTGGGGGTACATAATCCAATGCACTATATCTACCCACAGTGGACTGGATAAATACAATTCAGCTATGAAAAGGAACACCAGGAGAGAGTCTCACAGATGCAGTGCTGAGCAAAAGAAACCAGACACAAAAGAGAACATACTGCATGATTCCATTTACCTAAAGCACAAAAACAGGCAAAACCAACCTAGGTTATGGAAGTCAGGGCAGCTGTTTTCCTTGCATGGACGCTGGGAATGGAACCCGGGGTCTCTGGGGTGCTATTCACATACCTCATCTGGGTGCTGGTTGCAGAGGTGAGTTCCATTCATGAAAATCCATCATGATACTCTTTAGTGAATATATGTTACACTCCAATTTTTTTTAAAGTTCATGAAAAAAGTAATTTAGATGAGTGGTGGTAAGTTTCTGCCCCATAAGAGACCCAGGGAGAGGCGAGGGGCACATGGGCAATTCGACAGGGGCATGAAGGAGTCTGTGCAGTCCTGCCCTTGTGCCTTGACTATGAAGGTAAATATTCTCCCATCAGACTGATACCGATTTCCTTTCAGTGGCACCTAACCAAAGACTCCTCTGCTTGTGCATTTAAAAATGGTTAACAGAGCTCATAACCACTTAGGGCTTATTTTATGACCCAGCTAGCAGTCAGCCGGCTAATGACCTCCAGTTGCCAGGTTTGATGGGTTTCCAGGGTCTTAAATGGCTCCTCCCTGGTGGACTTAGCCAGGGGCTGCAGACTCTCCCCTCCACATCAGGCCTGCTGGGCGTGGCAGCCACCTACAGTCCTGGCACACACAGGGCAGGGGAGAGGTGTGGGGGAGGGGCTTTAAAAGGGCTGTCTCCCGGGTATTCCTTCTGGCCTCTTTCCATAGCAGACTTTCTCAGGGCAGAAGCACGTGCACTCAGCAGAAAGCCCAAGGCGCACTTGTTGCACCCCAGGGAAGGGACTTGCAGCCTAGGATCCTCCCACTTCACAAGTGCAGGACCAGTGCCCTCAGGGCAGGAAAGACATTGAATCCTTACACTGCTGCCATTTGAAAATTTCCACTCTCAAATCCCTCAAATCTCCCAATAGAGAAAGAAAATAAATAAATCCCTGGAACCCTAAATTCAGGCTGAGGGAGCTCCACTCCCCTTGAGGCAGTGGGCAGGAGGCACTGAATAGTTATGCCATCTGACAGCAGGGGCGCAATTCTGGGGCAGGAGGGCATTGGGGGAGGCTAGGGAGATCAATCTAGTCTCCAAGAACAAAGATTCTAGCATATTCTGAATCTTAAAAAGAAAACCACAGGTCCAGGCACCCCACTGGGGATTTGCATCACCTCCACCTGGTGTCTACCATGATTGACACTGTCACTTACCCAGCGTCTGCAGACTCTACCCCGCCAGGAGGCTTTCCAAGACCTCTCCTAGCTCCCCTCTGGGTCCAGAGCTTCCCTGGGGCCCTCTGCTCTCCTCCAAGCTTTCTCCATCATGACCTGGAGCTCTCCAACACCACCCAGCAACCTCCGCCAGTCCAGACTGGGCTCACTGCATGGACAAGCTCACCCATGGGTCACTCCCCACCCCACGCCTCTCCTGTGCAGTGCTCATCACAGCTGAAACTACATGGTTACCTGACTAAGTGTGTCTACCTCGTCCAACCCTAGACTCTAGGCAGGGCCTGGCCATCTCATTCACCACTGACTCCAGCAGCCAGCGCTGATTTCCTTGTCTGTGTCCCTCTTTGGGTTAGGGATCACTGAGTGAGGACACCAGAGATCCCAACCACCTGGCAGTGCATAAATGTTACTTCTCTCCCTCCCCAAATCTCCTGTAGTGTAGAAAGAATAGAAACGGCCACTGGGGCAGGTCCTCAAAACAAGTACCAGCCTGGCCACAGCAAGCTAAGTGGCCCTGAACAAGTTACCTAACTTCTCTGAGCTTCAATCTGTCTCCTTTATAAACAGGTGCCACCTACCTTTCAGGGCTGGAGAGGAAATGAACTGACCTATGTAAAGCCCTGACCACGATGTCTCAAACACGATAGCATGATTTTCTTATATCTTTACAGTTTCCTTGCATTTGAGGCCATTGTCTAAGAGTGCCAGCTCACAGGCCCTGATGAATCTAGCACCCGATTCATTGATTCACTAACAGATTTCACTGAGTGCAGCTGTGCTAGTGGGTGGACAGACAGGGGAGTGGATGACATTTTGCAGAGGAGGAGACCTTTGGCTCCTTCATCTCTCCATGGTTCTCTTGCTCACTCTCTTTTTTTAAAATTTGTGCTTCAAAATTTTTTTCCCCCGATAGTTTTAAACCAGACTTATCATTCAAGTTATCTCAGAATGTTCACATCAAATAATAAAAATATTGTGGGCTTTTTGTTTCTATTTTTTATTTCAAAAGTAAAAACAATGATTGTGCATCTCTTAACAGGGAAAATAACTAAAACCGGCTTCCGCTTGAACACGAAGTTGCTGCATTTGTTAGCGACTGAGTTAGTTAAGTACTGGCTGAGTGTTCCCGTGATTGGGAGGATCCGTTCCAAGCAACCCCGGCACCACACAGACGTCCCCCCAAGTGCACTCGCGACCGCGACCTCAGAACTGCGGAGTCCTGCGCTGCTTCCTCCCCCTGCCAGGAGGTATGAAAGACGGTTTCTTTCTTTCTTCAAGCTGTCACAGCCCCATTCAGACCTGTCAGCTGTGACAATGAAAGGAAGGCACAGTGTCCTGGCTCCCTTTGAGCTCACATCTCCGGTGACCTCTGTACAAACGGAGGACAAAAAGAGGGAAATCCAGTGGCAGTGCAGTCAGTTCCCGGAGATGCTGCTCTCCCTGCATATTCTAAGCAGAGTGTCACTGTCCACACGCCCTCCCGATAATCCTCATGCAAGATCCCCAATTCCACTTTAAACCCAGGAGAAAGCCCGGGCTCTCCTTCGCTGGAAGCTCCCTCCCCGTCCCTTGGCAGCCAGCCCTGGATGCCACTCTCCCCTTGTCACGGGCTTCCCTGAGGGAAAGGGCACCCACTGAGCATGTACAAGTCTGGCTCAGCACCCCAGGAGAGAACAAAGACTCAACAGACACACAAAGGAGTACCCGGTCCCTTCCAAGCCCTGTAGCCACTTGCACCGGGGGAGGGAGCTCCCAGTGCTGGTTTTGTTTCCTCACCACGATGCGCTGTGGCCACACACACACCCCCAAACATTGCAAGCTGGCATTCTCCATAGTCCAGAAATGACAGAGGACCTACGGTGGCCCCAAGCAGAAGATGGCAGAGGAGAGGAGGTGGGCTTCCCCCTCTTAGGACAGAGACATGGAGCCACAAACAGGAACACATTCACCATTCAGAGGTCCTGGATAGTCACCGTTTGTCAGCCTTTTACGTTTTGCAGTGAAATATCACCAGGACTTGAGGTTTACACACACACACACACGCACACACACACACACACGCATGCACGCATGCACGCACGCACGCAATATAGAAGGGTTTTGATTTCAGGTTTACTGTTCTTCTCAAAGCTGAGTTGTCAAGACAGTGAGTTTCATTAGACAATTTGGGTCCTTGTCATTGGCCATTCTGAAGAGCCCAGAGGTAGACTGTTTGAGATTCCTGCAACGGCCACGTGAAATCCCACCAGCAGACCAGGATGACAGCTCCATGAGTTGGCTCAGCTCAGCAGGTACTTCCTAAGCGTATGCTCGAGTCAGGCACCCTGCCAGCCTCCTCAGAGCAGGCCAAGGTGATTCAGCTGCAGACCCTGCCCGTGGGGCATTTACAGTCTACTGTTCACACAGTTGCTGTAAATCAAGCTGGTCCAGGGTCAGCAGCACACAAGATCCCAGAGCAGTCACACAAGGCCCCGTGCTTGGAAGCACCCCAGAAGCTCTGCTGTCCCCATTTTGAAATCTTAATTATCTTTTTAATAAGAGCTCACATTTTCATGTTGCACTGGGCCTTGCAATTAAATAGTTGGTCCTGGAGATACCTAAAGAGTTAAATACAGTAGTCTCCCCTTATCTACTCTTTCGCTTTCTGAGGTTTCAGTTACTCATGGTCAACTGAGGTCCGAAAATATTAAATGAAAAATTCCCCAAATAAACAAATCATACACTTAAATTGTCTGCCATTCTGTGTAGTGTGATGAAGTCTCACGCTGTCCTGCTCCCTTGTGCCCAGGATGTGGGTCATCCCTTTGTCCAACGGATCTGTGCCGTCTATGCTACCTGCCCGATAGTCATTAGCAGCCATCTGTTTATCGATCCAACTGTGGCTGTCACAATGCAGGATCCTAATGCCTGTGTTCTAGTCACACATATTTTACTTAATGGCCCCAAAGCAGCAGAGCAGCAGGGCTGGCAATTCAGACGTGCTAAAGAGAATCCATAAAGTGATTCCTCTAAGGGAGAAGATGAAAGTTCTCAACTTCATAAGGGAAAAAAAAAATCATATGCCAAGGTTGCTAAGATCTAGGTAAGAATGAATCTTCTATCTGTAAAATTATGAAGAAGAAAAAAGAAATTCCTGCTAGTTTTTGCTGTTGCATCTCAAACTGCAAAAGTTATGGCCACAGTGCTTGATAAGTGCTTCATTAAGATGAAAAGGCATTAAATTTGTGGGTGGGAGATGTGAACAGAAACGTGGTGTTCCAATCAATGGCAATCGGGTTTGCTGCTATCTGCAGTTCCAAGCATCCACTGGGGGTGTTGGAACATATGCCCTGTAGATAAGGAGGGGCCACTGTAATCGGGATTAAAAGGAGAGAGAGAGAACACACCCAGAGTTTTTCTTATTCCTGGTACCTGTTACAGCTAAAAAGCAAACACTTAGAAAATGGCCTTACACCTCGGGCTTAAGCTCATCAACGGTTTGAACAGGAACCTTTCCAGGAGCATTTCAGGAGAATCAGAATCATCTGTTCTATACCAGGAGTGAGGCTAGTTAAGAGCTGTTTGTATGATCCCATTTGTCCTAACTCTGATCTATAACGGTATCTTCTCTAATGCAGCTCTGCCTGACGATTTAAAAAATATGGGTCCCTTTAATTTATCATGCTAATGTGATTACACATTCATCCCCCGAGTCCAGACCATCTCACAGGCACTCAAGCGAGGTCCCTTCTGTGAAATTTACGAGCCAATGCTTGCACTCTTTCAGCCCCTTTAAATGGGAAAATCTTTACCGTAGCTGAGTGATGCGCTCAGTCCACAACCTGAAGGGAAAATTAAGCCCTTCAACCAATGCCCTGCTTTGTGAATTTTTACAACTCATCCCCAAGCCTGTGCTGTTTAAACACCATTTACAAACAAGCTTAATTTGGACCTTCTTTGGTGGAGAATGCAGAATCAATTAAGTATATGCTGATAATGCCCTCACATCTCAGTCTGGTGGCATCTCACAATTAATGCTGCCCTTGAGGCCAAGAGTAAGCAGCCTCACACACTCCTCCAGAGCTGAATGTGGGGGTGGTGCAGGCACAACTTGTGACATGGGGTTCTGCCTCTTTAAGAAATTGGTTTGTAGATGGTTTAATTAAAACATGCCAGAGCATGATTCAATTGGAACCAAGCCTCCTATCAAACCAAATTAGGCTGCAGAAATCTTCCTAACCTTAAAAGCACCTACAAGGGACAGGGCCAAAGTTTTGCTTAGATCTTTGCATATTTCTAGCTCTACCGGTAGAATTGCTTTCCCTAGTAAAACCAACTGCACTCAGAAATGGAAGGGACGTGATCTTCTCAGACAAGCCCCTCCCATTGCAGGTGAGGAAACAGGCATAGAGAAGTCAGGCAAGCAGCCCCAGGACACAGAGCAGTCAGTGAGAACTGGGGCCAGAAGTGTGCAAGCCTGAAGTAAAGAAGGAACCCTACAAGGTAAGAGCCAGAGATCTCTGATGTCAGATGACCTGGGTTCAAGTCCCGACTCAACCACTGAGCTTCAGGAACTTGGGAAGAGTGAACCCTTCTGGACTGAGGTTTTGCATTTGTAGAATGGAGATGTTATCCACCTCAGAGGTTGCTGGGAGTATAAAATGAAATAAAGTAGATAAAGCCTAGCATATACTAAGTACTCAATACAAGCTGCTCTACAAGGTTCCTTATCTCCAAGAATCTGGAAGGTTGTCTGTGTGCACACACCAGGCGTGATGCCTCCGCAAAGCACCACGTGAGCCCATGGAACATGCACACTGCATACAGCGTGGGTCTTCCATGGCCAATTGGAAGGGATCCAAAAATAATCCGAAAGATAAAAGACAATGCTAAAGTTTATGAGATTCTAAAATGCTTCTAAAGTGCTGTGGATCCCAAGGTTTAATAAAATTAGAAGGCAGCAGAATAAGGTCCACAGCTTACTTAATAGTATTGTTCCAGTGTCAACTTCCTGGCCTTGACAATGTCCTAGGGTTACATAACATGTTACCATTATGGGAAGCTGGGTGAAGGGTACAGGAACTCTGTACTATTTTTGCAACTTCTTGTGAGTTGAAAATTATTTTAAATTAAAAAGTTAAAATAAGATTATGAGAGAGCATCTAGGAGTGCCAAAAAATTAGGGGACTCAAGTTTTCAGCATGTCAGTGCAGTCACAGTTTCAAGGCAGTGTGGCCTCATATAGACTTGGGATGAGATGCTAAAGGAACATCTAGAATGATTCTAAATCAATCTATTCAGAAAAAAAAATATTTTCTTTTATCTCTCCATTTACTAAAATACAGTGAAAATTGTTTTGTCCACAGTTTAGAAATTAATCATAAACAAAAGGGAACTGTATAATATCGACACAACTACTGATAAACATTTACTGGAAAAACTTTGCAATATTATACCCTTTAAGAGTGTCCAGGAAGGATCAGAGAGAGATGTAAAGTTTATGAAAATAATTGGTGGGAGAAATCTGTTGAGGCCCTCCTGTGTGTCAGGTTACCCAGTTGGTATCTTGGGGGTGGTTTTCATGATGGAGAGGCTGGCCTTAGCATGTCATTAACGTGGACTGACTACATGTTCTATGGGGCAGTCCAGTGTGGACAACATCCAGAGTATCCTGATGGGGGACCTGGGTGGCCAGGGCACTCACTGCCCCATAGGCGAACAGGGTTTCCAGGTGATGGCAGGACGTGGAGCAGGGAGGCAGCCTGGGGGTTGGCTACCTAGGAGGTAGGGAGATGCCTGCAGCAAGGAGACAACCAATGGCAGGGCCCTCAGGGAGCTGAGGTTCTCACTCACGATGGGAGAGAAATGTCTGGAAGCAGCTATGGGAGGAAGAACTTCCACCTGAGAAGGCTCAAGAGTAAGTCAAGTCCTGAGGGAGGGCGCAGTCTTGGTCAATGCCAGGGCAGGAAAGCTGTGCTCAAGGAAGGAGCCAAACTAGTATCAGAGTTTTCTATGCCTAGTCTCTCTCCAAAGGGTCTCCTCTCTAGGAACTGGGCTGCTTGGACTTGTCACCGAATTCAAATTAACAGTCCATACTCCTTTGTGGGATTTCACAGCCCTATTTCAGTCTTGTTTTTATGAGTGTGGTTTCAGCTGTCCACCCCAAGACTTCCCCCCTCAAGCATGTGCCTACATAAAAATAACTTTGGCTCACCAGCCAAACGCCAGGTGAGGGCACAAGCATGCTCGGTTTTTCTTCTTTCTTGCTAGCACTGTTTCCTGAAACTCAGCAGCAGCTGCAGACCAGCCAGCTCGGGACAGGTGTTCTTCACCCAGAGGTAGGACGGTGAGAAGGCGGAGCTGCAAATGACCATTTGGAGGATGAAGAACACAGGACGGTGAGCCCGAGTGTGCCATAAGCTAAGTCTCTCCCCCGTGAGCATAACTGAATCCCTTCTCATCAACTGGTTCCCCCCTTGGGGTCTCACCACTGGCTGCCCAGGCAGCGACACCTTCTTGTCATTCAAGGATCCACTGAGATTTCACCTCCAGGGAAAGGCCGTCCCTGATCACCCAGCTAGTCACTCCACCATATGGCACTTATAACTGTCTGTTCCTGATACTTGTGAACTTGTCCACAGCCCCTCTCTTTCCATGAGAACGTGCATTTGGTGAGTGCTGGGACCCTGTCTGTCCAGTGCACTGCTGGATTCCCTGCTCCTGGGACAGCAGGGGCACACAGCGGGTCTTCAATAGAGAGCTTTTTTCACTAGTGGGTGACTCTCAAGGGGACCTGCCACCTGAAGTCAAAGAGTCAGGCTCCCAAATGTTCTTCATGGAGGAAGCTGAAGGATCGGGGCGAGTCACTCACTTCTGCAGGTCTCAGTTTCCCCAATTTAAAAAAGGGAAGTGAGCAGAATGGGGAAATAAAACAATGACCTCAAAGACCCTCACCATCCCTGCACTATGGGTCAGGGTTCCAATTACCCAATGCACTCTTGCCCAATCCCACCTGCCTTCCTTTCATCCATCTGTCTGTCTGTCCCTCCAGCCATCCATCCAATCATTCTTCCCCATGGGGATGCAACCTTGAATAAGACACACTTCCTGTTCTACGGGGACAGTGAAACTGCTTGTGGCATAGATAGAAAAGAGACAATTCTGTACTGACCAGCTAACTGTCAAAGGAGATGCCTGGGCCACTGCCAGGATGAAAGTGGGGCCATTCATGGAGAGAAGGAAAACAGATCTAAAACCCCCCAGCTGCTACAGAGTGATGGAAAATGTATGTGAGTTACATCAGGGAATCTGGGCATGAAACCCAAAGACAGTCACAGTCCAAGTCTCAGCACAGACTGAGGACACAGAGGCTCATGCCCGAGATCATTGTGCTCATGATCTGTCTCTCATCTTTGCCCTGGAAGAAATGGTAATTCCCCTCAGAAGAATGAATCTAAGTCCCATCAGTGCTTCTTAGCTAAACTGCTTAACGCGCATGAATCCAGGTATGCATGCACACACGTGCACGCACACACACGTACACACACATCCCCGAAGATCTGATGCAACAGAACTGAAGTAGGACCAGAGTACATGTATTTCTTTCAAAAAGCTGCAATGGGGTCCCAGTGCGGCTCCCCTGATTTAGAGCCACTGAGTTCTCTTCCAAGTTTACTTCTTATTACGGTTGTAACGGTGTGTTAGGATGTCCATGAAAACAACGTGATATATATCCAGGAGGATCTTAACAGAAGAACTTTCCTAAAAATAGAGAACATTCCAGGCACAAAACACTGTCTACCTCATCAGAGCTGAGATGGGACCTGGAAACAAAGCTCTTGAAAGGCTAGTCTGGGGACACAGCCAAACCCCTGGGACTGTACCCCACCCCGAGCCCCTGTGAAACACCTGGCCACAGGAGATCTCCCAGCCTGGCCCTCACATATTTCTTTCGATGCTTTAGCCCAGCATAATTCTTTAAAAAAACAACTTCATAATGTACCCTGGAGTCACAATCACAGTCCCTTGTTTACGGGTTGGCCAGATCAGATAAAATTTCATTCTCTGAATTGGTTCCTAATTTAATTACTCTCCGGATAAGCGGTTGGCCTCCCGTTGCTGCAGGGAAAAAAGAACTAGAAAATGCTGGCGCCACAAGCTGCAGCACTTGTTTGGCAGCTGGTGGAGAATGAGACATTCTGGGGCTTTTGTCAGGTCAGAAGAGGGTGAGAACAGTGGGCTCGGGCGAGGTGGCCACCATCTGTCCCCCAACTGGCCACTCAAGAAGGCAGGTTTTGGGGGGGTTTACTAAGAGTTTAGGGAGCACTCTAGGAGTAACTAGATTGTGACTCCAAAAATCTGGATTCAATCCTGACTCTCTGTGTGTAGTCTCTCTGGGCCTCAGTTCTCCCATCTATAAAATAGGGCTGAACTATGCGTGAAAATCCTTCCAGCTCTAAAATTCAGACAATTCAGTATCTCTGCTGAGATCACCAACAGAGGGATCAGTATCCCATCTGAAAATTAAGCCCTCTCCAGGGCAGGGAAAAAGCACGTAAAAAAATAAATGAATCGGGCAGGCCCCGTGGCGCACTCGGAAGAGTGCGGCACTTGGGAGCGCAGCGACGCTCCCGCCGCGGGTTCGGATCCTATATAGGGCTGGCCAGTGTGCTCACCGGCTGAGCGCGGTGCGGGCGACACCAAGCCAAGGGTTGCGATCCCCTTACTGGTCACAAAAAAGACAAAAAATAAAATAAATAAATAAATAAATAAATCTTATTATGAGAAAATAAAAACATAAAATACAACCCTAGACATAGAAACATCTGTCTACACATACAAAAATCTTGTACACAAATGCTTATAGCAGCATTATTCATAAGAGCCAAAAGATGGAGACAACCCGAATATCTATCAATGGATAAGCAGATAAATAAAACTGTGGTCTATTCACGCAATAGAATAAAAAGGAATAAAAAAGGCCATAAAAAGGAATGAGGTGCTACAAAGTGGAGAAACGGTGAAAAACATTACTCAAAGTGAAAGAAGCTGGTTACAAAACATCACATTTTATGTGATTCTGTTCATAGGAAAGTCCAGAATAGAGGAATCAGAACAAACAGAGACAGAAAGTAGATTTGTGGTTGCTTCGGCTGGGGGTGGAGGGTGGAGGAATGCGGAGGTAAGGGCTGAGAGCTAAGGGTACAGGGTTTCATTCTGAAATGGTGAAATGTCCTAAAATTGACTATGGGGATGGCTGCACATATCTGTGACTATACTAAAAAAATTGAATTGTACACTTTAAATGGGTAAATTGTATGGTATGTGACGCTTATCTCAGAATAGGTTAAATGGGTTATTAAAAAAAAAGAGTCTGTTATATGACTTACAAGAACTTTGTAAGAGATGTACATATGTACATACATATATATATATTCCCTCAAACAGTTCTGCAGCTTCGCAAGTGAACCAAAGGTGATTTTCAGCAAGCAAATGTTCTCACCTTTCTGCAAAACAAAAAAAATTGCTGACTCAAAAGTGGGCAGGCCTCCATTTTTCTAGTGACTTGTTTCCATTTCAACAGCTGAAAGCAAATTTATTTTCTTCCACTCAAATGGCAAGTGAAACTTCACCTGCTTTTCAATACATCTTTTTTATTCTCTGAGTCAAACTGTGCACAGTGCAAAGAATCCATAGATTTTTCCAACGGCAAGTAAATGGTTATTTTTGCCTGGAAGGAATTTCAGATGAGGAGATCACATCTACCAAGCTCTATTCTTCTCTTTTGCACATCTTCCCATATCTAATATCTCACAAAAACTGCTATCAAGAGGGTATAAATAGCTTTTCAAAGTTAGGACGACACAAGATGTCAGGCTAATGATGCTGTCATTAATGGGAGTGCCCTTTTGTCCCTTGTTCATTCTTATTGATAACTTTCTTAGGGAAGTTCAGCATGTCCTAAAAACAGCTATTTTCTCTGACTCTCAGTATAATGCCCTGGAGTTACTGGCCTGATGTGGCTGGCATTGGACGAGGCCTTTCTGGAACATGTGATCTTTATTAAAAACTGACAGGCAATGAGGGAGGATCACACCATCGTGGGGCAGGCTAAAGATGACCACAGAATAGGCAGCGGTGACCTTCCACAGCTGTGCAAAACCCAGAGCATCCAAGAAGATGGTCTTTCCTAAGGCTCACCCTTTCTAGGCCCACACGATGTTTCTTTCAGATAAGGACCCCAGTGAAAGAAAGGCTCCCAAGCAGACAGATACCAGACACTTGCCCTCTGCAAGACAGAGGTGAGGAAGGAAAGGTGGCAGGGTTCTGCTGCCCCAAGGAGTCCTAGTCCTAAGGCATCAGTGGGGGAAGGCGCTCTCCCTGCCCAAGGGAAGGGGCTTCGCTGGGAAGCAAGGAGAGAGGAGGCCCTCGGTGCCAGCCCCGCAGGGAGCCAGAGCTGGGGGCCCACAGCCCTGAGTGTCCCTTGCCAGGACACTGCTGACTGTCCTCTCATTTGCCATTCATCCTGCAACAAGAGGGAGGTTGCTGGGATGGGGAGGAGCCGGCCTGGATTTGACCTTCCCCAGCAGGCCAGCTGACCTCCACGTCTCCAGCCTTCTCCACCGCTCGAGAGCTGCCCAAGAGGGTCTGAGAACAACCTCCCACAGCACTAGGGGCAGAGGGCCTGGCCCAGCTCCACTGCAGCCTCCAGCCTCTCACTCCAGAGAACAGGACAGAGAAGCCATGACCTTCTGCCCCCCAGGGAGTGTTTGACAAATATGGGTTGTTCTTCATGGGAAAACTTAAAAGATAAACTTCCCCCAAGACTCTAATGGAGGAAGACACCACATAGAGGCCCTCAAAGCTCAACTCTGAACCAGAATCTCCACCAGGCTACAGAAAGGGCACCAAAACCCCACTCTTCTCTGCCTCTTCCTAAAGCAACAGCCACTCTGAAATCAAGTGTCTGGTTACATGACAGAGGTCAGCCAGCAGCAGCCAAACCCCTACCTGGATGTGGGAAACTCAGGACTGAGGAGCCAGGCCCGGATGATAACGCAGAACCCCAGCTAAAGCTCCCCCACCCCACCCCCGGCATCGCTGCAACTTAACAGAGTGATCAGAAGCATATGCTAAGAAACACAATGGCACGGCCCAGATTCCCCAGGGCAACCTGGTCGATCCCTCACGTGCACAAACTAAACACGGTCTGGTGTGTACATTTAGAAGACTCTTTATATAAACAGGTTCACAAATCAGAGGAAACTAATCCTCTGCAGACCAATAATCTGATTTGGGGTTTGGAAATTATGGTCCCTAAAAATACACACCAGGACATACTTTATATTTTTAATGCAAATATTTACATTCCAAACAAAGGAGCATGGAACTTAAAGACAAGCTATTTATACCAGCTATAAGAAACCCTAACAGCCCCCACAATTCTCGCCGGGGTAGATGGCTCCTGCTTATATTTCTGAAACACCAACCAAATTTTCGTAACATGTTTCTCCAAGAACAACAACAAAAAAAATGGTTACTAATTTTTAGTAGCCCAAAAAACTAATGCCAGGAAATCCAAGGTTATTACATCAGGTTCTTGACTCCTTTGGAGATTTAGCGACAAGCGTTAACTCTCCTGTGCCATGCTACCAAATTCAGGGTTCTTTTCTGTCTTCTGGGGACACACTTAGAGGCCCACATAAAATCTCCAGGAGAAACCAGACTTTATAAAAATAATTATGAATTGATGCTTTAATTCAACAATGGCAGTCACCTGCAACTGTGAGCCCAGCTCTGTGACTGTGTGACGAGCCCCAGACACCGTCCTCACTGCAGAGGCCAGGAGAGCAGACTGCACTCAGGAAACTAGCACACAGTACCGTGGGGAAGGGTTCAAGGTTGAGAAATGCAACCCAGTGGAACTGCAGCAGCTCAGAGAGGGAGGCTACACTTGGATGGAGGGTGGGGAGATTCTCGGGGCGGTGGTAAATGCCAGCAAAGGTTTCCAGGAGGAAGTGATGAGGAGAGGAGGCACGATGAGGGAGCAGGACAGGCAGATGTGGAGGCTCCCACTCTCCAGCATCCCAGGACCCAAATGCAGCCAAATCCAGGCCTAGCTGGCCAGAGGCCTCCTTGCAAAGACAGAGCCCAAGCTGGCAGAAGTGCAGGCTGCTTGGCGCAACCAAGAAAGAGGGGGTGGAAGAGGTTCTCTGGGCCCAGGTTAGGAGTCAAGAGTCAGCCACTACCTCAAAAAGTTAGAACTTAGCCCTGGGGTCCACGGCTAATCACCATCTCAGTTTGGCTAATCCCTCCCATGCTCCACCAAGAAGTGAGAAAGATACATTCTTCTTGCATTTAAAGCTAGATTATTTCCTATGGCAGATAACACCACCTAGTTGACATACCTCACAGATGCCATTTATTAACCCCCACCCCCACCCCCCATGGGCCGGGCACCAGGCTCAGCACTGTACATTCCCTGCCACGGGGGACACCTCTTCTTGCCCCCTCCTGATGTTTCCTTCCATGCGGAGGGAGCTCCCCCAGTGTAACTCTCCTGATGTCTACACCTGGTGGTGTCTACACCATCCCAGGAGTGTGGAAGGAAGATCCAGCCCTGCTTTTCCCCATAATGAGTAGGACCTTCACCTTGTTGCCTTTCCCATGGAGAAAGGGGCCACCCCGTGGAGCAGCTTTCGTGTCCAGCTCTGCAGGGACTGGGTGGGTGCATCTGCGCAACTGCACAGCTCTCCGTTTGCTCACCCACTGGCTCTGCCTCACTTTCCAACATCAGCTTCAGTTGGGAACAAACACCTCATTTTGATCTCCACCTGTCCTCCTCCTCGACTGTCTCTCCACAGGTTCAGGACTTGGCCACAAAAGAGTGGTTCAATTGGGGGAGCTCCCCTGAATCCTGAACCCTGCCAACTGACCCAACAAGGTACAGATTATTAACCCCATTTTACAGATGAGGAAACTGAGGCACAAGATTAAGCCACTTGTCCAGGGTCACAGTAATGGACTGAAGAAGCATAGCAGGGACTTGAACACAAGTCAGCATGGAGCCCAGGCTCAACCCACGACTTATGCTGGCCCTCCAAGTGCCTTCAGGATCCAACACCTGGGCTTAAAGGAACATCCATGTCATGGGTGCCAAACACATGGCTGACCAGCAACGTGATGGTGCTGGCTGAACTCACTTCCACCAATGTGCATGAGCTAACAGGTGTTATGAAAGACCCCTTTCAACAAAGGGTGAGATAATACATGGGGCTGATAATGCCAGGGTCAAGGGTTCAGATCCCCATACTGGCCAGCCTCCAAAATGACAATAATAGTACATCTTACACCTTCTTCGACCTCTCAGACTCTAAAATGCAGGTTCTGACCTCACAGCAAGGGTGCCATGGGCCCAGTCCCTTGGGGAAGCTACCTACAAGGATGTAAAAAAGCAGGACAGAACTTCCCCTGAGACCCAGGGCTGCCCTGGAAGGGGTGGAATCACCACCTCTCTGGGCATGTCCTCCCCTCCGTGGCCACACCATTACCTTTGTGACCACAGGGAGCAAAATGGACCAGCAAGCACATATATTCCATTCCAAGAGAAAATGTAGATCTCCAGGTTCCAGCATACTGCAGGAAAAACATAATTGCGCCTGGCCTGTATCTAATTATTCACCCCATTGGGGTATTTTCCAGACACCTAGGTGACTCGGCTGCCTGTTTCAGTATTTTCACCACAAGCACAATTCTGGAAAGCATCCAAGTTTCCATTATAATGACACCCTCTGCTTTTGAGGATCTGCCAGACTCGCTTTCTTCAGAGACCCAAAAGGCCTGGACTAGGGCAAGTTCTAGAAATGTAAAAGAGGTGTCAGGGAGAGCCTGCCCCAGCCAGGAGGCCCGCACATCCCTGCTCAGTACTTTTTTAAGCTTAGAGACAGGCTCAAGACATGACATTCAAAGGTGTGCTACACAGGGACATTTCCAGCTCTAGCTGCCTGGGCTCCTGTCTCTACTTCATCACATCAAACAGGACCACAGCCGAGCTGACCCACAGCCTGTCCACACCATCAGCTGAAAGCATCTCAGAGGGCAGCTGTTTACCCAGAGGCTGCCTCACACAGATGAGGAAACAGAGCCCAGAGAAGTGAAGCAACCAACCCAAGGAAGCCCAGCTGGAAGGCAACACATCCAGAAAGAAGCTCTTGGCCTTATGCCCTTTGAGGTAGTATATGCTGAAAGTCAGGCCCCCCATCCCCCAAGAAATATGCACACATATATAAAAAATTCTGCATGTAGTCTCAGGGAGTTCACAGACATCCCTTCATCCTGGGTTACAAGCTCTAAAGAATAGCACAAGAGCCAATGTTTATTGAGTGCTTACTATATGCTAGGCACTGTTCCAAGCATCTGGCAGGTGTTAACTCTTTTATAGGACACCAGCTGTCAGGCCAGGGCATGCAGGCATTTCAGAACATGCATGTCTCTGAGTCGCTCACCCAGGCCCCTGCTGCACTTTCACGAGGCCCCAGGAAGGTGCCTGTCAGCAGCATTATGTAAGTTGTGCCTCGCCCACTCATCTGAGTGCTGCCTGTCTGCCCCCGTGCACCTGGCCCAGGGCTCCACCTGGGGAGAACGCATCCATGCTGCAGATCGCTGCTGCCATGGGAGAGATGGTGCTTGCCTGTCCTCCACATCCCATGTGCCTTGAGAAATCAGCGAGAATGAGAAATTGCTTCCCGCTTGCCCCCTCCCCCCAAAGTAACCACTTGCTGATTCAGGTCTGCTTCCTCCTTCTGAACCACAATTGTTATTTTCCTCCCCCACCCCCCTTACTTCCCTCCCCCACCCCCCTTACTTCCCTCCCCCACCCCCTTACTTCCCTCCCCCACCCCCTTACTTCCCTCCCCCCCCTTACTTCCCTCCCCCCCCTTACTTCCCTCCCCCCCCTTACTTCCCTCCTTCCTCCACTGTCATTCTTTGACCCTTCCTCCTGCACATCTGGATGGCTGAAAGCTTGGTGTATGGGATCTCCAACAGCCTCTCAGCCCTCTAAGGAATGCAAAGGGACAAATCTGTGTGTCCTGCCTACTACAGGGCCAGCTGTGAACCAGTAGGGACACAGCAAATGACAGCCGTTAATGATCAACTGTCCTCCTCCCCAACTCCCATACTTAAAAGAAAATTCTATATCGGCCCAAATCAACCCAAAATCTTTACTTTTCTTCCTGGATATTTAGACTGGATGCTAATTAGATAACCACTACCTTTATGCTTCATTTCATGCTGTGGAGACACAGGTCTATACATAAGTCATTCTGTCCCAGTGCTTTATTTTAAAGTTGAACCCGTCTCAGTAAAGAAATCAGTCCCTAATACTTGAGGACAATAAAGAATTACATTGTGAAAGCCGAAACACTCAGTCTGCCACTACTTAGCCAGCTAAGTGCGAACAGGATCTCTTTATTCACAGCATGGGAACAAAGTTACCCTTTGAAGTAACTTAATATCCTACCTGAGCATCCCAGTTTACAGACCAGAAAGGGAGGTAGGTTGCATTATTCTCACCAGGGACTGAAAGAGACACTTCTAAATAACATGCTGCTAAAGAGATGTCTGCTGACTGATTGCTCAGATAAATGACACTCCCAAGCCAGCTACTACTTTTAAAAATAGTTCCTGCTTTTAGAATTTAAAACAACTCCTTTCTCATACAAAGGGGCTCCAAATGGCATTTCTGCAATCCTGGGCCTGCTGAGGCCCCAGGGAGGGGGACAGGGTCTGGACATGCAGACAGGAAAGTGGAAGCTGCACACTGCAGGGAGTGTCCATTCATCTGTCAGTTTCTAAGAGGCCCCAGTGCTGAAAGGTAGAGATGAAGGAGCAGGCCCAAAAGCTGGAGATCAGAGACTCACTGACTTTCCACGCACCAGCTGTGTGACCTTGGGTAAGTCACTCCACTGCTCTGAGCCTCAATTCCCACATCTGAAAAAGAAGGATCTTTTTTTTTTTTTTTTTTTTTTTTTTTAAAGATGACCGGTAAGGGGATCTTAACCCTCGACTTGGTGTTGTCAGCACCACGCTCAGCCAGTGAGCGAACCGGCCATCCGTATATGGGATCCGAACCCGGGGCCTTGGTGTTATCAGCACCGCACTCTCCCGAGTGAGCCACAGGCCGGCCCAAAAAAAGAAGGATCTTCATCTCCTCTGACACACACACACATGCACACACACAATCCACCCCTCTCCAGCACCTCACTTTGCTTTACTGTCCTTCCTAGCACCTAACGTAGCTTTGGCGTCATTTGTCTGTCCGATATAGGAAGTGCTGTCTGCTCCCCTTCCATGAGGGCTAAGACCCCGTCTTTCTTATCCCCACTGTATCATCCCCAAAGGCTCAACTGTGGGATCTATTTAGTGATTAAAATTATGCAGAGTCCCACTTTCCACAAGATAGGAATTCACTAAATAGCTGTTGAATGAATGCATGACACACAAGCATGTGAAGGGGCCTCGGAAGGCCTCATGATGGGCACACATCCATTCTTAGTCCCTAGGCCAGAGAGGGTACCGATTCCTGTGTGCTATTGTGTGTCATGTCTCTCTGATGGTCTGACACCCTTCCCGACATGTAAATACAGGGCCACATGTCAAGCTTCAGATCTCCTGGAAGTGTACTCACCCCTAACTCTCTACCATACTTCTAGAATTTAAGCCCACACTTAAATATCCAGAGAATTCTCTTGAAAATTAACAAGACCTGTCAACTCTGTGTTTGCCCATATGGGGTAGAGCTGAGTCATGGCTGTTCCCTGTGGGTGGGCATGTTCTCACCTGTTCAAGATAGCCCCTATTCTCCCTCCTCCCCCCACCGCTCTTCACTAGCAGACCACCATGAACTCTAGATGGCCTTGGAAAACCACAACCTGGCACTAATCTAAAGCTTCCCTTAGTGCAGGTTGGAATGGCCCAAGGCTCCTGGGGCCCATCTAGTTAACTTAGAATTTCTTCTTTGCTCTTTCTCAAGACTCCAAATAAGCAAAATCCACTTCCCAGCCTCTTTCAACCTTTCCTGCAAACATTGCTTCTTCCTGATGTAGGGATTAATCTTCTCTTTTTCAGACATGTGGAAAACCACTCTCCTCTTCTGACACCAAACCTTTCCCAGCCTCGGTCAGCAGCAGCAGCTGGGAATAAGAGGGGTGTAGAAGGAAACAGCAGCCCTCACAGCAGCCACAGCGACAGTGCTGGGTCCCTGGCAAGGACAGTGGTTCAGGCACGGTATGCCCCAATCATCAAAGAAAAGTAAGGCACATATGTGATCCATCGTGGGCAGACCTGCCTCTCCACCCCCTTACACAATACCCTGGATGAATTAACCCTGCATGCTTCACCCACAAGCCGGCTCACTGTAGTCATGCAGTGTCCAGGAGGGGAAGGACACGAAGACACTGCTGAAGTCCCTTCATAGGGCCCCTGTGATGGAGCTCCTGGGGAGCTAGACCCCGGAGGGAAGGCAAGACCTGCAGCCCCACTTCCAGCTTAACCTTTGCACTGATAGGAAGACCAAGGAAAGCCACTTCACCTCATTGGCTCAGTTTCCCTTTCCAGGAGGTGGCAAGAAAAAAAAAATCTTCCTGCCAGTCTTTCAGGAGTTGTGGAGAGAAAACCTGTTTGGTAAAAACTACCTGATTAAAAGGCATTTTAATTCCCATGCTATGTTGAACAAAATCATATATGAGCTGTATGTCTTTATGTATAATAACCAAACAATCCTGGCTCAACATACAGTTTGTAAAATTAATAAGTGCCATGTTCTGGAAGGCAGGGTTTCTGATTTTGCAATGCTGGGGTGGGGGACGTAGGTGGGGAAGCTGAGAAACTTTGGGCAAATCTCTAGGCCTCTTTCCTCTTGGACCCCTCAGGAAGTGCAGATGCCCCCAAGGGGTCCTTTTGCTCCAACACTGGGTGGCTACCCCGATCCAGCGAGGCATCCTGCACCACTTAGGAACTGCAACTGACAAGGAGGGGCTGGGGACACCTCTGGGCTGCCCAGCGCCAGAGCGAGGCCCTCTGCTCAGCCTCAGGGAACGACTCGCCACATCCCTTCGCCGGGCTTCCCGGAGCCACAACTTCGTTCCTGAAAACTCCATGCCCTTCACTTACCCAATGTGAACACAGCTCCGCGGCCGCCGGGAGACCACGGGAGCGGGGCCTAAGGAGCTCGTCCCAGCCCCCAGCCTCGCCGCCTCCTTCGCGAACCTCCCTCCGAGAGGCGCCGACGTCCAGCCTCCCTCCGCCGGCAACCGAGCCCAGCCTCCCGCGTCTACACCCGCCGCTTCAGCCGCGCCGGCCGACCCGGGGCGCAGGGCGGGCGGGCAACGCGGGCACCCGGACGGCGACGGGGCGACCCAGTAGGGGCGCCCAGGACCCCGGGAGCTCCGAGTCCTCAACACGTAAACACAGGAGCGCACGCCGGCCGGTCGCTTCGCTCGGGAATGGCAGGCGCTGCCCCGGCTCTTCATTCATTCCCCAAAGGCGAGGTTGCCTTCGCCCCGAGCCTCCACCCCGCGATCCCAGGGGGCTCCACGGGGGCCAGTTGCGCCACAACCCGCCACCCGGCCACCCACAGCCACCGCGTCCTCCACCCGCACGCACGACCCAGCACACGCGCTCTCCATCACGACCGCCGGCGTCGCCCCCACTCCCGGGCCGAGGCCCCCGGCTCCCCACAGCTCCACAGCTTCGCCGCCGCCCCACCGCGCGGCTCAGACCTGCCTCTCGCGGCTCGCGGCGCCCAGGCCGCCCGGGACGCCGCCGCCACCGCCGGGAAGCGCCGGCAACTCCCGAGTCACGCCGCCTCCCGAGACGCGGCCGGGCGCAGGGAGGAGGCGGGGCGGGGAGCAGGGAGGAGGCGGGGCGGGGAGCAAAAGTTCAGGCTGCTCCGGGCTCGTTCGTACCCCGGTCCCCTGCCAGGCCCGTCCCCGCGGTGCCCCCTCCTAGAGCCGGGTGGCGAGAGACCCCCGCCTCCCCGCCCGGGGCGGCTGCCGCACTGGAGCCCGGATTCCGGCGGCGGCTCCGGGCCAGAGTCCGGGCAGAGAGTAGCAGATGCCCACCTTCCCGCCCCGGGCCGCGCCTGGAAACTTCCCCGAAGTGCTCGGGGAAACGGAGCGCACGGCCGGGGGGAATCCCCGTCCCTCCGCCGCCACCCGAAGCGCGCTCGCACCGTGAAAGCACCGGTCTGTCTGTCCGTCTGTCCTCAGCCTGCGGCTCCCAGAGCGGAGCGACGCCGGGGCGCCCCGGTTCCAACTCCCGGGGCCGCTCCGCGGGACAGCCGGACGGTGCGTGCCTCGCGGCGTGCGCCCCCCGCCGGCCTCCGGCTGTCCACAGCGCCACCACGCTATCGCCCGGGCCCCTGTCCCCGAGCTCCGGCCGCATTCTCTCGGGCTAGGGAGGGGGCGTGCGAGCCCCGGCGCCGCCGCCGGGCGGCCCTTTCCGCGGGGTCCCCAAGCGCGCAGGGCGCCAGGAGTGCGGCCAGGAGCAGCGGCGGGAGGACGCCTCCCGCTGGGGCTCGCCGAGCCGAGGGGCGCGCTCGCAAGTTCATTGTCTGCCTAGGCCGCCGCCGCGCGCCGGGAGCGCCGCGGGGAGTGAGGCTGCGCGCAGCCTCGGCCGAGCCGGACGCCCCACGCCCAGCCCCGCGCTGCCGCCGCCGCTGCCCGCCCGTCCCCGGAGCCGGACCCTCGCCGCCCGCACCGCGGCGCCCGGCCGCCAACTTGTACCTGAGAAGCCCGAGTCCAGCCCGGGAGTCCCTGCGGCTCCGGCTCCGCGGGAGCGCGCCCAGCCCCGCGCCTCGAGCCCCGCATCCAGGGCGCGTCAACCTGACTCCCCGAACGCAGGGAGGAAAAGTTTGGGAGTGACGTGCAGATGGCGAATGAGGCATCCGAAGAGAGCCCTCCCTCCCCCGCCGCCTGTCGCGCTGACACACATCAGCTCGAGCCTGGAATGTGAGATCAAGGCGTGTGCGCCGAGCGGTGGGTTAGGTCCCCGCCCCTCCCTGTACAAGTAAACACGGTTTGTGAGATGCGGCGATTGCAAGTAAAAAGCAAAGCGAAGCCCTGAAAGTCTGGCAGTGACACCCTGTCACAGGCACGTTTAAGGAACTTGGAGATCTGGAGCAGGCTCCTACATTGATATTCAAGGCCACGGCGCTGGTAGGTTCGGCGCCCTCTGTTGTATTCCTGCACCCCGAGAAGGCTGGCCCGGGCGCCGGCTCCTTGGCCCAGGGTGTTTGCTTCTGCGGGGAGGTGAGGCTCTGCGGGACCCCGAGAGCCACTGCCTGCCGCAGTGGCCCGGAGACGGCCGCTCCAGGAACCACCTGGACACAAGGGCAAGGAAGCGGCACCAGTGGCCGAGTCCCTACTCTGGGCTAAAGATGCCATCAGCTGGAGACAAGACACTTGGAATTCTGGAAACCTTGCTCAGGTGGCGCTTGGAGCACCAACCTCAGCCTCTCAAGAAACTGGGGTCCAAGGGACAGAAAAGAATCTGCAGCGTTTGCCGGTCTGTGTACCCACGGCCAGTGTCCAGCACCCTCTTCCTTAAAGCAACCAGAAGCAAAGCTGAAAGTGCTTTGTAAACTGTAGAGTACCGGCACACGGCACACGGCACACGTGTGGAGGGCGACGCCTGACAGTGGCTTCTCCCCCTGTTCTTTTTATTGCTTGAGGCTCCATCTCACCCCCCAGAAGCTGTAACCCGCCCTGAGGTGGTAAACTTCTGCTCAGCGACCGAGGCAGAGGTCACAGGCAGCAGATGATAACTGCAGATGGGAAACTGGGATGAGAGGAGAGGTCCTTAAAATACTGTCTTGTTTTCCTGCTAATAATGCCTTTTACACAAAATCTGTAAAGAAAGATGAATGCAGCAAAGAGAACAGCCTTAGAATCTCAAGGCGAGGTTGTTTTTTCCATGTAGACGCCACTTGGTGATTTTTGTCCTTTATTATTTTTTTTAAACAAAAACCTTTTTTTGAAAATACAATGAGCTGCTTTTTGCAGGGTTCACAATTCCCAGTAGATGATGATGCCATTTTTCAAGGTCTTACACACGTTGCGGCTTTGGGGCTTATTTATTAGCTCCCAAGAAAAGCCTGGCTTTCAGTGAGGTTTATATACCGGAGTAATTGCATCAGGGCACACAGTGCAGGTTGCTGTTAAAGAGGGTTGGTTGTACATGTGTCTGCGAGGAAGGCCCTGGGCCAGGCAGCTGTCAGACCAGAGTGTGGAACGGGTTTAAACAAGCACAGGGAAGGTTCTGTGGAAACACCGAGGAGGAAATCCCTCCTGTAAGGGTGTGTGGAACATTATTCCATGGCCACACATACTGCCAGCTTTCCTCTCCTCCCTCCAAGTCAACACATGACTCCGTTCTAGAGATGGCGCTGGGCCCACCCAGATCACTTTCAAGTTCAGGTGTCAGAAATCACGGTTGACATGGAGCAAATTGTTTTTAAGTAAAATCGTGGTGCCACTTTGATATGAATTCCACCAGGGACTTCCCAAAGGTATTTATACACGTGCCTGAGATTAACTGGGGGGTGATTTTCCCCCTCAACATTAATTTCAAAAAATTACCAGAGAATTGGCCTGGGCCTGTTATTCTGGAGAGCTGAGAGAACACCCAAATGCCAGGCCTGTGTGAATGGGTGCGTGGATGAACAGATGGACGTGTAACTGTGGGAATAGTTGGTGCCCACAGGGCATTGGCAACTCATGGGTGAAAAAAATGCGTATAATTTAAGAAAACAAATATCACTCCCCTCCCACCCATCCCCACCCCGGATTTGCATCCTTAGGCCTCCATTATTGTGGAGTTAAATTGCCTGGGTTCAAATCCTATTTCTGCCACCTATCAGCTGAGTGACCTTGGGCAAGTCACTTCTTTCTATGTCTCAGCTTGAGGCTTATAATAATACCTCCTATTGGTGGGTTGAACTACTGAACCCAGCTCTTTATTCTCCCGTGACTGTCACAGTCTTTAGTATTGAAGGATCATCCCACCATTTTGGACTTGCTTTAGATAATGAAATACTAGAGAATGTAACTGGATCAGAGGCTTGAAATGAGCGGGCAGGGCTGGGCTGCTCTCTTGTATTCTGGTGGTCCACCACGAGAAAAACATGTCCTTAGTAGCTGCTGCCTCTTCCAACCAGGATCCAGAATGAACACTGTATTACTCCATTTCTGTTGCTTATAACGAAATACCTGGAACTGGGTAATTTGTAAGAAAACGAAATTATTTGCTTACAATTTCTTAGGCTGGGAAGTGCAAAGTCCAGGGAACACAACTGGTGAAGGCCTTGGTGGTGGCAACAGTGATGCAGGGGTCTCGCATGGTAGAAAATGGTGGAGGAGAAAAAGTGATAGTTCCTCATGCACTCTACTTTCAAAGCCCTCAGAACCATGCCCCCGACCACCATTATTAATCCATTCACTATAGCAGCATCCTACAATCAAATCACCTCTTCAAGTACTCACCTTTTAATTATCATAATAGGATTTCCCACCATCTTAACACTGTCACAGTGGGGACTAAGTTTGGGAAGGACATTCAACCCAAGGCAAATACACATGGAGCAGACCTGAACTCCATCTACAGGCTGGAGCCAAGTCATTCTATCTACAGCTGGACGCACAGCTGCTTCAGCTGTCCTACAGACAAACAAGCAAGGGGAGAAGAATGTTGTTGTAAGCCACTGAATGTCAGTTTTGTTACACAGCATTACTGTGACAGTAGCTGACTGATACGTGACCTCCATGGGCTGGCATGAAGATTAATGATAAAATGTTGAAAAATACTAAGCACAATTCTTGGGACATAGTAGAAGCTCACACATGTTAGTTATCATTAGTAATCATCATTATTGAGAGTAGTTTTGCACATAATATTCACATAATAAATGTTTGCTAACTGCTTAATTGAATCGGTATAACTTGAATAAAGAGTCTATAAGAGACAGAAGGACATCAGAAAATGGATGACCAGGGACCTGCAATGATCCTTAAAAATCATATTTATTCATGCATTTATTCATTCAACAGACATCCTCTGAACACCAGGTATGTGCCCCACACTGGGCTGAATGTTGGAGCCGCTCATATGACTTAGACTCTGTCCCCTCTTAGGAACAGGACCTACCAAGCCCCACCATGAGACAAGCACTCTGCTGAGGACTTTCCCACACTACATCATTTGATCCTCACCACCACCTTGTGAGGCCAATACTACTTACCCCCATTTCTCAGGCCCAGAGACTGAGGCTCAGAAAGCAAACACTTAGGAAAAGACCAAAGGCCACTGCCATACCATTAGTTTGCACTAGTGCCAATGAATTCACATTAATGGTGGACACCCATCAGGAAAGTGCAGTGGGACCAAGGAGAGGACGAACACAGCTCATGCCACTCTCTTCCCCATCTGTGCTAGGGGCTCAGTGAACACTGACACTCAGAAGACCCAGGTGCTGCTTCTGCCACCAGAAAGGGCTGTACCTAGGTGCAAGGGAGCCCTTGGGGTCATTACATAGGCTCTCAAATTTGTTTTGGCAGCCCTGGCTTCAGATTTCTGCCACCTCTGCCTCCAACAACAACCTGCCTCCCACCCTGTGACTCTGACAAATTTAGACTGCTCAGTAACCTAAAGTGCATTTCAATTTCGTAAATTTAGAAATACTCTGGTTAGGTGGCTCCCTTCTACAGTAATGCATCCATTAAGTGCACTTTAAGCCAATTTTGGTATGCTAATCCATCACAAATCGACGTGAAATTTGGGTTCTTGTGAAAATTTCCTACACTCGATCCAAACCCTCTACCAGATTTGGGATTTAGGATAATAACAAGTAGCGGTTCCTTAAAGCAGCAGACTTCAGCTGTGCATTGGCTCTTCAGTGAAGAAAGGAATGAGGCTGGGATTAAACAAATGTCCAGGCCCCTATATTCACATGAGACCTGTCTGCTCAAACAGGGTCCCCCTGTGGGGTAGTCCAAGTGTCCCCAAAATGCTGCCATACCCTAAAGGTTTCAAAACTCTATTTCAGAGGAATGGAGTCGTGCAAATCTCTGCACTCCCAGCCCCTAGCTCAGAGCCTAGCACAGCAGATATACCTGGTGAATGTTTGGCAGAAGACGCGGTTGGAATCACCTGGCTTGGTTAGTGACTTGTCCATCAGAGTTAACGTCACCTGATTCTATTTCCTAAAATTAAATATCCTCCCCACCAATGAAGACTGGGGATCCTAAAAGCACAGGCAGAAGCCTCTGGAGGAAAACCAGGTGAGGACCCCCATGATTTTAGTGACGACCGCATCGTCAGAATGGTGCAACTGCTTATCCTACCATCTCTGAGGTCAGGAGTGACATGTGGCCAGTAATTGGCAATACAAAGAACCCACAGGTGATAAAAGAAACATAATGTCATTGTTATTACTGCCTAATCTGAATCAGAATGTCTGGGGTGGTGCCTGGGAATCTGTGTATTTAACAGGCTCCCTGGTTCACATTGAAGTCTGAGAACTGCTAGGTTGGACCCAGGTCATGTCTCCCCTGGGGCTGTCTCAGTAGCCCCCTACTGCTACCGTCCCTGCCTCCTGCCCTTGATCTCCACTAACTGGTCCTTTCTACGTACATAGCCAGGATCTTTCCAAAACACATATCTGATTCTGTCAGCCCACAATTAAACATCTTTGGTGTCCGTCCCCAGCATCTCCACTGCACCAATAGGGTGAGTCAGGTCCATACTGACAGGTTGGGTCCAAGGCCCCTAGCTGCAGTCCATACTGCTCTCAACGTGGCTTGGGGACAACAGACAAGGTGGCTCTGAAAAGATGAGCTCTGTGACAATAGTGTCACAGAACACTGGAGTTCACTTCCATGGACTATCTGCTCTTGGATGGGGGTTAACTAGAGAAAAGTTGGCTCCTTAGAAGTTGCTTTGAAAAATTAAAACCCAGTGTGGGTGTGGGTGTGGCTGTGGGCCAGGGTGGGGTCCTGGGAGGGCATGGACACCCCATTCAGCAACGCCAGAGCCTTGCTAGGCATACTTGGGTGCTTGGTAAATGGGCTGCAAGCCTCCAGGCTCAGGTTTTGACCTCAGCTCCACTCCTCTCTTGCTATGACCCCTCTCTGGGCCACACATCCCTCCTCCTGGCATGAGAGGTGGAACTGGATTATCTTTTGGGACTATCCCCCTCCAATGTGCCCTCGGAATCTTTATTGCCCACCATGAGAAGTGAACAGAAAGGGATTTGCTCACTATCAACACCAGTCCTCTACTGCTGCATAACAAATTACCCCAAACATAGTAATTTAAAACAACACACATTTATCATCTCGCAGCCTGTAGGTCAGAAGTCTGGTGGGTTCTTGGCTCTGGGCCTCACAAGAACAAAGTCAAGGAGTCAGCCAGGCTGGGCTCTAAGCTGCAGGTCCTGAGCAAGAAGCCGAGTTCAGGTTGTTGGCAGAATTCATTCCCTTGCAGTCACTGAGGCCCTGTTTCTTGCTGGGGGTCAGCTTGGGTTTGCTGGCTACTCTTGGAGGCCACCTACATTACTTCTCATGTGGCCCCTCCACCTCCAAAACAGCAACAGTGTTTCAAGTCCTTCTCACTCTTGAAGTCCCTCTGCCTTCCTTCTCTGCCTGCTTTTAAGGACTCGTGTGATTACATTGAGCTCACCGAGGATAATCCAAAGTAAACACCCTATCTTAAGGTCAGCTGATTAGTAGCCATAATTACATTTGCAAAGTGTCTCTTTCCATGTAACTTACCGTATTCACAGGCATGACACTGGTTGCAAAGGTTATGGGGGTTATGGGACAAAGGTCACAATTCTCCAGAGAGACAGAACCAATAGAATGCATGCATGTATGTGTGTATGTATGTATGTACAGTATTTATTATAAGTAACTCACTTGTGTTATTATGGAGGCTAGGAAGTCCAGACCCAGGAGAGCTGATGGTGTACGTCTCAGCCTCAGTCTGACTCTGCAGACTGAAGACCAATGTCCCATGTCAAAGGTAGGCAGAAGGAGAGAATTCTTTTTTACTCAGCCTTTTTGTTCTATTGAGGCTCTCAACGGATTGGACAAGGCCCACCCACATTGGGGAGAGCAGTCCACTTAACTCAAACTCAATCTACCAATTTAAATATCAGTCTCATCCAGAAACACCCTCACAGATACACCCAGAATAATGCTTGACCAAATATCCAGGCATCTCATACCCAGCCAAGCTGACACATAAAATTAACCAGCACAGGGGCCATTTAAAATTCAGTGTACCTCACCACCTGCATTACGAAGTCCAACCACCAGCTCATCCCACTCCTTCAGCAAATATTTTCTGAGCAGGCTCCAGGGATAGCACACATGAGCCTCCAGGACTCCCACCCTACCCTTGGGAGGCCCACAGTCTGCAAGGGTAAAGTTGGGGCAGAGCCAGTCTGTGCCAGGGCTTGGGGAGGTGGCCGCCTCCTCTCTGGGTGCAGGTTTCTCATGCACACATTAGGAGCTGGCCTGGGCAAGGGTCCCCAACCCAAGGCACTGCAGTCTATTCTCAGGACTTTGCTGTATCCAGAGACTCCCCGTACAATGATTTACTTCCCACGTTCTTTCAATACACTCACATAGAAGCAATTTACATCCTGAGTTATATACAGATGAAGTAGTTTGGGGACTGGGAGTTGCTTCAAGTATGGGGTGTGGGGGTGTATGTGCAGAGAAACGAGACTGGTCCCATCCAATGATGGTCAGAGCTGGAGGGTGGGGCACCCGTCTCTATTTCCAGTCTATGTTCTGTGTATGGAAACATACATAATAAAAAGGGTTTTAAAAATGTACTCTTAAAGGACAATTTATGTTTTCATCACAAATGGAAAAATCACTATCATTTACCATAAAAAATGATCACAGAGTAAATGGAATTAAAAGAAAACAAAGTTATTAAATGCCAGCCAGTTACAGAGAAGTGCTTTCTCCTTGTTGACAAGATTAGTGACTGTCAGAGTCTAAGGACTAGACACAGCAGGTTTCCTCACAGGGTAGCTTTTTAAGAAGTTTTATCAGTTTTCTTTAAATCGTTCTGATTTTAAGAAAACAGATAAAGGAATAGCTTTCACAGTGTGTGGCTCTGTTATCTTTAATGCCCTGTCCACGCATCACCTAAAAGCCCCTGTGGTCTGGATGAGCTCTGATGCCTTTCCCAACCCTGTGCAGGTGCAGCAGCCTGTGACTGTGGGCACCTCGCATGTGTGCATGGGGGCAGAGAGGGGGTGCAGATGGGAGAGAGGCCAGAGCATGAAGGGGAACAGCCCAAAGCAGCCAGGGACCCTCCGCACAGGTGAGGAAGGCTGGGCTCAGGGCTGGCCTTCAGGGGCCCCTCCTCCCATCCTGGCACCTGACCCTCTTCTCTGAGTCCCACTTTCAGCACCCATCCCCCTTAAGACTCAAGACCCCGAAGCACTGTTCATGTTCCTCACCCTCTGCCCCAAGCTTGCCCTGGGAAAGAGCCCAGGGACCCTCCACACCTTGGTTTGAATGTCCAGTGAAAGTCCTTGTCCTCCTGTGCCTCCACCTCTGCCAAGTCTCAGGTGTCCTGAGCATTTGACAAGGTCGAAGTGGGGTGGACTCTGCCAAGGCACATGTCAGGGGCCTCCATCCATGGTCCACATCCGTGGAACCCAGGAGGAGGCCAGCTTCACAGCAGGTCCATCCACCCAGAACTGGGCTGCGGCCCTTCTGGTCAATGGTGAGGTCAGCCTCCTGACCTCCAGGGCCCTCTCGGAGGCCTAGTCTCCAACCTGCCCCAGCCTCCAAAGACATGCTCTGAGCAAGGAGATGGCAAATCACCTGGCTGTGTTGAGGCCACAGGAGAGGGCAAGAGAGGGAGCAGGAGTCAGTCCCCCGGCCACGAGCACAGGGTCTGGGGGAGGGAGTGCTCTCCGGCCTTGCTGCACAGACAGGTGAAGGGACTGATCATGCCACGCCAACCTTGTGTCGGCCACTGTGCTGCAGGCCTTGCACGCTACCGCAGGCCGGGGCACTGCAACCGGCCGTCTGCTCCTCACTGGCCACTCTCAGATGGTGTAGACCGTGGTCACAAAGTCCAAAGCCCACCCAGGCCAGGGGGTTGTGAAAAGAGTAAAGAGGACCAGAGGTGGCCAATGGGGAACGGTGGGGTCTTCGGTACTGTAGAGCACACATGCCTGCCCAAGGCAACTGGGTCTCAGTTCCTGCTGGATGGAACATGGGAGCCAAACATCCAAGGTGTATTGTGAAGTAGCCAATTTAAAAAAAAATCTTGGATTAATGACTAAATCAGAAAAAAAAAAAAAAAATGGGCAACACAGAGAGAGCCAACCCAATCCGACTGCAGGAGAGATGTCCACGGGCCACCAGTCTGCAACCTCTGGAGTGCTAAACACCAGCAGCGGCTTGTGCAGCTCTGTACCGACGGCTTCCAGATGCTTCAGCTAAGCTGGTCCTGTAAGGGCCTGGGTAGGATTTAGAGAATACTGCCCCATTCCCCAGGTGAGAAAACCAAGGCTCATGCAGTTGGCTAGGGACACACAGCTTTGCAGGAGATAGTATGGGGCCCACTGGCCCTTGAAACAGAGCTCTGTTCAAAGTATTGTCCAGCCCAGAAATGAGCCAGCTGTTACCTAAGGGTCGCACCCCAGCAGGTGAGGACTGAACCAGCCAGGCACTCCGGGGTCTCTCCTCCAGGAGCCTGAAGGGCCACCTCATTCCAGATTTGCAGACTTATGCCCCTGTAGCATATACCAGTAAGGACTGCAAACATTTTCAAGTGACAATGTTATGATTACAATTTTCGGGGTGGTTTGTTATTTCTTATTTTCTCCTTTTATTCCCTGGCCAGACCACGCCCTGTCACAGTAGAGGTCGGAGGGGTGATGGAGGTGTAGAGGGGCCAGTGGGCGGGGTGAGTCTTACAATGGATGCCACCTTCGAATGCCACCCCTGCTGCCTGGGGGCCACCAGCCTCCCTGGCTGTTTCCTCTAAACCTGCCATCACAAGGACTTCTCCCTTTATAACAATATTCGAAAGGCTCCAAGGTTGATGTTGTATTTTCCTCTAAGTTGGTCTGAGGTCCGTCCAAGGAGGGTGGCTGTAAACTCTATCCCTGCCCTGCAGGGCTGCAGGGGAGCTGGTCATGGAAGTTTACAACATGCTTTCACAGGACAGTTGTTTATCCTGCTGGATGGCCTAATACCTAAGTGTCCAACCCATGGCAACCCATGACAGGTGTCCCTCTCACAGCGAGCTTGTTTATACCGGCACACAGCCTTGTGGCTCTTGTCTGGCCTGTGTGCAGTCTATTCCTACCAACATAGCCATCTCTAGGATAGCCGTGAGGGAAAGAAGTTAAGCTCAGGCGTGTCGGTCAGGTGTCACTTACAGAGGAGAGCAGCACGCCTCACGGGGCCAGCAGGAAGAGACGGTGGCTCTGGGGACATGTGCTCAACCAGTGGGTAGGGACAAGAGAGAGTGAGTGAGGGGCCTGTGGGCTGAAGACTTTATTGGGGCCCAGGGTGTTCCCCCAGCAGGTTTCCCGTGCGGAGCTCTATCAGTGGGTTTGAAGCGAGCAGGCACAAGCTCTGTGGGGTCACACTGTGACTGGGGGGGGTCACTGCAGCATATCTGCCAATCCATGCAGGTGTGGGGCCAGTGGGGTGAGTCAAGTAGCTTGTATCTAGCTGTCCACTGGAGAGGTGGTCACCAGGAGGCGGTGGTCTGATCCAGAGGCAGACATCTGGATCGGCCACACTGTGGAACTGGGAGGTGGATAACTGGAAACTGTCTCCATAGTGACTAAGCCCTGCTTCTGGTGTGAGAAAGTCAAACTTATATTTGAAATAGCTGCCCAGGTGACATGCAATTTTAAGAATTCCCTACAGTTGGAGACCCTGGTCTGGGACAACACTCTTGCTGTCCCCTCTCCCTCTCTTCTGCTCATATCTGGTCTCTGGTTGGCCCTGCGGAGGAAATAGAATTCTGGGAGGGTGGGTCCAGGACCAAGAAGTCAGGAAGTGCAGAAGGACGCCACCTGGACCACAGGGGCCTCGGGCCAGCAGCATGTGCAGGGCTGCTTTCCTCTTTGCAGAGCCAGGAGATGCACTGTCTGTGCACCAGGATGGGGGACGGTGCCTAGTCCCTTCGGTCCGGGTCCTCTTCTGCCTCCCATGTTGGAGATGACGGCTAGAGCCACCCTTTCCACCATCTTCCAAGTATTTCTCCAGTCTCTGGGAGTCCTGGCATCGGGAGTCACTCCCTCCCTATCGGGGCACACAGGGACCAGCCTCCAGGTGGCCCGGCCCTCCTGTCCCCAGGCTCCGACTCAGCAGCCCACCCCTCACTATTGGCCTCCAGAGGAGCCAAGCGGGCTTCTCTCCCTTCAGAAACCACCGGCGCTGACCGGGCATGATAGTCCTTGTCCTTCCCAGCCAAACCGATGCGTGACCTGCCGGGCCATGGTCAGGGTCCACAGATGCCTCCCCGATGGGCAAATGTACAAACAGTGATTTCCTCTCTAAATCCAGTCCAAGAACTGAGCTGATGGTTGGAGAGTCAAAGAATCAAAGAATCAAATATTCACAGAAATGGCTGCATACTTTTTATTTGGAATATGAATTATGTGAAGGGACTGACAGACTAGTCCTCTTCAGTGAAGCCCCAGCGAAGGAACCCAGTGTCGTCTAAAAGCATGACGCAGATAAGTAAGGTCCTGCAGCTGGGCCGGGCCCGCCCCAGCCAGAGCGCTGCAGTGACAGTGCATGAAAATAATAATACCTCGAGCACCTCCGGGGCTCCACCGTTTACACATTCATATCTGTCCTGTCCTTTGGTCCGGGTACCTGTCTCTTAAAGATCCACATAGGAAATATTAATGCCCCACTGTATAAATGAAGCATTACTCTCGGAAAGGGGAAGCTTCTTGCCCAGGGACCCACAGCTGATAAGTCACACTGTCAGGAGAGGGTTTAAATCCAAATCTAACACTTTGCACTTAGAGAATCTCGATCTCACAGCAGCGCTGAGCAGTGCACCTTATTCAACCCATCTAACAGGTAAGGAAACTGCAGTTGGGAGAGTTTTGCCTCAGGCACCAGCCACCCACCTTTTCATGCCATGGTTTCCCAGCACCCTGGGATTGGGGACCCATGAGGGCATTACGTCCGTGTGTGTTTTTTCAGTTCTCAGGCCTTTCAGCCCAGTATTTAAAAAACATCAACATACAAAAGCCACAGAACACAAGGTTTCCTGCACCTTGGCTAATTTCCTGCTGACTCAGCCAGGCTGGGAAAGAGCCAATTGTGGTCACTTCTCTGACCCTTCGTGAAAAATATTTATTGTTGAATAGTCCTCTGTTTATTAAAAGGCACTCAGGTCTTTCGAAGGGGCAGAGAGGCTCTAGAGAGCGCAGCTGTATTTCACAGCCTGCCACTGTCCAGTGAGACTTCTCAGGTGGAGCTGCTCCTCTATTCGTCTAGCAGGGCTTGGGTTTCTCTCTGCAGAGAACAGGCTGCAGCCGTGATTTGCACAAGCCAGAATGGGACTTCCACTTCCCACTTCCACCCAAATATCATCTTGCCTGGTGAACCAGGCGATGATTTAACCCCTCTGCGCCTCGTTTACCGATCTGCAAAATGGCTAGAATATAACGCAGACATTGATTGATTTGTAAAGAGCCCACCTCTGATTCATCTCCAAGTAACCTGATTCTTCCCCAAAGTGAGAGGCAAGAGCTCATGTGCAAGGCTCTGGAGGCTCCTTCCTGGAGGATGAAGGCAGGTTTGTGTTGACTTGAAAGGTGCTTTGAAATGCCAGAGTGCAGCAGAGAAAACAGCAAAGGACCTCAGGGCACACGAAAACTACTTCTCCTATTCAATAATGCACGAGGCTTTTTATGATGCTTATGAGAATAGTTCCTGTCTGCAGAGAGGGGCAGGGAGAGCCTGTTTCAGAACAGAGCAGTTGCAATATATTAGATTCCAAATCCCAAAGACCAAAGATGAGGGGGGAATGGTGAGGGTTAATCGTGTTTCAATCACATCAACGAATGCAGAACATGCTCTTTATATGATGTACCCTGGCCATCCTCTGTGTCAAAAGCACACTTCCACTTGCCTTAATGAGCACCTTGATGTTTGTGTCCCCACCCCACCCCTGCCTGCCTGGGGATTAGGTATGTTCAGACTGGAATTTATCCCTAGCTTCAGAATTCCAGTTGCCAGGACAGCTCACGGGCTTTCCAATCTTTCAGCCTCCCCTGCATTCTGCGGGGGCTGGCTGACTTCCCTGCCTTCTCTAAGTGGCACCTAGCAGGGGTCTGAAGAAGGGCAGGGAGACTGAGCCCCGCAGCAGGTGCCCTGCATGGTGCACAGGGAGGTGGGCAGGAGTGCCTGATGTTCAGCAGGTCGGTGACTCTGGGACCCAGATCTCTCCCGATCCCTCCAGTGCTGTATCATGCTGCCTGCTGCCTGCTGAGTAGATAGATCCACAACCAAGTTCCTCATCTTCCCCTAAAGCTGCTCCAAGCTCCCTGATCCCCAGCTCAGGGAATGAGTTACCCCAGTGAGGACTCTGGGAGCTGTCCCTGTCCCCGACTTGATTCCACTGTTGACAGCTCAAGGACCTGTCCCCCTCCCCCCCGCCCTGTTGCCATGGCCCCAATTCAGGCCTCTGCCCCTTTGCCCAGGCCCCTGCAGCAGCCCCCCAAGGGGTCTTCTTGCTGCAGCCCTGCCCCCTCCAACCCATCCTCTTTCTTGTAGCCAGAGCTCCTAGCCCGGCCCTGCCCACTGCCTCTTCCTCGCCACCACCCAGTCCCCCAGCCCCCTGACCTGCTCTCTTCCTGCAGACACCCTGAGCCACTCAGTCTTCCCAAACACCCTCTCCTTCTTGTACCTGCTCACTCAGCCTAGAAGGCCCCCACCCCACCCTCTGTGTGGCGCATACAGATTGGATTGCTCCTTGAGTATCTGCGTGCTCTTCTGCACCTGCCAGCCCCCCTGAAGTGAGATGAGGTCATGAGACCAGTTCTGGCCAAGGGGCTAGAGGAGAGTGGCAAGGGTCACTTCCAGCCAAAGCATAGAGCAGGTGGGAGCTCTCCAAGTGCTGTCTGGCCTCCCCTAGGGATGAGATGATGGACCCCCAAGTCCAAAGCAGCCTTGATTACTCAGTCCCTGTGAGGAGGTCACCTGCATGTTGAGTTTCTCAACATACGTGACCTTTGCATGGACAGAAATGAATTGCATGTGTCAAACCACTGAGATCTGAGTGTTATTAGTGAATACAGCAGAGGCCTAGCCCACCCAGACTGGTCCGCCTGATGGACCACAGCCCAAGAGTCACCCCTTGAGAAGCCCCCAAGAAAACTCAGGTGCCCAGCCTGTGCTTCTCTAACATCCTGTGATTTCCCAAAGTGGGGGGCAGGGGGACTTTGTGGTTGTCATCATCATTGCTATCTATCATTTCTTGACTACTGTCTAAATGCTTTACACGCATATTGCACCTCAGCTAATCCTGATAATCACCCTTTGAGGTGGGTACTATTTACTGCTCCCATTTTGCAGATCAGGAAACTGAGGTTTGGAGAGGCTAGTGGCTCACTCAGTCATTCAGCTGCTGAGGGGCAGCCTGCCCAAGCCCACGTGCCTCCCCACCGCTGGGCCCTTCCTCCTCCACTTTGGTATCCCCAGTTCGCACAAAGCGCAGGTTCTGCACACAAGAGGTGCTTGGTGAAGTTTGTTGAATGAATATCTAAATGAAGCTCTGTTTTCTGACCTTCCTTTTAGGCAGTGGAGCCTCAGGGGGAGATCTGGGGCTCCCTGCTGGGTGCTGGGGACGAACGAACGGCTTGTTATGTCCAGAAAGATCCCCCTGAGGTGTCCTCCCTCTAGGGCAGTTGACACCAGATATTCTCCCTAAACTCAAGTTGCAGAAGACTTTTGTGATAGAGCCTCTTTTTCTCTTTTTGAAAGAAAACTAATGAAGGAGGGGACGGACACAGTCCTCTTCATCTTGACATTCAGATTCAAAGACTTCGGTCCCTCCCTTCCTAGGATGACACCACCCCCCACCCCCAAATCTGCGTAGTTCTCACCTTCTGCAAAGCATTGGCGGGTGTCTTAACTCACTTGATTCTGAGATATGGGGTTATTATCCCCACTTCCCAGATAAGGACTCCGAGACCCAGAGACGTTGGGCTCTCAAGTGGCGGAGCCTCTGTTTGACTTCGAGCCTTCTGGCATCAGAGCCCAGGGGACGTCCCCTCCCCCTCGCTGCCTCTGTCTGGGGGAGGGGGCAGAGGAGGTATTTGGGGTGAGCACTGAGAGTGAGGGTGGAGAGGAGCACCCGCAGGTGAGTGAGTGTCACATTTAGCACAAAGGACCCGTTATGCTGTCTTCCTTCCTGGGCAAAAGGAAGAGCGAACCCCGGGCACCATATGAGAAGATTGTTCCATAGACCCAGCGGTCAGCTCCGGGAGGGCACCGCGAGGTGAGCAGACAGTTTGGATTTTGTCCTTCAGTGACCAGCAGCATGATGCTAAGCATGGGCGGTGGGGAGAGACTCAGGGCTGTCCCCGGGCAGGGCCTGCTGGAACGGAGGTACCCAGCTGACCAGTGGCTCGGCCTCCAGGGACCGGCTGAAGGTGGTTGTTTGTCTTTTTCGCTCGGCCTGGCAAGATTTAAGACCCACTGAGACAGCCAGTTGGGTTTGAAGTCACTCTTCATAGTCAGCCTGTGGCTTCTCCCAGGGATTTAGAAAGGCGGTCTCCCGTGGCCCGTCCCACCGTCTGAAGGAAGGAGACAGAGGAAGAGAGGGCACCACTTCTTCACTGGGACAGTGTCTGTCATATCTGTGCCTGGCCGTGGTGCCCAGAGCGGCTGTGGCCATCTCACACAACACACAGGACTGGGCAGAGCCAACGGGATCAGGGTGGAGTGAAGTCAGAGCACTGCTGTCCTGTCTGGAGTCTGCTGCCTGGGACTTCTGAGCTGTGAGATGGCAAATGTCCTTGTGGCTCGAACCACTTGAGTTGAGGCCTCTGTTACTTAGAGCAAAATGATCCTAAATTGATATACCAGGAGTCCGGGTCTTACCTTGGCGGCAATGGAGAATAGATAGTGAATGCTGGTGGATGGATGGATGGATGGATGGATGGATGGATGGATGGATGGATGGACGGGGGGATAGACAACAGATGAATGGATTGCCACTGCCTGGTCAAAAAACACATGGCTGCCATAAAAGGTCATCAGAAGGAGGCTTCAGGAACCAGGAACAGGAAGGATTGGAATCTGGCAAGAGTTGGGGAACACCAGTCCATGCCACCCCCACCCCTGCAAAGAATCTTCACTACGCGTGGGAAGCCTCCCATGGAATGGTCTGCCCATCTCACCACTGAGACTGTGCCATGACCTAGAAAGACACCAGATATCCAGGGGAACACAGTTCCATCGGTGTTGTCCCACTGGCACAGATAATAACCGTAGGGGCACAGTGCAGAGACAAGAGCCTCGGGAATGTGTCAACACACAGTCATTAGAAAACACACTTAACCGAAAACACAAGCACATAATCACCATCATTACCTCCTCATTCCTTTTACCAATAAACAAAGCAGGAAACCTCAGACCTCCAGCCCAGGAAATGTCAGTGTGGGGACTTCGGAAAACAGAACAGATCACGAAATTAGGGCATTCGGTGTCCTCCATGCTGCTCAGATGAGTCGCACTGCTTGAGACAGCCACCTAATGTACCCTAAACGCTCATTAAATGTTTGGCAAATGGATGGCCAGATGCTTAGGGCACTTCAGGGACATTTGTGGAGAGTTAACCCAAAATCTCCCAGGCGTCCCTACTGGGGAAGACACGTGGAATCACACACATGGGTTTATATCTGGGCTCCATCATTTCCTGACGACATGACCTTGAGGCGGTCCCTTTACAGCTCTGCACTTCAGTTTCCCCAACTGTAATGTGGCAGTGGGGACTGCTTTTTGTAAGGGTTGGACCCCCCTCAGGTGGGGAGGAACCGAAAGAGCAGAGACAGGCAGGCAGGGGAGGAAGGGGCTGGAGGGGCCGAAACGCTGCTCTATGGTCAGAAATGAAAGTTTTCTCCCTGTGATTTTTAGCCTCCTAAGACTTTGCTCTCTCTCACAGGTGAATTTAACTACATCATTGGGTTCTGCTGAGATAGGTGGTCCTCAGTCATCTGCACAATGAGACCCACTGAGACCTGCCTCCACTGTGCAAATCCAGGGAAACCCTGTGGCTGGCCCAGCTGAGCTGTGCCCTACTCGGGAGTCCAGGTGACCACAAGCACCTCCTGCCACTTCATGGTGCCCACGGAGACAGACTCGATGGTTCCTCTGGTTTCACATGGCCCTCTTCAGGGAAAGGGTGGACAGGTCCTTCTTTCCAGAGGTCTGCATAGGTGGTAACTTTTCCATCAGTTTTGAAAACTCCCACAGCGTCTCCAAGACGGCAGCCTGTGCAGCCAGTGTCAGGTTGAACCCGGGTACCAGGCGTTCACACTCTGGAGCTTCCAGAATGAACAGCAAAGCCTGAAAGTGCAGAAATGACATTGGTTCCAGTGGGTTCTCATATCTAAGAAACCAATGCAAAGGATGCCTTTGTTCTAGAACATTCTCTGCATCTCCCCCCACGAGTGTAGTCTCTCTTACCCTGGTGAGTGTAAAGGAGATCTGAGATCAGCTGCTTCTATTAGCCTATGCAAAATCTTCCCATTCCGTTGATTGCCGTTATTCAACAGTGTCCCTCATAATTCCTGCAGGCGTAAGAGCAGAACATGGCATGAGCATGGGCAAATGCGGGGAGTGGAGCAGGGATAGAGAGTAGGATCCAACAGTAAACCCTTTGTAGACATGCCCCTCCAATTCCCCCACCCAGGGAGGGGCCTGGGCAAAGCTAGACGGGATGTCAGGGACTTGCCAAGCAGGCATCCTTATGGTAGCAGGGAAACTGAGGCAGAGGCCAGCCCTGGGACTGGTCCTGCATGGCAGAGGGAGGGAAGATGCCACTCACTGCCCCAGAGGTGCTCCTTGGAGGATGCCAGGTCCATTGGCTCTGGGAAGCTTCCAGGACATACCACCTAGTGGAAAGATTAAGGACCTCATATCCACTGATTCCCATCTAGGGCCCCAGCAACTCTGGTCAGGAGGCTCGGGGGAAGGCAGTGACTAATGCTTCTAATAACGTGAACCCACTGGGCAGGGTTTTCCACAAGTACTCCCGGAACATGACATGGAGACAGCTGTCAGAAAAAGCCAGAGAGGTTACTGTGTCTCTTTAAAGACTGCGTGTGAGGGATGCGGGCAGGGGCTTCTGTGAGTGTGGAAACGGAGTGCTCCTGTCTGGTTTTGAAAGTACCAGAAGTGAATAGCCCTCCAAAGACAGAAGAATGCTCTGCTGGGTAATATTGATTATCTTTGGGTCCAGAAATTGTTTTGCAATTGTTGCTGATTGAAAGGTTTCTATTAATTTCTACAGGCAGGCAGAATAAGAAATATCGAATACCTAATTGCCTCTGAATTAATGACACCCCCCGTATGTAGTATCTTTACCAACACTTCAAACAATCAATGTTTTGCTGAACAAGGGAGGTTTGGAAGGTGACGGAATGTCAGCCCTGGGTGGGGGGAGGGGAGCACAGAGGCACTGGGCGGCCGGGTTAATGCAGGTCGCCTTCTACTGAGTCCTGATTTTGTTTTCACTCATTCTTGGCCCATCTACAAAAGTGGTGGACAGGAAGCTCCTCCCATCGGGGCCTAGAAAAACAGGAGTGGGGGCCCTTTGCTGGAGGCAGCTGCAGGGTAAAGAAAAGAGCACTGAACTAGGAGTCAGAGACTGAACCCACCACCGTCCTGACCCAGTGACCTTGGGGAGTTGACCTCCTATGCCTCTGTCCTCTCGTCTGCAAATTGAGGCCAACTGACACCTACCTCAGTTGTGAAAATCCAATGAAATAGCTCGTTGATGCATGTGATCTATGAATTCATCTACTCATTCATTTAAAAAATATTTATCTAGCCCCATCTACACCAGCAGTGGTCTAGTTACTAAAGTTACAGTCATGAATACACCAGCCCAAATCCCTGCCCTCAGAGAGATTACCTTCTAGTAGGGAGGGCAGTGATAAGATGAGTAGGTAAAACATTTAGCATGGTAACAACAAATGCAAGGAGAGAAGATAAGTCAGGAGGATGCAAGGTTGGGAGAGAGAACAGACAGTTCTCAAGGAGTTCAGCTGTGAAGGGAAGGAGCCGAGTGGAGTGTAGACGGAGCGGAGGTGGGGTCACGAGAGGAGTTTTGTTTTACAAAGTGAAAGTACAGCATGTTTGGAAATTGGTGGGAGTGAATTCGTAGAGAAAGAAAATGTTAAGGCAGGAAAAAGAGGCAGAAATTGCTAGAACTGTGTCTTTTAGAGTAGGAGAGAGAAAATGGGATCTGGTGCCCAGGGCTGGCCTTAGCTGGACGCTGAGATGGTTCGTCCATAGTGAGAGGAGACAGACTGTGAGGGCAGGCAGGTGGGCAGGGGATTTGGTGGGTGCTCTTAGGTTGCTTTAATTTTCTCATCTGAAGTAAGTGCAAGGCCACCCTTGGAGAGAGGAGATGGGGTGGAGGTGTCGGGAGTTTGCCAAGACAGGAGAGTGGAAATGTGACCAGCTGCTCTGGTCATGGTCCGAGTTCCAAGGGAGACCAGGACTGTGGCTGTGTCTACCTCCAGCCACATTTGGCTCTGAGAGTGCAGGCTGGAGTGGGTGGCAGGAAGGTAGATTTAGGGGAGTGGTGGTTTGCCAGAAAGCATGAAAAAGTGAGAGGGCCTGGGAGTGGAGGGCGGATGGGAGGCAGTGATTGTCCTAACAGCCCGCAGAGTGCAGCCTGGGCCAAGATGGGGTGGGGAACACCGAGAAGGTGTCAGGAACGCAGGACTGGGGAACCAAATCTCCCCACGGGGTCAACAGATTGGATCACTGAATTGGAAGAAACCGAGGCAGGGGGTGTTGTTCAGACAACAACTGCAGCTTGGATTTAGGCAAATCTTCACTCAAGTATTTGCTGAGACTTCCTATGAAGCCAAGATTCCATAAGTACGATCAGCAACACAGAGAGCATGGATGGGTGGTCCCCACGCTCCAGGCCTGCGGTCCCTTTAGAAGAAGACGCTTCAGGGTCTTTTGCAAATCTACTTGCCTCCCTTGGGACTCTGACAAACAGTGCTGCAGGGGTTACACAACTACTTACACATGCTGGGCACTGTCCTGAACCCTGTGTGTGGGTTACCGTCCTTAACGTTAACAATCAGAGAGAGTCAGCATTCCCATCACCAGCCTATGCCAATGAGGTTGTGGCTCAAGGAGGCTGAGTAATTTGTCCCCAGGCACGGAGGGGGTCAGCAGGCAGTCTGGTTCCAGTGTCAGGCTCTTAACCCCTCCTCAATACCTCTTCCATCCATGGGGACCCCCACCCTGCTATGAGGCAGTGATGCATGTTTACAAACCTCTCATCTAGTCCACCCAACAAACCCACTTTACAGATAGGGAAACTGAGGCACAAAAAAAAACAGGAAGGCTTCACCGAAGACCATTTTGGCAGCATGTTGAAGCAAAACCCCATGAGATTTAGAGTCACAGCCCTGGTTCAAATCCTAGCTCACCCTTATTAGCTGAGAGACCTCGCTTGAGTCACTCCAACATTCAGCTGACATTGACACCTTGTCAGGGGAAGTCAGCAATCTGACCTTCAGCTGGTCCACAGACCTCTTTGGGCAGTTTTCTAAGGATGGGGAGGTCTGGCTTCTCAGGGGGCAGTCATGAGGGTTTCAGAGGGGTGTAGAAGGTGCCAGCACGCATCTTTCAACCCTGCTGCAGGGCGAGGGCACCTTCCTGCCATCGTTATTTCTTTGGTCGTGACTCTCTGACTGGAACACAACTCAGGAAAGCTGCATCTTCTTTCCTCCTTCAAGCAGGAACCCTGCTGGGATTTATAATTCCATCGCTGCAAGCTCACCACTTCCAGAGCACTAGGTGGAATTTTTTAAGTGACTGTTCTAATTGCCCTGGCTCAGCCCCCTGAATACTAAAAACAACCCCCAAAACTAATAATCATATGTTCCATAAAGAATTTGAAAAAAGGAAAAGAAAATGAAACTGTGCTTTTTTAAAAAAAAAATGTTATCCTAAAAACATCTTCCATCTGAGATTTCACTTGGGCCTGAAGACGGGCCATGAGGGCTCTCGGGGAGGACTGGGCTGGGCCTGCAGGAGGAGACGGCCACACAGGGGGCTCCAACGTTGGGGCCCAGAGCCGCAGGCCCGTGGAGGAAGACTCCTTCCCATCCACACCCACGTGGCACTCTCAGGACAGCCCCCACAACATGCTCTTCCTTCATTCGGACAATAAATACCTGAGAAGCCCTATGTGCCAGGCGCTGACACCATGACCAGGCGTTGAGTTTACACCATAGCGGGGGAGCCAGATAGGAAGGAAGAAAACACGCAGATCAGGAAGTCTTTGGCCGCAAAGTCCAAACTCTTTCCCCAATTCCCCCAAAGTGGAGGCTTCCGGCCAGAATGTCAAGATCCCAGAACTCTCGGCCTCACTCAGTTCTGATACTGTGAGGAAGCCACTCAGCCTCCTCAGGCCTCAGTTTCCCCATCTGTAAAGTGAAAAGCCTCTGGTGCTGCAGAACTTCCTGCGATGATGGGAGCATTGTACGCCTGTGCCACCCAATTCAGCAGCCACTGGCCACATGTGGGTGTGCGACACTGGAGGAACTGGATTTCTACTTTATTTAACTTTCATCAATTTGAATTTGAATAGGCGCACGTGGCTGGTGGCTACCGTGTCATACGGCACAACACTAGCTGCCCACCTCTGTCTCGGACACTCAAGTTACATGAAAGCATTAGCCAGTGTTTCAGTGGTTACCTGCAAACTCTGAGTTGATCAACAAAATAAACAGAGGGAGAAAATCAAATCTGAATTTCAAATAGGTTGGTTTTTCCTTCCAAAGGCAAAGACCCCAGTCCCCCACACGAGACCTGGAAGAGAATCGGGGTGACACCTAGTCCCCTAGTTCTCCACCCTGGCTGTGCATTAGAATCAGCTGAGGGACATTTTCAAAAGCACTGATAACCAGGTCCCACCCCAAACGAGTAAAGTCAGAATCTCTGGGGCCAGAGCTCGATCTTAGTGGTGTTTTTGAAGCTCCCCTGTCATTCTAATATGCAGCCACTATCTTGTCCAACTGCCTCACTGGCTGGTGGGGAAACCAGGGCTGAGAGGAGAGGGCAGTCTGTCCCGCTCACGCAGCAGGAGCAGGCAGAGGGAGCAGCGTGCCGGCCGGTGCAGAGGCTGCCTCCCCACGCCTCTCAGCAGCGGGGCCGTGGCCCAAGCGGGGATTCCATCCACCTGCGTCCTTTCCCCCGGGCACACTGAAGCATGGCCCAGCACAACCTCCCTTCTCATCGCAGTGTACTGGTAAGACCAGGGCTCCATACGTTTGAAGAAGGTAACTCTCCCCTTGTCACATTGTAAAGTCAGCAGTTTCCTAAGGGAACAGCTAAGCTCATCGCAGACACCACACCGAGAGACTGGCTAATCAACCACACCCACACTCTGCCTGGAGGAAGAGGCGGCTAGGGGTGGGCCGTGGGGAGGGGAAGGCGAGTGGGGCAGGCGAGGGGCTGAGCGTGTGCCGGGCAAGGCCCCTGCAGGCCAGGAGGGAACGTCCTGCTGCGCAGCTGGAACTCGGCCTCCTGTTGCCCAGGAACCGCGTGGCCGGGATGGCCATTCTCAGTGCCCCCTGCTTGTCCGTTCCCTTCTGGCCACTTTGCTACTGCCCTGAGGACTTCCTGGCCCAGAGCTTTGTCTGTTCTCAGCTGCTCCCTGAATGCCACAGCAGACCTGGGTTCAAGTGTCAACTTTCCTGCCGAATAGCTGTGAGGATCCTCTATCCGAGCCCCAACTTCTTATCTCTAAGATGGAGATGAAATGGAACCCACTTCCAGGGCTGCAGGGAGGAAAGGGCTTCGTTGGCACAGTCCCAGGCTCACAGCAGTGACAGCATTGTGAATTGTCCCCCGACCCCCACGTGTCCATTGTCAGCTCCCCCTGGACCTGGATCCGGGTCTTTCTTACTCTCCTTTGTTTTCTCCTGAGCATTTCCCAGGGGCTGGCGAAGTGCTTGGCAGGTGGCTGTTCTGCAAATAGGTGCTGCAGCCACCAAAAAGCACCCAGAGGAGGGGGCCTGGTCTTCCCCAGGAACTGGAATTGGAAGCCGCCTTCCTATCATGGACAGACCTGACACACATGCGCCATCCTGTAGCTGCTTCCTCCTTACAAACCCACGTGGCATCGAACACATTCCTGTGGAACAATAGGAGGAAATGAGGGGGAACTGGAAACGCGGCCTGAATATTGCTGAATTGTTCAGGAGCCTTAAGTTTCAGATGCTGGAGACATGAGGAGGAGGCGGCTGGAGCGGGTGGGCTTGACAGTGGGGGAGACAGGAAATGGTGCCAGGTGTGTGTGGTGTCTGTGTGCAGAGGTGTGTGCGTGTGTGAGTGTGGTGTATGTGGTATGTGTGCGGTGTGTGTATGTGGTGTGTGGTGTGCGTGTATTATGTGTGTGTGGTGTGTGTGTGTGTGTGTGGTGTGTGTGGTGTGGTGTGTGTGTATGTGGTGTGTGCAGTGTGTGCGTGTGGTGTGTGTGGTGTGTATGGTGTGTGTGTGTGGTGTGTGGTGTGCGTGTGGCGTGTATGAATGTGCTGTGTGTGTGGTGTGTGTGTGTGGTGTGTGCAGTGTGTGGTGTGTGTGTGTGTATGTGGTGTGTGTGGTGTGTGTGTGTGTATATGGTGTGTGTGGTGTGGTGTGTGTGTATGTGGTGTGTGCAGTGTGTGCGTGTGGTGTGTGTGGTGTGTATGGTGTGTGTGTGTGGTGTGTACGATGTGTGTGTGTGGTGTGGTGTGTGTGTGTGTGCGGTGTGTGTGGCATGTGGGGACAGGCTGTGGAATGAGTTCCATCTATTGATGGGAATGGAACCGAGGCCTCTGTGGCCGGGGGTGCGTCCTGACCCCCAGGAGCTCTCCAGGTGGAAGGCACAGCCCCCAAGCGTGGGAAGATGGCATCCAGGGAGATGTGAGCTGTTGGGAACACTGTAGAAGGCACAGAAGTCCTGGGACTTGAGAATGTCCCCTCAGGAAAGGTGGTTTCCATTTCTTCCATGGAGGAGCCCAGGTTTTCTGATAGGGTCGCTGATGGAATAAAAGGTGCAAAGGGTTGGAACATTTGATGAGCAGAAAAGGCCCTGGGACACAGCTCGGGAAGCCTCAATCCTAAGCTTTCCCCACCATTGCCTTGGTCAGGAACAGAAATTCACAGAAAAGAGAGTTCATTTTAAGGGTCAGCAGAATTCAGGTGGAGCTGGGACATCATTAAGACTCAATGTCTCTCTGTCTCTGTCTCTCTCTGTCTCACTCTCTACCTTTCTGTCCCTGTCTCTCTGTCTCTCTGTCTCTCTTTTCCCTGAACACCTGCTCTCTCTCCTCCCAGTTCTCTCCTCTCTTTTCGCCTGCCTCGTGTGTGTGGTCCTGCAGCATCAATGCCCACCACACACTGGCTAGTCTCTAGGTTGTTTGGTCCCTTCCTTCTGTTGATGAGTACCTATAAGCCTCCAACCATGAGCAGGCACCAGGAAACCGGGAGCACAGGGTGAGCAAGGCAGGTCGGACCCATGGGCTTACTTTGTATTTCCAGTTCTCAAGGGAAGGAATTTGACTGGTCGCTGGCTACAGGACTGGCTGGCCTTGGCTAGCCACCTCTGATCAATCAGCTACAGCAAGAAATGTCACATAACACCAGCATGACTAAGCTTGAGCCTTCAGGGGCACTATGAGCAGGCCAAATCTGACCTGCTACCTGCCTCTGTGAATGAAGTTTCATTGGAACGTGGCCATACCCTTTCATTAACATATTGTCTGTGGCTGCTTTTGCACTAAACCAGCAGGTTTGCATAGTTGTAACAGAGTCTATATGGCCTACAAAGCCTAAAATATTTACTACGCTTCCTGAACTCTGAACTGGGACAACAGTTGTAAATGACTTATGAGTACCAGAAAGTACTGTATAAATATAAGGAATTATAGTAACAATTATGTTGTCCCTTATCCTGTCAGGACTTCACAAGAGTCAGCTGGGCACCCTGGGTAAAGTATTGAACATTCTAGACATAATTTTCCATGGTGCCAAACTTCCAGGCCATTTGCAAACACAAAATGGAGCTAATCCGTCTCAGTCCCATTAGTTGTGAATGTGACGTCTGCTGAGGCTCACATGAAGACAGCACGAGCCCACAAGAAGATGCAAGGAGACACAATTATTCGCTCAGCACTTTCTGACTATTATCTCATTAGTCCTTCCAAAAACTTAATGAGGCTGGTTCTGTTATTGCCTAATTTTACTGAAACCAAGGCTTGGGGAGGGCCCCACAGTTCAGCAGAAGATAGAGCCATGACAGAACCTGGGTCTGCAGACACCAGCACTCCTGCCCTTCTTCCCTGGGCTAATGAGTTGGGGTTTTCTGTTTGTTTTTTTATCATATATTTAAGTCATTCACCCAGTTAACATCTGAGTTCATAATTTTTGCAAAATTGTGTGCAGGGTGCTTTGGGGAATACAGCATGGCCCTTACTCCTGGGAGAGTGCCACCTGGTTGGACAGTGATGCAGATGAACACACAGGTGTGAGGCGGGAAGAAACTGTTGCATAGAGGCTCTTCCTGAGGACCGTGGTAGCAAAAAGGAAAAAATGCTTAGGAACTTTGCCATTGAAAAGAATCTTAGAAAATATTCACAACCAGGCACACTGTTAGCACCTTGGGGCCCACCAGGGGACCCGAGGCATGGTGCCGGGGACCGGACCCCCTCTCACAACCTGGCACACCGTGCCAGTGCATCAGGGCCCACCTGAGGACCTGAGGTATGGAGCCAGGGACCAGATTCTTCCCACAACCAGGCACACTGCTGGTGCCAAAGAGCATGCCAAAAACATCACCTCCATGTGGGTGGCCCACCACAGCCACCACAATAACCATGGTTGCCATGAAAGTGGCTAGATGCCACAACCACCAGCCACTGGAGTGCATTGACACAAGGAGAGTCACCAGCAGAGACAAAGAAAAGAAGAGGATGTCTCTTTCCACAAAGCCCATTCCAGAGTGACAGAAGCATCTGCACTATGATAATATTGGGGGACCTGATCACACCTCTCAGCATTGGACAGATCATGTAGGCAACAAATCAACAGAGTAACCATTATCCTTCAGAAGGAGAGAAGAAATCTAGGGCAATTAGAGGGGGAAGGAGGAGGGGATAGGGAGAGATTAGACAAGGGACATAAAGAATAAGTATGATTTGTAACAATATATATGCTAGCAATATTGATTTGATCAATATATCTCAACACTGAACCCTAAAAATATGTGTAATCAATTTTGATTCAATGAAATTTCTTTTTAAATTATATAAAAGAAAAAAAAAGTTATTCATACCAACACTGTGGCAGAGACTCCCAGCGGTTACCAACCCCATCTCCTGGTCTTCCCATGCAGTGGGAGTGGCCGTGTGGCCACGTTCCCCGTGCAGGATGTGCATGGAAGGAGTGAGCGCCACTTCCAAGCGTGACCCATCAAGCCTCCCACATGGCATCTCCCATGCTCTTCCCCTCCAGCTCACTGGAATGGCAATGACCTCAATGCGACCACAGGAGTGGTTGAAGATGACATTGGAGATGACAGAGACGCAAGATAGAAGTGTCTGGGTGGCCGAATCATCACTTGGAGGATGACTGCTGGTGCATTGCGTGGATTGTCACATGACTGACAACGACCTTTGATCGTGTTGAGCCAGTGAAGTTTGGAGCATTGTTTGCAGGAGCTAGTATTACTTCACCCAATTGTTTCCCGACTTTGGCTTACGACTAAAATCACATGTGCAGCTTATTTGACATCCAGGTCCCCCAATCTCCATCCTGGATGTCCTGATTCAGTAGATCTGGTGTGTGGTCTGGGCATGCACATTTTGAGACAGCATTTTAGGTGATTGTGATATAAACTCTGGTTATGATCCTCTGCTGTCTAGACAAATTCCCTCGTTTTACAGGTTTTACAGAAAATGACACCCAGAGAGGTCATTGTACCAAGTCACACAGCAGCAGAGATTTTACTGCTTGCTCAGACCTTCTACAGTTTGTTTCAACCTTCTGCAACTTGCCTGACCAAAGCACATACTCATAACTTTCTTTTCATTTCTCTCTCCTACTTACTGGCTTTTTTCCTGCCTTGTTTCTATGTTCTTTTTAAATCCATAATTTGAAATAACCTTTAAATAACTTGCATATTAGACAACATTACCCTTTTTTTTAACAAAAAACAAATCCTCATGTTTTTGGTGTTTGTTTTTTACAATTTTTTAAATTAGAAAACATTTTTTGGTATACTTTGTATACAAAATTACATATATTAATTGAACTTTTAACTCTTAGTAACCCTAATTTTAGTGAAAACCTAGGAAATAAGTACTCTTGAACTGTTTGTCATATATCAACACATTTTATAATTTGTAGAAACATATGCTTCCTTGTAGGATAATTCTTCAGTGTAAAACAGGACATTTTTACTGATAGACCCAAATATATTGTCTTTTTATAAAACTTTAGAAGCCAAGAATAAACTTAAACTTATGTTCAGCAATTAGTGTTTTGATATTTTAACTTACCTGGATTACTCATCAAAAATTTTCTGAAGCATTACATAAACCTAGCCAGCATCTCAAGTTATTTCCCTATTAACCATGTTTACAGCGTGTGACTGTCATGCAGTCATCACATAAACAGGATCCTAAAGAGTTAAATACAAAAGAAAAAGTCAAAGCCACGGGTGTTTTGTTTTACTGCTGTGCTTGGTGCACAGGAAGCAATGGACATGTCACTGCACTATCATCTGCACACTTATTTTTAGGTCATCTCATACTTTTATGATCTTAGACATCTAATAGAGACAAAAGGTATGTGTCTGACAACTCTGAAGATGTACCTGCTTTAATTAAACCAATCAAACTTAAACTAGCCTCTTATTCACGAACGATTATCCCAGATCACATGAACTTTAAAAATATTTGGATCAGTCCCTATTTATCTGACAATTTTAGGTAGGCTCATTTATCTCTAAGCCAATTTGAACAAATATCTTACTAATATTAGTAGAAAAAAGCCTTTAAGGTATTTTATTTTTTCAGTTTTTAAACAGTCAAAAATCATGCCAACCAAAAAGAAAGTGGAGAGAGGGGGCAGAGTATATAGTTAGCAGGGGTTTGAAAAAAAGAGGGTGGGGGGTTTGACTGAGAATTTCCCATGAGAGAAGCAGGATTTAATAGAGAACACAGATGCCTAAAAAAAAATTTATAAAATTAGAGCCTAAATATCAGCTTTTAATTAAGCTGACCTCTGGTCATAGAGCTCTTGAAAGAAAATCCTTTTTAAGTATCTTATCAGGTTTAGGCCAGGACAAACAATAATTATTACTGGCAGTATTAAGCTTTTTTTTTTTTTTTCTGAGCATATATTTCCATTTCAGCTAAGAAGAGAAGGTTAAACAAACATGCAAAAAGTTTTTATTATGCTCCAAATATAAACCAAACTTTCAAACCAAAGGCATACCTATTTTAATTGCGATTCAAAACCAATAAACCTTCATGGTCATGGCTTGACCATGAACAGAAGAGTTGTCCCCAAAGAGGGTGCAAACAATGTAGTTCTTCCCAAGATCCAAAGTTTCCTCCAGATAGCCTAAGAAAGTAAAGACCTTCAATGTTAACAAGGCCACAAAGGCTGAGACAATTAAAATAAGTTCTCCTTATGACAAATCATTCAAAGGACAGAGACAAGGAAAACAAGGACTATTTTGAGGAGGCTGCGGATCAGTAACTAATGGGTACCCAGAACGAAATTCATAAGAGTCTCAATTCAAAGAACCAATTTTTACAAATGTTTGTCTTTTCTGTAAATTAAAATTTAGAGAGAGAGAAAAAAGAGGGAACAAAGAAAAAAATTTTACCTTCCTCTCTGAATCAGGCATTACAGATAGAAATCTGGGAGAGCTGACTTTGGTAAGAATTCCTGCCTCCTGCAGACTTTTATCAGGTCTTGCAGGATCCCATCTGCAGGCTCCAGAGTGAGTGGGGTGTCCCAGCCTTTAGGGTCCTAGCTGGGTCCAAAAATTAAATTAACAAAAGATAGATTAACAGGAGAGAGCCACAATACAAGTTTTACTTGGCATGGGAGGCTTCATAAGGAAGGGAAAATTCCAAAGAAGCAGTTAAGAGTCAGTTACCCGCATGCTAGAATGAAAACACATAGTAAACTGTGAAAATGTGACTAATTTATGTGGGGAGACATAAGAGTTATTTTAACAAGGTCTGTGCAGTATTGTCACAGCCACAACTTTTCATCCTTGAAGACAAGGATGCTGCCTTTTTTTTTTTTTTTTAGTATAGAGAGGATGTCTTTCACATAGAAATTTTATCTTCAGCTTTTAGGAAACAGCACAGTTCAAAGTGATATTTTTACACCTGCTGTTTTTCAAGTGCCTTTAACTTAATAGTCAATATGCCAGACTAGCATATTCTAACCCTTTTATCCTCCCTCCCCCTCCCAGTCTGAAACTTCCCTAGAAGTTTCACACATTTAAAGCAGAGTTGGTGGCTGTGGAGCGAAGAATCAGGTTAGTAGCTGAGGAGTTTTGGGAAAAAGGGAGTTCAGCTAAAGAAAGATAAAGAGGGGGGAGCAGAATTGTAGGAGGAGGAAGGGAAGGCTCTGGAGAGGAAAGCGTCTCAGCTAACTTTGAGACAGTATTGTGCACTGAGGCAATTTTTGAGTTCTGAATTTGCTTTGAAGCCTCAAGATGCCCGTTAAAATAGGTGTCTCATTCAGATTATTTAACTTTATAGCCACAATCGTCTAGTTTGATTCTAAGAAAAAAGCGAGGGGTATTCAAAAAGTTCATGGAAAATGTGAATTATGAAAAAGCTGTGCCATAGATTGCAAAATTTTTTTGCACTGAAACAAACTCATACTAACTTGTTATAACATGTCTTAACAGGATCTGGTTTAAGGCATGAAGAAAGATATCACTTTGAAAAGAGCCCCTATCAGAGCAACATGAATTCTGCTAAAATTGAAGCAAAAAGAAACTTGGGTGAAAGAGTGGTGAAATCATTGATGCTTTGTGAAAAGTTTATGGGGACAATGTCACAAAGAAATCAGCACTTTACAAGTGGGTAACTCATTTTAAGAAGGAACAAGATGACATGAAGATGAAGCCCACAGCGGCAGACCATTCAGATTAATTTGTGAGGAAAAAATTAATCTTGTTTGTGCCCTAATTGAAGGGACTGACAATTAACAGCAGAAATAATACCCAACACCACAGACATCTTAATTGGTTCAGCTATACAATTCTGACTGAAAATTACAGTTGAGCAAACTTTCCGTCCAATGGGTGCCAAAACTGTTGTGCCCAGATCAGCTGCAGACAAGATCAAAGCCTTCAATGGAAATTTTCAACAAGTGGGAGCAAGATCCTGAAGCATTTCTTTGAAGAATTCTAATAGGTCACAAAACATGGCTTTACCAGTACAATCCTGAAGGCAAAGCACAATCAAAATAATGGCTACCAAGAGCTAAAAGTGTTCCAGTAGAAGCAAAAGTGGACCAGTCAACAGCAAAGCTCACTGGCAACAGGTTTTTTGGATGCTCAATGTATTTTGCTTGTTGACTTTCTGGAGGGCCAATGAACAATAACATCTGCTTATGAAAGTGTCTTTGGAAAGTTAGTTAAAGCTTAGCAAAAAATAACTGGGAAATCTTCACCAGAGAATCCTTCTCCACCATGACAGTGCTCTTGCATATCCCTCTCATCAAACAAGGGAAATTTTGTGAGAGTTTCAATGGGAAATCATTAGGTATCCATCTTACAGCTCTAATTTGGTTCCTTTAGACTTCTTTTTCTAATCTAAAAAAACTTTAAAGTGCACCCACTTTTTTTTCAGTTAATAATGTAAAAAAGACTGCATTGACATGGTTAAATCCCCAGGATGCACAGTTGTTTTAGGGATGGACTAAATATCTGGTGTCATTGCTTACAAAAGTGTCTTGAACTTGGTAGTGTTTATGTTGAGAAATAAATTTTCTATTTTTTATTTTTGCCTTTTAATTCCATTTTTCTGTGAACTTTTTTAAGTCCCCTCATAAACTTGTGAAGTTCGATTGATCTCTATAATATTTAAACATGTCACCAACTGGAGTCCCCAAGGGGAAAACTATCTTAACCTGTCTTTTAATTTGAGAACTGATATTGTGAATAAATTTAATCCAGGTGAGTTGGTGCAACTCTGAACAATCAAAAACCAAAATAGGAGCTAGGAGTACTTATCAGAAAGACAAGAAGTATGTATCAGAAAGGCCTTGCCAGAAAAAAAAAAAAAAAGTCTTTTATAGTCCCAGGAGGAATGCAAGGTTCTTTATTAAAGTGATCTTATCCAAGCCAGACCCCAAATACAGTCAAGAATCTTCAACCAAAAAAAGAGAGCTCAACCTGAAAGAAGACCCAAGAAGGCAAAAATGGTGAACTGTGAAAACAAAGAGCTCAGAAGGGCTCAAATGGATACTGGGCACTGGTTCCAAAAAAAACAAGTTTCTTCCAATGGTGGTCTTGCTTTCCATCCCACTTCTGACACCCAAAATAACAACAGAAAGAGTGGCTCTCAAAATAAATGACTTTGGGAATAAATGGGGGATTATAATTCAGTATATGCATTTTCTGATGAGTCATAGGCATATCCAGAAAGGCTGAAGAAAAAAGAAACTTTTAAAAGGCAAAAAGGAGAGGCTAGTCAGTTAGCTCAGTTGTTTATGAGATAGGAGGTGCTCAGTTCCCATGGGTTTGGGTTTTAGGACACACATCTAAGTTTCAAATCACTCTGCAAGGTCTCAGGCCCCTCCTCTAGGCACTCCACTAGAAAAGAATCATTGCTGCTTATTGCACCTATTTCTGGTACCAACATGGAGAGATTGAGATTAAGGGGGCAGATTGATGTAAATCCAGTGGCTGAGCATGCTCAGTAGAGAAGAGTCTATCCAGACTTTTATAATCCTAGTGGCCGAGCATGCTTAGGAAAGTGATGTTTATCCTTTGAATGACCTTCCACTGGAGGTACTGGAGAGTGCCTAGAATATTCTAAATGTATTTGGTGCATGTGGTTGGATTTTACCAATGAGCATGCTCTAAAAGAGACCAACTGAGCATGTGCAAGACTAGGTTACATAACTGGAAACTGCCTCCTTAGTTACATATTCATTAGATATCATGAACATGTATTACACAGCAAAACTATAAAAGTTGAATCCTGGTAGAAGGTGGGGCCATTGCTCACTCTCCTGAAGCTAGCCCTCACTTTTCCTGGCTGCTGTTCACTCTAGAGCCAGCCTGGCTGCTGTTCACTCTAGAGCCAGCCTGTCCATGAATGTGTAGTTCTTACTTTTGTATTAAACTTGGTGCAGGCCCTGCTCAATCTCTAGAGCTAGGCCGCACTTTCTCTGTTAAGTCTGTACTTCTTATCAGTTACATTAAACCTGTTTTCACTTTCTACTGTGACTCTGCTCTTGAATTCCTTCCTGTGCCAGAGCCAAGAACCTGGTAAGAAGATGGGCTAGGTTGAGGCCAGCTATAGGGCCTCCCCAGACCCTCTCCTCTGGTAACAGTTAGAGTGCAGCCTTATAACACCAAGGTCAAAGGTTCGAATCCCTGTACCAGCCAGCCACCAAAAAAACAAAACACACACACACACACACGCAAAGCAAGGTCCATGGAAACTATTTTGAAGCAAAAATCATTGGTCACAGAAGTTCATTGCTGATTGGCAGTACTGGCTGTTACTAGGAAGATGTCTTCATAGAAAAGGCCTTGGCTGCAAAGTTGTGGGTTAGCAAGGCTACTTGCAAGATTGTGGTTAGGACTGGCAGAGTATTTTGTGATAGTTCATGGCCTCCCAGCTCCATTTAGTCTCTTTGTTTGTTTGCTTTTTGGTTTTGGCAGCTGTCCGGTATGGGGATCTGATCCCTTGACCTCTGTGTTATCAGCACTGTGCTCTAACTAACTAAGCTTACTGGCCAGCCCTAATTTGCTTTTGATATGAGTGACTCCATTTTGGTACTGATAACTTTCACAGTGTTTCTCGGATTCTTATATCAGTAGGTTACTACAATTTTCTTGATGGTTTAAGATCATCAGTATGAGCATGAACTAATACAGAAATGCCAGCTTCGTGTGTGCTGGTGGGATGGGTTCTAAGCTCCCAGGCTGCAAGCCTCACTGTGGGTCTCTTCTCTGGCTCCTCTGACTGCTGCTCATGATTACCAGGGTGCTCTCACTTCTAACTCGGGCTTTGTGAGAAGCACAGATGTTGAGGGAAGAGCTGGGGCTGCTCTTGTCACATAGAAAAGCACCCGGCTTTGCAGAGCCTTATGTGACTTCTTTCTGCACTCCCGGCTCCAGATCTCAAGTTTGTCCTGAGTCTCTATTTGTTGAAAGTCTGATTTCCGGATGGTGGAGTATGAGAATGATCGTGTATTGTTCACTAACTTGCCCTGGTTGTAAACTGACTTGCTCTCATTGTGCACTAACTAGTCCTGGTGGTACACTAACTTTTCCTGGTTGTGCACTAACTTGCCCTTGATGTACACTGACTAGTCCTGGTTGTACACTAACTTCCCTGGTTGTATACTGACTTGTTCTCATTGTGTGATAGCTAGTCCTGGTTGTACACTGACTTCCAGGGTCGTAGACTAGTCCTGAGTGTGCACTAACATGCCCTGGCTGTACTCTAACATGTCCTGGTAGAACCCTAACTTGCCCTGGTCAGTATGCTTACTTGTCAAGCCATCTCTGTACTGTTTGTCTCAGGTCTGTCTCTGCCACACCAAGCTGTAAGCTGTTGAGGTCTGAGGGTATCACAGCCCTCAGTGAGTCTGCCTGTCTCTTCCTTTCCCTCTCCTCCAAGCCATGGCTCAGCACCCAGTGTGTCCTGGCACACAGTAGATATTTCTTAATACTTATGAGCCACAGCTCTCAGTTCCAGCCAGGGGCAAACCCAGATTTTATGTGAACTTTATCTGAAAATATGATCCTAGCTGAAAGTCAGTGAATAGTTAAGGCTCAGCAGTTGCCTCTGGGAATGTGATCCTTGATGAGAGGATTTAGATTCATTAGATTTCTACATTTAACAGGAAAAAAATTTTACTTAGGGGGATCTGAAGAAAATTCCATTCCATATTTTAAAGTCACAGCCTAGATTTTTAATTTCTTAATGGATTTATAACAGGAGAAAAATTGCCCCTGAATATGGTATTCTTGCCAGACACCAAATCTATTCTCATTTTGAGTTTAGCTGTGAAGCCTCCTGGCTGCAAAGCCTCGTCTTCCTTCAGCCACTGACCTGAGCACATCCTGGAACTAGAACTTAGAGATGCCTGTGGCCGCGGCTCAGCAGCAGCTTCTCCTCCAGACTGAGCTCACCGGGCTTCTCGGCTGGGTCCCTGCAATGCCCGTGTCCTGAGCCTTCCTGCCAAGACTCCTAAGGGTGCCCCTTCCATGCACCCATGTGGACACCCAGCCCGAGCACTCTGGGATTGCAGTAGACACCAGCAGTCGGGTGGGTTTAGAGCCAGTGGAAGGAGCCTAAGTGACCACCTTGTTCAACCTTCTGGTGAAAGATGAGGAGCTAGAGGCCCAGAGACACTTTTGAGGGTAGATCCGATGCACAGTCAAGACTGGACCTCAAAGTTCTTCCCCTCCTCCACCTTTCTCCCCACCCAGTATTCGCTGAGCACTTCCTCGTGTGCAGGAAAACGAGGGCCCTGGTCTCTCCGGGCTCACGGCTAGCTCTCTGGCCCCTGGCCACACACCCTTTGTGGTGGTGGACAGGGGAGGGGGCAGTGGAGAGAGAAGGACCCCTGCTGGTATTTGCTGCATTTACCAAGTACCTTCTCCATGGCCACTCTGTGCCAAGTGTTTTCAGACGCCATCGAGTCTTATAAGAATGGAATTTCTGTTCAGTTGTACTCCCCAAGTCATGTAACTGGAGAAAAGATTTCCCAAAAGAAAGGGGCTGTGGCGCTCTGGTTTTTTCTCTCTAAAATATCTCATCTGAGATCCAGAGAGGTTCAGAGACCAACAAAGATCATAGCCTGGTGTATTAGTTTACTTGGGCTGTTATACAAGATATCATAGACTGGGTGGCTTAAATAACAAATATTTATCTCTCATAGTTCTGGAGGCTAGAAGTCCAAGATCAGGGTGCTGGTCTAGCTGGGTACTGGTGAGGACTCTTTTCCTGGCTTGCAGACAGCCACCTTCTTGCTGTGTCTTCAGATGAAGGAGAGATAGCAAGCTCTCTTGTGTCTCTTCTTATAAGGGAACTAATCACACCATGAGGACCCCACGCTTGTGACCTCATATAACCTTAAGTACCTCCCAAAGGCCCCATCTCCAAAGACCATCACAGTTGGAGTTAGGGCTTCCACATATGAAGGGTCAGAGGGGCACAAGCATTCAGTCAGTAACAGCTGGCAAGTGGCAGAGCAGGGGACAACCCCCCACTGCTATAGCTCGGTGGTCCTGGGATGGAGGCCAGAGGCCACCCAGCCTGTCAAAGGATCCCTTCCCTCACCCTTGCCCCACATCCAAGCACCATACACCTCTGCAGCTCCTTTCTAAGGGTCCTGTTTCCGTTTTGCTCCCTTTCTAGAGGATTTTCTTTTCTTTATTTTGTTTTTGTTTTTGTGTTTTGTTTTGACAGCTGGCTACTATGAGGATCAAACCTGTGACCTTGGTGTTAGCTCTCCCTAGTGAGCTAACCAGCCAGACTCCCCCACCCCCAAAGGATTTGAGCCTTCCCATGCCAGATCCGGTCACCTGGCCCCAAGCCCTTGGATCGACAACCACAGGCTCCTGAGTGACGGCCGCCCTGGAAGCTGAGTGCACTGTCTCCCTACTCTTCTGCCAGATGGCACACACACCGTGACAAGCTAGGGAGAGAGCACTAAAACAGACAACACACAAGGTAGAGGGGGACCCAGCATGGCTGTGGGGAGGCACAGCTCCTGCTGCTACCCTGCCCGATGGCAGTGAAGGGGTTAAGGTGGCATTTTCTTTAATGTTCATCTCTGGCACTGTAGGGGTATGACCTCTTTATTGGGAACCCCGCTGCTCCAATGGGCTACCAAAAGTCACCTGTCAGATCCATGTAGACTGATAAGGAGTCCCTCTCCTGAGCCCCAGGCCTTGGGTCTCCCACAGAGTCCGTGAGGTCCCTCTGTCCCAAAGCTGTGAGGTACTGGCTGCTGGAATGTGAGAGCAACCCCCAAGGAGACTCAGAGCCTGGGCTTCCAAACACAGAGTGTATCTGAGGGTCTCGGGACAGCAGTCACCCCTGTCACCTTCCACCCTTCCCAGCTCTGACTCTCCCCAGCCCTGGAGCAATGGGCTTCACTGTTCTCATCCAGAGTTGAATGGGTTGCACTGGATGTGCCCTGAGGAGCTTTCCAGAACTGATGCTCTGGACATCGAGCGAGAGAAACTCAACAGGAGCAGGTGGCGTCATGGAGAGAGCGCAGGCTTTGAGGCACACAGACTCAGGTGGTGCCAGTCCTGGCCCCACCACATCTCAGCCGGTGACCTCAGACCCCTGCAGTAACCTCTGTGAGGCTCAGCTTTCTGGTTTGTAAATCAGGGGATTGAGAGGAAGAAAGGAGATGACAGAGGGCCAGCACAGGTGCTCAATGAGTGACCGGGGGACCTTCCAGCCCTGCTGTCTGTGATGCCCCTCCCACCAGTGTCCCACTCATCACCCTTCCACGCAGTCCCTCCTGCTGGCGTGGGATGGCCTGGGCTTCCTACCCTGTCACCAGCCCACCAGCTTCCCCTGGGCCCTGGCTGAGACCCCAAGGCACCCTGGCCCTGGGGACCCTGAGTCTCCTTGGACAAGCCCCCACCATGAGGGCTTTCTCTGAAGAAAGTGGCAGGCCCTGGAATGAGCTGGTGGTTCGGGGCTGGGCTGGCCTCACCCTGAAGGCCCTTCAGCAGCAGAGCTGGAGCCCGGAGGAGGGGTGGTGTAGCTGCCTGCAGAAATAAATGTTAAGCCTTTGAATTATTTATCTAATCTGCAGTCTATGTTCTGCAGGCCCCTGAGGGCACTTCACTCAAGGCACAAACCACCAACATCAGTTGCTCTAGCCCCAGAATGACCATCCACCCCTATGTTCTGAGCCCTGCATGGTCCCCAGAAGATTCCACGGACACCAGCCTCCCAGCCTCTCCTCCCCCTAGCACTCTCTGGCTGGTCAGCCCACCCTGGGCTCTCATCTCCTCCTTTTCCCTGCTTGGGATGTGGAAGGGGGTTCTGAAAACATGGCCACAGCTGCCATTTCTGCCCCCTCTCCTGGCAGGGCTCTGATGTCCAGGGAATCAGCCACAGCCTCCACCAGCTGGTAGTTTTGGGTGTCCCTGGCCTCCCAGCACCAGGATGCCAGACTGGACACTGGCCTCACCGAGGGCCAAGAGGAAAACCCCTGCAGAGTCAGCCTCTGCTCACGTGGAGGTGGAGGGGGCTGGGGCCCTCAGGCTCCTCCTCTGCTAAGCTCTGCCCCAACCCCAGTGAGGTGCAGAGGCAGGAAAGGAGGGGTCGGAGAGGGTAGCGCAGGGCCACGCCTCACAGGACATCCCGCAGCACGACGAGAGGGCACAGGGAATTGGCGGCGGGGCCGGGCAGCGAGCGCCTGGTGGGGCGAGGAGGGTGTGGGCAAAAGTGAGCCTCCAGCCACAGCCAGCCCTGAGGGTGACCTCCTGGCCATGCTGAAGGCTCGGCCCCTGGTCCCAAGGGCAGTGGGAAATGAAGAACGTCTGAGGAGGCGACTTGCCTTCAGGAAGGCCCGAGTCCTTGCTCAGAAGCAGCCTTCATGCCCCCTTCCTCCACCGCCATCCTCTCCCAGGACAGCACCCAGCCCCATCCAGCCTTCCCAAGCCTCTCATGTCCCCTTGGTGAGGCCCCAGGGCCCCTGTGGCCGGACAATGGTACAGCCTCTCCTACTCAACATGCTCGGTGCAGCTGCAGAGAGGCCCTAGCCCTAAAACTGCAGGGACAGCCAACAGGACTGGGGGACATTTGTGGTGACAAAAGACCAAGGACAGTGTCAGATGTCGGGAGGCTTCAACCCGAGGCCTCGCGTTCCGTGTTCGTCGGGTGTAGGGAAAGTCTTGGGATTCAGGGCCTGGGCTCGAGTCCCTGCTCTACCACCCGCTGCCCTCTGACTATGGCTCAGTTGCTACTGTCCCCAGGCCTTAGTTTTCCCTTCCAGGGAAAGGAGCTAACGGAGGGAGCCGCATGGCTGGCTGTGAGCTCATTGTGCTGTCGGGAGGCCTGGCCCAGACCCTGCATGGGCGCGTCGCCCACCCTCCCGCCGTCCCTGCAACAGCACCTCCGCCTCCTGCCTCCTCCCTCCTGCTCGCCCTGCTTAGTCGGCCCCGTGCTGGGCAGAGGCACAAGAGGCCAGAGGGCACCACGGGCTGTGCCCAGGAGGGCTTGTCCTGGTTCTGCACAGTCCCCACCACCCACAGGGGTGTTTCCCGCATGGCACGGCAATTACTACCACTTGGAGAGAATCTCAAAACACACCCAGAAAATTTCTAGCCAGTGTGTTTCTAAAACTGAAGCCAATCCCCAGAGTGGACAGAAACCGCACTGACCCCTCTGACCGCTGCCGCTGCCTCGAGGGCGGATGCGCTGCCCCTCCTCCCCTCCTCCCCTCGGGGTGGGGGCATTGAGGGTGGGGATGACGGTCACAAGTGAGCTCAGGAAAATCCAGCTCCTGGGTGGGGGTGGGTGGGGGCTGGGAATCATCTGAACTCCCCAGAGAAGACGGAATCAGTGAATACCCACGCAGGGGTGATCTGAGACGGGGCAACTGGCCCAGAGAGGGCAAATGGTTTGCCTGTGGCTACCGCTCTGACCATGCGGCCTAAACTAGAACCCGGCTCTGGCACTTCTGCCCCGCACCTCCTCCTCCACACCGTGCTCCAGAGGCCCTGTCTGTGACGGAAACGGAGGACCAGGTCTCCCTGCTGGGTGCCTGCAAGGGAGGGGAGGGACTTGCTGGGGACAATGGGATAGGTCACAGGGTGGGTCACGGGGTGGGGACGGGGCGGGGGAGCAACCCACAGCAGGAGGAGGCAGGACAGGGCCAGGCTGTCTGTACCATCTGCTGACCAGGAGCCCAGAGCAGGTCCCTGACCTCTCAGAGCAGGATAGCAACCTACCTGCCTAAAACAGCTGTTGAGAGGATGACAGCAGGTGACATGTGACAAGCCTTAGCTTTTACTGGGCTCAGGGTCTATGCTCGAAAAATGCTTTTCCAGAGCCTCCTCCTTTGCAGAGGGTGCAGGTGGGCTTCCGACTCCCTCCTCTGCCCAGGCTCCCTCCTCACATCTGTCTGTCTCCTCTCCCTGCCACCCCCAGCCCTCCTGTCACCTTCCTCACTCTCTCTCAGGACCTGGGGGCCTCAGGACCACTGCAAGGTCTGGCTGGCTGAGCTGCAGACATTCTGCTGCCCAGGTCTGTGATGCTGCAAAACCTAGAAGGGGCCTCCAGTTTTCTTTCCCCAACCCCAACCTCCCAAGTGCTCTCCAAACAGCCCCCAGGGGCTTCCCCTCTGCTCTGCCACATTTTACTCTCCCCATCTGCTGTGTGACCTTGGGGGGCTCACGTTCCCCTTCTGCGCATCCTCATCCGTAAATTGATGATGTGGATTAGACTGTCCCCAAGGCTTTTCAGCACGAGCTATTAACCCCCCAACCTCCAGGATCCAGCACAGGCCTAGGAAACCCAGTGAACCAGCCCCATTCTGCACAGAGCTCCGAACAACTTTCTCTACTAACCCTCACTACTCACATGATTTTTTTCACTTCCCAGTAACTCCCGAGAGGAGGCACAGCCTAGTGGGGGAAGCCAGCTGCGGGCGGCCTGGGAAATGAGCCACATTTCCTCCCCTCTCCCAGGGGATCATCGTGGAGAGGCCCTGGCCTGTCATTAGGGGCTGCTCACAGGGGCGCTGACTCCGCGCGCAGGGGGCCATGTGTAATTGACGAGTCTCATTCCTCTCTGGGTGGAGCCCTGAGACATCCAGGGCCATAATGCAGGATGTTAAAAGCTTCCTGGGAAGCTGCTGCTTTCCTCTCCATGAGGAGTAATTAATGTAATACAGGGGTTTCCAATTATGATGCTTGCTGTGACTTTAATTCCCCCGCAAATCCTCCTGAGATGCTTCCAGAAGCACCCAAGCCTTTAGCATCTGCTTCCTCCAGGGAGTCTGGCATCTGTTCTTTATTGTTCAAGAAAGAGACCACCTCACTGGGTCCAGGCCTGTGTGCCAGGCACAAGAAGGGGAGACAGCCATCGTCCCAGCCACAGGCCCCACTTGAAGGCCGTGTCTGGGTCCACTCGGAGGGCTGGGCCATCATTTGTCTGTCTCCACTCCACTTTTCTAAAGAGGGGTGCTTGGTCTCCAAAGGGGAACCCATGTGAAACCAGATGGCCTGATTTTGAGGCTGGAGGAACCCAGCCGGAATGCAGGCAGTTCTGCTGACCCAGAGCCAATCCCAGCAGGGCCTCCCTGCTCAGGGCAGTCTGGAGAAGCAGGTTGTCAGCACCTGAGCCCCAAGGGTCTGGGAATCCCACACAGTGTCACACGCACACACGCAGGGATAGCAGGGCCAGGACTCAAAGCCAAGTTCTCCAAACACATTCTTTTCTCCCTGGAAGCAAACTCATCCACGCAGAGTGCCTGCCGCCTCCTAGGACATTCCAGAGAGGAGAGAAGGCAGGGGCCGGGAGGCAGCGCTTCTTCCCTGGAGTGGAGGGATGGAGAGAGGGTTCTGACACCCTCACATGCACGTACGCCCCCACGCCCTGCCCCCACAGGCCCCCAGGACCCATGCCACACACACCCACACACACAACGCGTCAGGGTTTGAGATGCTCAGGAACCTCAGAACCCTGGACAAGCCTGCTGGAGTCAGAGGGAAGTTTGAAGAGATTTTGGGCAATAACTCTGCTGTGGGTGTTGGGACAGAGGCTGCTTTGTCACAACAGGAGAGAGGCCCACTGGTCAGGGCTCAGGCCAGGTTTCTAGACCAGGTTAGGACCTGGTGTGCTGAGCAGGGAAACTGAGGTAGCCACCCAAGAATGCAGAGCATCCCAAGGCTGTAGGGTGGTGGAAAGGCTGTGTGCCTCTGTTGCACAGTCACTGGGGCTCACAGCCAGCGCATGAGATGCCAGCAGTAATCTTCTCCCCACTGCTGTCCTCGTGCTGGCAGGGCTGTAGCTGTGGGGAGAGGCTCCAGTGGCCCCGCATGGGGCAAGGGAATGGGCAGGAAGAAAGCTCCTCTTCCAATCCTCTTTCCCTCATTGGTTCCCCTTTCCTCTCTCAGCCTCCTTTGAGTTTGCCGGGTTTCAGGTCCCAGCCCGGAATGTGCTGTGCAGTTTAGTCCCACAAGGACTGAAATGAACCCAGAAAATAGGAAAATAATAAGGGGTGATGGGAGCCTGGGAATCATGAGCAATGTAATGAGAAGATAAAAAAGAAAACTAAACAGGTCAAAAAATGAAGTATGGAAGAAAGTCTTTTGAAATAACATCATCAACAGCATTTCACAACACATCTCGGGATTTCCCTGTGGACCAGCAGGCAGAATCCATTCCTACCCTTTTACTCCTGTCACTTTGCCAGATCTCTCTAGAGTCACTGGTATTTCTAGTTAGCCTCAGGCTGAGACTTGGAAGTTCCCAGATATTAAAAATTAACACAGGCACGTCTCTTAGAGCAAGAACAAGCTAAAATACAGAATTTAAGTCAGCCACCGTGTGATCATTTTTCCTGTCCTATAGTTAAAGGGTTTGAAATTTTCATTTACTCACTGCACAAATATTTAACAAATTCCTACCACATTCCTGGCTTGGTCTTGAAGGTAATGGCACCATTTAAACCTGCTTGAGTACTTTCGCATATTTTTTTTAAGATGATACCTTTTAATTATTGTTGGTGACATAATAGTTATTAAGATAACCAGGATTTTAGGCCTAATTGTCCGATACAGCCATGGAAGAAATAAAGCTGAAAGGAAATCTGTCCTAATCAAATTATAATTAACATTTCTTTAAGTATCAATCCTTAACAAACTGAATAGAAACCATTTAGCTATTTCAAATTTAAAATTAGCCTCGATCTTGCTTATCATTTTTTAGTTATACCACCATATGCATATTTTTAACACATGTACACTTCCCAAACCACCAGTCTAATCCCACGATTGTCACCTCAGAAGAAAAAACAAAAAGCATTGTTCCAGTATGAAAACCTGGGCAAAGCCAGCCTGGGCAGAAAGGAGGGGGGGTGGTCAGCGTTGGGGTCCCTCACCATGGGGGAGGGGCCGGTGCATGTTGGGGGAGGGGCGTCTAATGACCCCACAGTAGGCAGCATACAGTAGCTGGAGATTCTTTTTTTAATTTTTGTTTTAGTAAAGGAGGACTCTGTTACTTTCAATATATATATATCACTTACTGATGGTATCTGGGAGAAATTAACAGCTTCTAAGGTCTTAGAAACCCATACTTACGTGTAGGTAACTATGGAAACACGGCATTAGCATCATCTATGTATTTTCAGAGTTTGTGTTTCTGGCTCCTCCACATGCACATTTCCTCACGAAGCGTTAGCCAAACGTGCACACGTTTCTGATGGTCCGAGGAAGGCTGCATGAAGCAAACGGGCCGAAAATGTCACTGGAATACTGCTCAGAAACGAAGAAACAGGGACTTGCCTAGTTAACTTCAAATGCTGTCCCTGTTTTGATGACGTGTCTCAGAGGAGGATGTTTTTCTTCCTCGCAGAGTGTAAATCAACCCATCGGTCCCATCAAAGTCCCTGAGACGTGGCAGCAAGGGTTCATGCGATTTAAACGCGGCAACTGGATGGCCGGTGGAACAGCCCCAGGGACTTTGAAGGGGTGGAAGACGGGGTTTGGCTACTCCACGACATCTGCTGTGGCTGTCCTCTCAGTAGGGTTGGCTCACGTCCTGCTGTCAGCAAGGAACCCAGCTGATGGGCCCCAGGAGCTGACCCTCCAATGGAATTTGGTCACTACTGTACTCACATCCGTTTCCAAGGCCCTCGGCTAGGAAGGACACAGGCCAGCTCGGAATCTACATCCACCTTTCCACCCCGTGGGCATGGCAAAGCCAGGCTGGGCCACACTGGCTTGGGGGCACAGCCCCTGGTTCACTGCCGTCCCACTCACCCATCTGTCAGTGCTGGGGCTGCTTAGGGCCCACAGTCTGTCCTGAAGGAGAGAATAACTCCAGTCTGTCGCCTCCTCTGCGGTAACACCTTGGAGAGGGGAGAGTCTCCCTCACAACCTGTAACCCAGCGCCAGGCACCACTGGTGTTTCTTGAACAGATGTCAGCTAATTGCATTATAAACTGATTCTTCCAGCCAGTTTTCAGATGTTTTTCAACTCGTACACTTGATTTCTTCTACCTACCAGTTAAGTGAACATTTGTTGAGCATCTGTAATGTGCCAGGCCTGGTGCTGTGCTGGGGACACAGAAACGAATAGTTCGCAATATCCCCCCTCAAGGAGTCTCACGGAAAAAACAGGAGGTGAACGGTTCATTGTGACATGGCACCCTGCACGACTGGCTTCTTCCTATTTTTTCAGGTCTCAGAGTCAATGCCACCCTTCCAAAGGGTCTTCTCTGAACATGCTATTTAATTCCAGCTTTCCCTGCCATCTCTATCAAAGCACCTATTAGTTTCTTTCATCAACAGCTATAATTTTTATTTATTTGGTTATTTACCTATGTATCACTTGTCTCACCACTAGAGTATAAACTCCACAAAAGCAGGAATATTGTCTACATAGTTCCCCACTGTAGTCCTAGTACCTAGCACCTAGGAGTTGCTCCATGAATATTCCTTAAATGAAGAGGTATATAACGGCCTCTCCAACTACTGTATTAAAACTTGCAGTCCCTCCTGCCTTGCACTCCTCAGACCCCTTCTTTGTTTTTTGGTTTTGTTTTTTTCTTTGTTTTTGGTTTATTTGTTTTTCCCTCCAATATATCCTATAATGTATTCATTTATTATATCGACTGCCTCTTCCTTCTAGGATGTACGTTCTGCAAGAACAAGGATTTTTGCCTGTTTTATTCACTGTTGTTTCCCTAGAACCTAGAATAGTATGTACAGTAGATGCTCAATTAATATTGTTTGAATAAATGAATGACAATTCTATGTAAGAGTTAATAGAAAGATGACGTAATCCACATGGGTAGGGGATGGTCACAGAAGGCTTCCTCCAGGATATGCTGCCTGATCTTTGCCTTAAGTCCTAATGAATTCAGCCACTAAAACTGACTCAAGAACAAATAGAAAAGCTGAGCAATTCTACGGCCACGGAACAAATAGAATGAACACCCACCAAAAATCGCTAGGCCCAGATGGTTTTACAGGAGAGTTCTACCAAACTTCTAATTTCAATCTTATATAAACTCTTCAGAGAATACAAAGGGAGAAACCATTCTGAGAAACTAGTAAAACCTTCATAATAAAACTGGGTAAGGATAATACCAGAAAGAGAAATCGCTGGCTAACATCTGTCACAGGCATACATGCAAAAGTCCTAACAGGACATTAACCATCCAAATCCATCAACACCTATCAAATAATACATCATCATCAAACTGGATTTCCTAGGAAGACGATGATGGTTTATCATTAGCAAATTATTGATTTCATTATATTAAGAGATTAAAGAAAATATTAGTGTCTCATTATTAGCAGAAAAACGCTTTAGATAAAATTAACACTCATTCATTATAAAAAGTCCTAGATATCTAGAAAAAGATAGTAATTTACTCGTCTAGTAGAAAGAATACATTTTCAAATTTTATTTAATTTATTTTATTTAATTATAAAAACTTTGAAACTTATCTTTCTATTAGTTACATTTTCATATTATTGTATTATTAATTATACATTGAAAATATCTACACAAACATCACATTTGACAGTAAAGCATTAGTAAATAAATAAATAAATATAAAATCAAGTATAGTAGAGATCGCTGCTTTTTGTCTTTATATATTTATTTATAAAATAAATAAATAAATATAAAGTATAGTGAAGATCACTGCTTTTATTCAACATAAAAAGTTGACTAATTATAAGAGGAAAGGATTGACTATTAGATAAATGGTGCTGGAAAAATTGATTATCCATATAAAAAATAAATTGAATCCCTGCCTCAGATTATATGGGCAGGGGTGGGGCAAAACATCAGCCATAAAAGAAAGAATAGAATTAAACTAAATTTTAAAATAATCTTCTTTAATCAAAGATACCATAAACACAAAAAGATAAACCATAAACAGGGAAAAGATATTTGCAAAATACAAGGGGTCTTCAAAAAGTTCATGGAAAGATTCGTATTATCTTTTAATTCTATTTTTCCATAAACTTTTTGAGGTACCCTTGTATATCACCAAAAAAAGATTACTATCCAAAGTATATTTTAAAATGTCTTCAAATCATTAAAAGCTCATTAGAAGGAAAACAGAATATGAACAAAGGTTATGCACAGACATTTCAAGGGAGAGAAAACATGACAGTCCACTTATAGTCAGGAAAATGCCAATCAATGGGATCCCATTTTACACACATTTGCTATTAAAATTTTTTAAATCTGTCAATAGAAAGTTTAGGCAGCCATGTAGACTGACAAGAAATTTCTTCATATGCCACTTGTAAGCATATAAAGTGCTCTGCGTATTTTGTCAGATTATTTGGCAATACTGTATCTAGTGAAATTGAAGGCGTGCTTGCCCTGTGACTTGCAACCCCACTTCTGCATGACCCCTTGAGGAGCTGTTGCCCCTGTGCACAAGGAGATGTGTGCAGTAGTGTGCACAGCAGTAAGGTTTGTAACAGCAAAAACAAGGAAAGGACCTGAACAGACCTTAACAAGAGAACAGATGTGCACGCGCTCACACTCATGCTGAAATACTGTACTGTATGGAAAACGAATGAACTACGGCCACATGCATCAACATAAAGCATCTCAAAAATATGATATTAGGCAAAAATGGCAAATTATAAGAGATATTGATATAACATTTTAAAACATTTTAAGCAACAGTGCATGTTGCTTAGAGATGCATACACACATTCATGTATAAAGATCTTCACAGAAAGGATAAAACACCAAATTCAGGATGGCGGTTACTTGGGGGAAGCGAGGTAGAGAGACAGGGTTAAGAACAGATATGCAGAGAGCTTTGACTGTGTTGATTTGCTTTATTTTGATGCCAGAAATTTTATTGAAAAATTGAGGGGAAAAAAAGTATGAGTTAGCATCAGACGAAGAAGGAAGGAAGGGTATTCTGGGAGGGAGAAAGCACAGGAGCAAAGATACTGAGGGGTGATCCAGCAGGTGGAGTGAGGAGACCACGAGGGATGTGGTGTTTAAAGCGCGTGTCCGGAGGGGACGGCTAAAGTTTGGGCTGGAGAGGCTGCTGGGGAGCAGACCCTGAGTCACCTTGAGTGCCTTGCTAAGGAGCCAGGAAATTATCCTGAAAGCAACGGGACTGATTGAAGGGCAGTAGGTGGGTGAATGATTCAGTCCTCCAAGCACTTCAGAAAGGCCATTCTCATGGCATTGTGGAGGACCGATTGGAGGGGGACGGGGCAGAGGAGGGGGCACTCTGGTAGCAGGAGATCCGTCGGAAGCTGGGGAGGAATCAGACCAGAAGTGAGGGGGCTCTGAGCAGTGGCAATCGGGGAGAGAAGCTGCCTAAATACTAACTATCCAATGCGTATTTCAGAAGAATTCTAATACTGTGGTGTGTACACACGGCAATGACTGCTTAGTATGTGGCTGCCTTAAAGTTCAAGACACAAAGGCTCCAGCCTGTCCCATGTGTTGCTGGAGACAGCTTAGAATGGCCAGTTCCAATGAACGTGGCGGAGTTCTGCTGGCCTCCGATGCCTTCATTCTGTATTTATTGGAATTTGGAATGTATGTGCAAACCTCCCATGCTGTCAGGCCATTGCTGAAATTGAGCGATGTCTCTTCTGTCCTGTTTCTTCCTAACGAGTACACACATTTGAGCACTTAATATAGGGCCATGGCTTCCCTGGACAAATGGCCATCCATTAGAACAAAGCACTCTAAGGAATTAGTGATATCTGACTTTTATTAGCTGGGCTGACAACTCTGGACAAGGAAATTAGAAATTGTGAGTTATTTTCAAATTGGCTGAATTATAATAGAAATTGCAAAGCAAAGTCATGGAATCCCAGACATTTAACACTAGTTATTTAACAAGCAGCCCAGTTCTTTTTGACAGATGAGAATATGAGACCTTGAGACAGAAAGTGACTGATGTGCCATTGGATGCCACTATTAGATTAGTGTCCGTAAGTATTCATTGAGCCCCTACTGTGTGCCAGGCACTCTGTGGCTGCAATGGTGAACAAGACAGCATGGCTGCCCTCACAGGGCTTACTTTCTCATTGGGAGAGAAAGACAATAAAAAGTACCAATTACATGCAGTCGGTCACTTCAGGTCCTGGTTAGTGCCGTCAAGAGCGTCACCAGGGTAACATGAGAGACAGAGCCCAGAGCTGCTTTTCCTGAGGGGAGATTCTCTGAGAAGTTGCATCAGTCAGTCTTCAGTCAAGAATGCAGATCTCATGCCACGTTGTTCAATAGAAGGATTTTAATATGGAGAACTAGCTACAAAGTTATCTGAAGGTACCAGAAAGGACAAAAGGGCTGGAGGGGCTCACCAGCAATGAGCAAGAGCAGGCAGCTACTTCTAACCCTGGCTGGAGAGACAGGGGGAAGGTGTGGACCCGGGGCCCAGGAGGGGCCACCTTAGAGGAAAGGGCTGTCAGGTAGAATCTGAAACTCTAGAGGAGAAGGAGCAGCGGCTGGAGGTGGTCCTTGAAGCAGAGAGGGGTCCCTTCTGCTTGCCCTCCAATCTGCCATCAGCACCTCCCACTGGCTGAACTGACCAGAAACCAAAAGACAAGCAACCCTGGAAAATGCATTTTCCCCAGGGAAATGCAAAATTTTCTGCAGAAGCCACCCTGTGATATGTGGCAGGGCAGGCGAGAGTGGAGGGTGGACCTTAGGGCAAGCAGGGAAATGGCCAGAATGCAAGGTGACGACTGAGTCAAGACACCTATGATAAAAGGAGAGAGCCATGCAAAGAGCTAGGGGGAGAGAATCCCAGCAAAAGAAATACAGAGTGGATGAGGCAGGGATGGGTACCCCGGCCTCCTCTTCACGGTCCGGGCTTGTCACTGGCACTAGTCACTTCGTTGAGCTCCCTTGTGATTCTCTTTTTCTAGATTCTCCTTTTGCTCTTAAGCTTGCCTCTTTAGGTCCTTGACAGCAGAGTGAGGTGCTGCCCTTCAGTGAGCTGGGGGGACAGGACAGAGGCAGGGGATGCTGTGCAGGAAGGTCACACTCCAGTGTCCAAGCCAACTCCATGGCACATCATGACACCTTCCTCCACGGACTGACTATCTCCCCTGGCCCAGGAACCGCGCAAGAGCTCAACTGCACATGACCCCACTTGTTTCTTACAGCGGTCTATGAGGGAGACGTTTTTCTCCCCATTTGACAGACAAGGAAGGAGAGGCTGAGATTAGTTAAATAACTTGCTCACAGACACATAGTAAGGTGCAGGGCTAGGATTCCTTTCACTCATTCAATTGAACTCAATATTTAATAAATGTCTATCAAGGGTCAGACTGCAGTGAATGAAACAAATATGGATTACAGTCTTCCAGGGAAAATAGCTGTTAAAGAAATAACCATGTTTGTGATACATTTATTGAAGAAATTATTTATGCCAATAAAAAATCCTAATAAAGTCCAGAACCCTATTCATATATTTCTCATGTAACAATTTATTATTTTGTTCTCTATTTTTATTAATTTCTGCTCTTACAGTTATCATTTTCTTTCTTCCTTTTTTCTAAAGGTTCACTTCATAGTTTTTCCTAGATACTTGAGTTGAACCTTTAACTCATTGATAGCTGAGGCTATACATTTTCCTCTGAGTGCTGCTTTTGCTACATCCCACAAGTTTGCTATGTTGTTCTTTTATTCCGGTTTAGTTCTAATATTTTAGTTCCCATGGTAATTTCCTCTTTGACTTATGAGTTATCTAGCAACATTTTAAACTTCTTAGTCCATTTCAGCTGTTTAAACAAAATCCTATACACTGGGTGGCTTACAAACAACAGACATTTATTTCTCACAGTTCTGGAGGCTGGCATGTTCAAAATTAAGGCACTGGCAGATTCAGTGTCTGTCGAGGGCTGCTTTGGGACTCACAGATGACACCTTCTTGCAGTGTCCCCACGTGGTGGAAGGAGTGAGGGGTCTCTCCCCAGCCTCTTATGAAGGCACTAATCCCATTCACGAGGTCGCCACCCTCATGACCTAATCACCTCTCAAAGGCCTCACCTCCCAACACCATCACCCTGAGGCTTAGAATTTCAACATGTGAATATGGGGGAGACACAAACATTCAGTCATGGCAACTTCCAACCATACTTTAACTTTTTACTGTTGATTTTTAATTTAATCGTGCTCAGAGACAGAGTTAATATGATGTTAATTCTTTGGTATTTGTTGAGACGTTATTCAAAATTTACTACATGATAAATTTTTATAAATATTCATACATTCTTAAAAATTTTATAAATGTATATTGGCTGCAGGGTTATTTATGTATTCTTTCATAAATCAGAATTAATTCATTATCTGTTCTACTTTCACGGTCTGCTTGATCAAGAGGGTGTTAATCTGTGAATGTGAATTTCTCAAGTTCTCCTCGTATTTCTGTTTTTGTCTTATCTATTTTGAAACCTTTTTTGGCTTTAAAGTTCAATATGCATCATGTTGTAGTGGAGTCCCTTGTTCAAAAATTATTGACTTTTAAGACAGCTACAGCAGAACACTAAACCAAACAGGGGGGCCTTCTAAGCCCAGGGCCCTGTGCCCACCCATGAAGCTGGCCCTGCCTGGGTCACCTGGGTGGGGACCAGTTAAGAGAGTACACACCAACCTACTTCATGACCTTTGGAGGAATTGTTTGAAGTCTGTGCCTGATTGGTGGGTGTATTACCAGCATCAATTTAGTGTCAGGATCGTAAGGGCTGGGGACCTGTAATACTGAGTCATTTCATAAAACTTGTGCATGTTCTCTGCAATTTTTAAAATGTAAGTCTCTGAAAGCTTTTAATTTTCCCATTACTTTTGGCTGTTTGTGGATTTTTGCCTCAGCTGAAATCTGCGGCCCTAAGGATATCTATTTAAAGCTATAGCCAAAGTTTTACAGCAGACGAATCTTGTGTGCAGCATGGAGGCTTGCAGAGGAGAGTTAAAGGAAAAATCTCATTCTGATGCAGCTGTCTTTGAAATCTCCAGGGGCTGAAAAGTGAGTGGTTTCTGCTTTGGGGGTTTTGTTCTGAAACCGAGAAAGGCATAAATAGCATCATTCCAGAAACCTTCCTGCCTAGACGTTTGGTCTCAGCCTGGCCACGGCTGCAGGGCGTGTCTGCCCACCCACCCTTTGTGGGCTCAGTCAGCATAGGGTTACTTGTAGCCCATCACGGCCGGAATGGCCCTAACACCAACCAGCACCAATCCCTCAAATCACAGCAGAGGCCCAGAGAGGGCAAGCGGCTGGCCTAAATGCACAGCAGACAAACCACAGAGCAGACCCGTGTGCCTCGTGCCTGCAGCTTCGCCCTCCTGCCCCTTGGTCCTCCCAATGGGAAATGATCATCTGCTGAAGCACGTGTACCTTTTTGTGTGTGTGGCCAAGGTGGCGGTCACCTGAGGAAGAGGGGGGTGAGGGGCAGGGACATGAAAGCACCATTTTTCTTTCCTCTTCCTAATCTCTTTTCTGAGAGAACCACCCACTGTGAGACCTAAAACGTGGCCACTTGAGAGTCATGCATGGGCAGGAGCTTCCAGGGCGTCCCACCCAATCAGTCCTCGCAGCCCCTGGCCAGCCACCTTGTCAACTGGCTGCTCCGCCCTTGGACCCCACCATGATGGGGCTCAGTCCCACTGTGGGGTACAAGCCATCCCAAGCTCTGCCCCCGGGAGCCACTGCCAGCCTCACGGAGACAGAAACCGTCCAGCCCGCAGACCTCCTTCTGCAGGAGCGTGGACTTCAGGCAGGCGGAAAGTCACCTGGCCCGGAATGGCTGCTCCGTATGTGTCTGATTAACAAATAACTTTAGTGCTTTTTGTGCCAAAATCTGCCCCTCTCAGAGGCCCCCCCAACCCGGTCCTCCTCTGCCAGGCCTCTGGGCCTCATGCAACCACCATCTTCTGCAGGAGAGTTACGGGCCACCTGAGGATGTTCAGTGGCCCCTGAGTCACCCCTTCCCCCACTGACCACCCGGTGTCTCCGTGGTTTCCTCAGAGGCATAGAGGCCACACCTGACCACCCTCTTCCAAATCGGCTCAGTCTGTGTTTGTCCCTCTTGTGCAATGGCCAGAAACTGCCCAGCACTCCGGGTCGTGTCCGCAGCACAGCACACAGGCTCTGATGCCATTGTGTGAGCATGTCTGTGTATGAGTGTGTCTGTGTGTGAGCATTTTGTGACTGTGTTTGAGTATGTCTGTGTGTCTATGTGAGTGTGTGCAAGAGTATATGAGTGTGTCTATGTAAGCGTGTTTGTGTGAGTGTTGTGAGTGAATTTGTGCATGTGTTTGAATGTCTCTGTCTATGTGGATGTCCGTGTGAGTGTGTGAGACAAGTGTGTAAGAGTACGTGTCTATGTGAGTGTGTGAGCATGTTTGTGTGTCTTTGTGAGTGTGTGCTGTGTGCGCACACATGGCTGTGTGTGGATCCCCGAGTCCTCTCAGAGGGAGAACCAGTCTGGCCACTGTGTGGGCAGCTCACGTGTGTGGAGACTGCCCTGCAGCGCTGAGCGCAGGGCCTGACACCCAGGCAGTGCTCGTCAAGTGTTGCTGTCACTGCCATCACAGGCCCGCCTGCGCTTTGGGCTTGTTCATAACAAGGCCCCCGGGTGCATTTCCATTCCCTGCAGGAAGGGCGATTGCAAAGTGGGGACTTGGAGGGTCCTTTCCCGTAGCTTTGCAGCCAGCAGGGATTCCTGTGAAGGACATGACCCAGAGTTCAGCTCAGAGAGAACCCAAACAGCCCCAGGGACGTGGTGGCCACATTCCGCTCAGCACTGTGAAAAACAATTACATTTTATAAATGGGGAGAGGAAATCACAGCACACAGAGTGAGGGCAAAAATTCAGATTTATCATACAACATTTCATACTCTGGGGGGTCAGAGGAGAGCTCTTTCAAATGCTCAGACACACAGGCAGGACCATTTCCCACCTACCAACCACTGCATTGTCTCGGCAACACCACGGGGAAGGATCAGAGACCCTTTCTTTGGGTACAGAAAGCTCAGGGGGGCTAAGTGACAACTCAAGGTCACACAGAGCCTAGCTGGCAACAGTGCAACTCCAAGACCAGCGTTCTGCTCCCAGAGGCCACTGTGGTACTTCCTGTGTGCACCACCCAGCAAAATGGAAACACCCTCAACTGTCTTCTGTGTGAGGCAATTCACGTCCCACTGCCAAGAGCTGCCACCAAATCACTCTAAATTGGGCAATTAGCAGCACTGTTTGTAAAATGAGGAACAGGATATCCTTTGACCCCTTGAACTTCTCTCCCACTGAACACTCTAGTTCAGTTGAGCTTTAATTTTTGAAAGTGGGGTTGGGCTGGGGTAGGAGATAGTTCCTTAAGCCAAAGTTTTGGCCAATGGCTGGTTCCTGGGGAACCATCTCTACCTGGAAGGCTGAGGTTTCAAAACTAGATTCCAATGAAATAAGAGTAAGGCAAACAACCTAGAAAAAGTAGGCAGAGCATTTGCCACAATGAGACGATATCCTTTATACACGGGGAGTGTTTGTGAGATGAACGTCCAGAAGAGGGGTGAGCAGAGGTTATAAGTAGGCCATCCACAAAAGCAGAGCAGCGAAGGTCAAAAGAGACAGGGGAAACATTGTCACAGTGGTTAGATAACATTTTGGGGGGGCCATTGATTTGGACTGAATTCCTGCACAGGCCCCAACAGGCCAAGGAAAGATAGTCACTTGTGCTAAAATCATGTCAACAAACAGACCTTCTGAGAAATCAGCAGAGAGATGATAACCAAATCCCCAAGCAGGCTAATGTTAACCAGCATGTTCCTTTTGCTTTAACCTTAAAAGGAAAGGAACTGTGAAGGACCATCTGCCTTTTGTCCCGTTTCTGCTCTTTTCAGCCCTTTCCTGACTGTAAAGCCCACCTCTTCTGCTCAGTTCCTCAAATCACCTTCTCTAAATTTTTACGTGAGATGCTACCCAACTCATGAACTGCTCAGAAAAGCCAATTAGGTCTTTAACTTTGTTGACATTTTAACAGCAGTAAACAAATAAAGGCAAATTAAAACACTAGGGTGTTATTATTTTCCCAAGAGACTGACAAAGATAATACGCAGTCACAGTGAGGAAGCAAAGACATAGTCCCATCCAACATTAATGTTGGGGTTTAAATCGGCCCAGTCTTTCTGAAAGGGAATCCAGCAGCACATGGAAGCAGCCTTTAAGATGTGGGCAAATTCGACCCAGTAATTATTGCAGATTTTAATCCCAAGAGAATTAGTCAAGCTGTAGGCAGAGGTGAATACAAAAGATATGTATTGGGTGGTCACTTGTAATATTGGAAAATCTGGAAAAAATACCCCCAATGTTCAACAACAAATTAGTGCTCATGAAGATGAGAGTGAATACATACAAAGGGATATAACACTGCCAGTAGAAATTCCATGGCAGCAGAAGCTTTGACTCCAAGTCCGCTGTCCTCCAAGCGGGGGAGGCTGCCTCTCAAGTGGGCCCAGCAAGCACCTCCACCTTCCAGTGGCTGCGAATCGGCTGGGGAGGTGGCCACGGCTAATACCCATGATGTGGTGCAAAGCAGTATGGAGTTCAGAGCTAGGAAGAAGAGCCAGGGATGTGTCCAGAATGTTCCACTGGCATCCAACTTGCAAGCCACATGTTTTCACATGTGAGGCTAATTAAATAATTCATCATGTACTTGCATATTTCACCCTTGTTAACTCCATCATCAACCCTGCCCTGCTGCTTTGGAGAGGGCACACAGCCCATGTGCGGAACAATGCAAAGAGAAGTCCAGGAGTCCCGATTCCTACACCTGCAGCTGTGAGACCTTGGAGCACTCAGAACACCAGGCCGCTCTTCTGAGACAGCCCCTGGCTCAGAGCCTGGCCTGCACAGGTGCTCAACAAGCAGGTGACATTGCTGGGGGCTGGTCTTTCCCTCTGTTGTTTTCTCCAGCAGCTGCCTGGCTCCTGCCAGATCCCATGATCTTCTGCAGCAATAGCATCCCAGAAAGCTGGCCAAGAGGAATTTTAAAGCCCAAATATTGGCTGAAAAAAGAGGGAAAAACATCCACTCTACACACCTGTCAGGCTTGTTCACAGACCCTTCAAACCCGTTCTGTGCAGACAGGGCCACAGGCCCCTCATATGCCATGCAGACTGGGTCACTAGACCCCTCACATGCAGGTTGCAAGTTAGGTAAAAGATCCTGAGAGCTGTGGGTAAAGTTGATAGGCTTTATTCGGATGCGAGCTCAGGTAACCAGCAGGAGCCACTCTGGTGGCCTCCCAGGACATCCCAGGGGCATAGTGTATCAGAGCCGTTCATCCTTTATACTTAAGTCAGATAACCAGGGAACACCTGAGCGCATGTGCACAGTTAACGTATTTACAACAGACACGCTAAGTCCTGCTCGGCAAGATTCCAAACAGCTGAGAGAGCTTGACCATTTGTTTTCATTTTCCTTACAACACCTCTCAACAGCTCCTAGTACGTTTCAGAAAGCAACAGACTCAATGATATGGCGGTGTCACCAAGCCCCCCCACCTGCCCATGCAGTCAGTCCCTGGAAGCTGTGGGGATCGGCTGAGCACAACACACAGCTTTCCCGTCTCTAGAGAGTTGAAACTTGGCTATGCCCTCCCTGAGGCCAAGGCCACGGAGGGCAGGAAAGACAGGCCTCCTGCCTCCAGGTGACTCCAACACTGTGATACGACTCATACCCCTGACTCCCCGAGGGATCAGACAGAGGCACGTCACCAGCAGAGGCCACCTCCTTGCCTGGCTCCTTCCCTGTCCTTAATTTCATCACTCCTCCCAAGAGCTCTTTTCCAATAAACCTCTCGAACAAGTATTTCTGTGTTAGGCTTTGTGTCAGGGAACCTGTGCTAAGACCAGCTTTGATTTAACTTCCCTGGCGATTCCTGAACACTTTCTATGAAAGACGCACTGCACCAGAGATGCGTGGCAGGAAGCGCACACATCATCACACAGCTAAGTGTTTCTGTTTCCTGGATACAGTGTTCGAGATGGTCGGAGCAGGAGGAAACCCTGGATGCCATCTAGCTCGGTATTTCCTGGAGTGGGTTCTGAGAGCAGTAATCCCAGGCAGGGTGGGAAAACAAAAGGGAACCTGCCTACAAATAAACTTAAGGAATTCTGGTTCAAAAGTTAGATGAATCTCTTTACGACAGCCTTGCTCATAGCCTTTAATATTCAAACAGGTCCTAGGACGCTAGGGCAGCATTTCTCAAGGTCAGCACTAGTGACTGGGGGCTGGATGATTCCTTGTTGTGGTGGCCTGTCCTGGGCATTGCAGGATGCTTAAGCAGCATCCCTCGCCTCCAACCACCAGATGCAAATAGCACCCTCCCACCTTATGACAACAAAAAATGTCTCCAGACAGTGCCAAATGTCCCCAGGGGGGCAGAATCAGCCCAGTGGAGACCCCCTGCCCTGAGGGAAAGATGCCTCTCACTAGGACCTTTTGTGTGTGTGTAACATCTATTAACATCTCTTGGAACTGCAAGACACAGTTTGGAAGACATTGATGATTGAAACCAACATTCACTTTACAGTTGAGTGAACTAAGGCCTTAAAAAAGGGACGGGGCCTACCCATAAAAACCAAGTGAGTCAGTAGCAAATCTGAAACTCAGACCCGCATCCCCTGACCCAAGTCCTCAGAGAAATGAAACTTCCTGAGGGCCCTTCAAGGTAGCACAGGATAGAGCCTTCAGGAAGGACCCAGCATGGAATGAGGGTTTACCCAACAGGACCAGGAGCCCCATTCAGTGGAGTGTCTCCCATTTCCCCAATGATCTAATCTTTTTATTCAGTTCTAGGAACAAGATTGGCTTGTTTGTGCTGCTGAGGACCTTTCTGATAAATAAATTCCCATAGTTATGGAGGAATCAGGGTGAGGAAACAGGAGAGGCACCCACAGGATCTGGAATGTAGAGAAAGCAGCCCCCGGGCCTTCCCAGAGCTGACTGGGGGTACTGATCCTTTTGTCCAGACCCCTTTCACTCTCAGTCTCTGCGTGGGACATGACAGCCATGCCAAGCAGTAAGCACACACCTGGAGTTTTGTATTTCAGCACAGAGGAGCATCCCACGAGTTTTCAATTATGAGAAAGCGTTAACTCAAATCCCAGGAGAAGAAAACTCATTAATGTATTCAATCCAGCCTCCCTTGCTTCTTGCTGGATTTTGAAAATTTTCATGTGTGTTTGCCTCCCCCTCGTCCCTCAATTCAAGGTTGTTCCTTTCTAAAACAGCAGGGTTTTCCTTAACCTACCTGGGAAATTAAGTCCCAGGGAAAAGCCAGCATCTAATTTATTTTGCATGCTAAATCATTACAATCGAAAGGCAAAATCTCCACTGTGCAGCTTTAAAAACATCTGTGTTTTTCTTTTGACTTTTGGGGATAATTATCCCAGCTCATATTGTGATTGCTAATTACTAAGCTAAACTAACCTGCTGAAGGGCTGGAGTGGGGCGGGGGGGAGAGTTCTTTTCAAAGCACTTTCCCCCAGAGCATTAAATCATCTGAAAATGGAAAGAGAAAATGTACCAGCACAGGCCTCTCTCCCACCTGCTCCTGGGCTGGGCTGATGCGGAGCCCTGCGGGAACCTGGAGCTGTGGATCCCCAGATCTGGAGCCAGGGCAGGAGGTGCAGATGGGGTAGGAAGATTTAGTCTAACTGACCCACTAGATGTGGATTTTTTTTCCTATGAATAAATACTGGATCTGACTGAGAAGTTTTATTTTTTCAGGATACTAACCCAACCAGGATTCCACAAACTCAACAAACCATATTTTATGTTGAAGCAAGAACCAAAAGCAAAGTGTTTATTATTTTTAAAATTTTATTCAAAGCCAGAGGTAACATCATTTAAAAGATGAATAAGTAGTGAATCCTCTTGGACCAGAATTAAGACTATCTTTGCTGAAAACATGGAATTTAAACAAAACATGAATATTCATTCATTCTTTCGTTTATGTGAGACTTTTGTGAGTCCCATCTACACAGAAGGTACTAGGAAAACAACATTGGCTGGACAGTCACGGTCCCTACTCTCACAGAGCTCAGAGTGGGGCCAGGGTAGGGGTGCTCCAGAGGAGAAAGGAGGTGATTCTGAGCCAGGCCAAGAGGGGTCCTGATGGGGTAGACGGGGGTCTGTGAAACCATGAGGGGCCTGCTGTTCTTGAGCAGAGCTACATCAGGCTGAGAAGGAAGAAGCTGAGATACAGGGGATAAATCAGAGCTAGCCCAGGGAGAGAGAAATGGAGGGATGGTGAGATTGCTGCAGACAGTGAGAACAACACATGCTGGGACCTGAGGTGACAGTTCAGGGACAGCTGAGAGGTAAGCAGGGCCCAGGCCCCAAGTCACTGGATGTCATCCTAAAGAGCCAAGCCTTTGTCCTGAAGGTGCTGGGGAGCCAGTGAAGGCTCTAGGCAGAGGCATGTCCAGCTCACAATCCCACTTGACATCAATGTGCTGTCCATAATGACCTTGAACAGAGGCCTGTCATTCAAGCGTGATGAGCCCTGACTTCCCCGCTGGGCGATTTGGACACAAGGAAGTCCCAGGTTCTGAACGACTCTGTGGACAGGTGCAGACACTGCTGACCCAGAGGGGAGCCCCACAGGCCAAGAGCAGCTGGGTCCTAAAGCCAGCAGCTCGGTGCAACCTCCAGGCTTGTCAGTAGCCCCTGTGCCCCTGGATGGTCCCTTTCCCTGGGAGTGGAAGGGGCCACTCAGCCCGGGAACCACAAGAGCAGCAGCAGCCACGGTGGCAGCAATGATGGCAATAGGAACTACCACTGAGTCCACAGCCACACGGGCCACACACTGCTTAGGAACCCCACATATGTGACAGCAGATGAATAAGCTCATATCGTTCATGTTGCCAAGCACCCCTTCCTCAGCCAATGAGGAAAAGGGATCCTTTGTTTGGCAGCTCAGAAATCAGGCTTTTGGAGGAAATGCCATTGGGAGAGGCTAAGAGCAGACAAGATTGCTTCCCCTGGTAGGCAGGCAGCTGGGAGGGAAGGTAGAGAAGGAGGCCAGCTGGGAATCGGGGGGAGCTTTGCTGTATCTTATTGGATTACTTTTCTCTTGTGTTTCCCCAAGAAATCCTTGCAAGCAACCTCCTCAACACTTGTGGAGTCTAACTTGTGTTCTTGTGTGTTTTCCATGTGCCAGTATGTAGACGTGGGGCTCAAGGGGCCTTGGGGAGGCCTCACAGGCATGGCAGACCCTCTCTAGAAACCAGGGCTGCCCTAGCCCCGTTGCCCCAGGACCTCCATCTCTGGGCTTAGGTCAGCGCTCCATTCTGCAAAACCAATACCATCCTCATGGAGCATGTTGGAACTTGTCTCCAGTGATTGGCCCCAGACCCAAGGACACCAGGTGTCATCTGAGAAGAATGCTTTCACTGGGGTCATGGGGCTCCTGCCCCTTGTGACCTCTGTCTGCCTAGCAGCCACCCACTTTGCTTCCACGAATGCTGGCAGACTTTGATTTGGAGAAGCGACCCTCCACGGTAGATCCCATTTTGGTGGGACTGTCAATCAAGGCATGATTGCGGCCCGAGGCAGAGCTCCTTCATCCCAGCCCCCGGGCCCCCAGCCTCCTCCCCGTGCACCCTCCCTGGCTTGCAGTGAAGGAAGCTGGGCAGGCCGCGGGAGGCGCCCGGAGTCCTCAGCAGTGAAACCACAAGCATTTCCCCTCTCCTATCATGGGGAGCCCTCCCAGGCCTCTCAACCCAGACTGGAGGGAGCCCAGAGGATGAGGAGGTGGAAGAGAGAGAGGAGGCGAAGGCAGAAGACGAGGGCTGCGGGGATCCGCCTGCAGTGCCCACCTTGAGTGGGGCCGGCACAGCTCAGGCATTGTCTCTGTCACTGCGAGGCCGGCATGATTATCCCCAGAGAGGGGCGTCCCGGTCCCTGGCTAGTCCGAGGTGGAGCCACATTCGAATCCAGTTCAGCCCCTGAGATGCTCACTCCCGCTGAGTCCCTGACACCACAGGGAACCCCCCAGACCGTGAATTCAGTTCGGCTCAGGGCAGGGCAGTTCTCACATTCACCAGCTCTGCAGAGGGCCGGGCCCAGGCTGGGTACCAGGGTGGGAGTCAGACACCACAGCTCTGCCCTCAGGATCAGAAAGAGCATGGAGCCAGCGTTCATTGTCCAACAGCCGGAGAGGGCAGAATTACTGCCTCCATTTGAAGCTTGGGGCACTGGAGTAATCTGCCCGTGGTCACTTTAGCTCCAAAGGCATCCTCTTGCCACTGTCTCCTTCCACTGCAAACAGATACCCGCAGGTGTGCCCAGCCTGGGAGGACTGTGCTAAGTGCTATGGTGATTCGAAGCAGGAAATGATTCAGCCCGTCCAGGAAAGCTTCCTGGAGGAGGTGGTGTTGATGGGTGAAGGAGAATCTCAACTATTGCACACAGGCAGTAAGTGGGAACTCCAGGCAGGGGGAAGAGCCTGGGCAAAAGCAGAGCAGCTGGCCGGTCCCCGAGGATGATGGGAACCAGAGGTGGGACACGGTGCACATGCCCAGATCATGGGAAACAGGTAGGAAGGAGTGGTGGACACCACCCAGGACCTGTGAGCAACTGGGCTGGAAGGCGGTGCAGCAGGGGAGCCTCCAAAGGGCACTGATGGAGCGCACTGGACTGCACGTGGGAAGTGTTCACACGCTCTCACATGCACTCACACACTCACATGCACTCACACATACAGGTACCCACACACTCACATACACATACACTCACACACACAAGCATACATGAACACACACACGCTCACACATACATGTATACTCACAGGCACACACAAACACATACTCACATGCTCACATGCATACGCACAGGCACGCACACACCCACACGTGCTCACACATTCACACTCACACGCAGTCACATACACATGTACACTCACACAGACAGTGGCAGGGGCCTTCTCTCAGAGCAACAGAAAGCGTCTCCGTTAGGTCAAGGGTTCAGATCCCCCTGCCAGCCAGCCGCCAAAAAAAAGGAAAGAGCCCCCCTTGTCAAGGGCCTGTGTCAACACCACCATTCCAACCAGGGACCCCCAGGCCCATCCCCGGAGCAGCCAGGCCAGCCCACTGCCTGGAAGCCAGCCTCAGACGGTAGGGCCTGTGGCTCGTGGCCCTCACATCCGTGCGGTCACTTGGCTGTGGCCAGGGTCTGGCTCCCCCTCCCTCTTTCTCCCCTTAAGTTTTAATTTCCTAAGGGCCAGTTACTCCCCTGCTTCCTGGGGCAAGGGAGGCAGGGGCCGAGGACAGTGGGGTGTGGAGTGCACTGTCCCCGTCCCCGCGGGCGCAGCCCGGACTGCCTGTGCCTCCCGGGCAGTGGCTGGAAGGGTGGACGGGCACAGCGGGGGGCACAGCGGGAGGCTCAGTGAGCCTGGCACTGGCTTCCTCACCCAGGCCCGTCGCCTTTGCCCTGGTTTTCTTGCCTCAAACTTCGCCTTTTCGGAGCAGAGCGTTCCACCGACAGCCTACTCCCTTGGCACAAGCCTCGTAAGTTCCTGTGGGATTTTTGATGCGAGTTAAAAACCGAATGTCCAACTCAGCAGTCTGCAAACCTGGACATCTGGGACGGATGTTTGGTCAACGATTTTACTTCTGTGTGGGAAGAAAAAGCCTGAGCCTGGATTTAAATCCCTCTGTCTGTGGGTATTGGCTCTGTGGGACCAAATCACAAATAGCCAGATGGTTTAATGAATCCAAATGGGGGACCAGGGGTCAGATTTGGGGCCCTTGTATAGCCCCTGGGGAGTGCCCAGCCACACTTGCACTATCAAAAGCAAGAGTTACCTATGTGACAGCAGGGGAAACTGAGACAAGACAGAACAAGTAGCAGACTGAAAAACATAGGCTGAAGAAGACCAGTGAAGTTCAAAGCCAGCCTGTCTGACCAGCCCTCACTCTGCCTGTGCCCCCACACCAGGGCCCGCTGGGCAGGAGCAATGGCCTTTAACCCAGGGTATCCTGCCTCGGACGGTCATGTCCTCTGTCCCTGATGACCAAAATCACTCATTCCCACCAGCCCTGTGTAGCCAGACCTGCTCTGCCTGGGGTCCAGCTGTAATGACAGCCCAGGTGTGGGGCCTACCCAGTGGCATCCTGATTAGCTGTGGTGTGACCTATAAGAGGGACAGTGACAACCAGGGCCATGTGTGACGAATGGTGAGGGGTCAAATCTGTCCATCATGAGCCGACACTTAGACTGCTCCAGGTACCTGGGGTGCGTTTAGTCCTCCCCACCTGCCCATGAAGCAGGTGCTCACTCCTGACACCACCACCTGGCGTTCCTGACCCAGAAATGCTCATGAGGAGCCACCTGGTGGTGACCGTGGCTCAGCCAAGGTACAGACCACCCAGGCGAACCCCCCAGGGCCAACAGTGTCCAATTCCCTGATGCAGGCAGGGCTGGACAACCTTGTACCTCAACCCCGCATTTGAAATGTGTTTTCCTCACTCTTGGCCCAAGAGAAATGACAGACCTTCCACAACGCTGCACAGCTGTGGACGCCGCCTCTACACGTAGAGCCGGGCTCGTGTTTACAGCTCCCATGTTACATGTTGCGGCTGCACTGGGCTCTGTTTTACATGTGAGCTGTGAGGGAGGGCTTGCCGGGCTGTCACCCTTCCCAGAGTGAAGGAAGAGCCTCCATGAAGGAAGCCCTCCATCCATGGGGCCGAGGTATGTCTGTAGTCAAGAGGTTCAGGGAACACATCCTGCAGATGCCCTGGGCCACACAGGTTAGGGCTGTCCACTGGTCCAAAGGGACCAGCAGGCCTGCTTCATGGGGCAGGGCCACCTGTGTGGTCCAGCTGGACAGAGTTGGGGAACCCGTGGATAGAGTCCTTCTCCTTAATAACACCCAACAGAGTTCTTTAACGGGATCCTTGTAGAGCCAGCCAAGGGGTTACTTAAAAATAACAACTGTGAGGGTGGGACAGGTGAGACAGGTGAGACAGGCAGTCACATTGTGGGGTGAAATATAAACTGGAGTTAGCAGGTCTGAGTCAGCCCAAAGCCCACCTGGTGGCCACCACACTAGTCTTGGGACATGGTACCATGTTTCTCCCCCACCCCCCAATCCAGGTGCACATGAATACATAGTGAGCTGCAGGTGTGGGCATGTAGGCCTGTTGTGTACTCTTCTGTGTCCCACGCTCCTCACATCTGAGCAGTAATTTCCTGGCATCAGGGCTTTTTGCAAAAAATTCTCAGACAGTGCCTGCAATTAGACAAGGTTTGGGCTTTCTCTGGGGCCTTCATTCTCAGCATTCTGTAGATCTGGTTCTCTTGGTCCTGTTCTGTCTACTGCACAGAACCATGTAAGGCTGCATACTGGGGAGGGTCATGCTCCTTCTTATTGCAGAAGGTGTCACTCTCAGGTTCTCTCCACCTCTCCATCTCTACAACAAATGCGTAGCCCCACCTGGTTTTCTGACAGGATGTGAACAGCATCCTTACAAAGTGTCCCTTTGCATTGACTCCGTTGCTTTCTGAGACATCACCATCGCTGGGTTGACCCACGGCCCTCTCACTCCATGAGCCTTGTGTGCCTACGAAAGAAAGGAACGAGCTTAGCTTTCCAGAATCTCGTCTTCTATTTGGGGAACAGCCCTGCAATCCTTTAACCTTCTAAGGAACCACCTCTGGACACTTAGTGAAAGACACTTGCAGTAAACTTGATGCCATTTAAGCCAGCAGATTCTCGTCAAGATGGCAAAAGAGTGCTGACAGTGTCTCAGTCGAGACCTCTCAGACAGGGAAACCCTGCTGGAGATACATTATGGAAATGAAGCCCACCTTTAAAGGAGGCTGGGAGGTAACTCAATAGCCCTGAAATGCTCCTTTTTCCAGGAGAAAATGCAATTAGGCAGATTTTGATTACATATGAAATTCTAAAATGATCCTGCAGCCTATTTTTTTTCTCTCTTTCTCTCTCTTCTTTTAATATATAAGCAAATGAGGACTCCATGCACCTGGCAGCAGAGCAGACACAAGCTCCAGAATCTTAACTTGGTCCAGCCCCATGAAGGTCAATGCTGAGAAGGGGTAAGAGAATTGGGATTCTGATGGTGCTGCCAGTCCCATTTCCAAATTTCAATCTCAAAACATTTGTCCTTGAGGTGCTTTCAAGAATAAGGAAGGACCAAAACCCAGATAAGGTGCCTGTCATTGAATGAGCTTGATTTCCATTAAAAAGGCTGCTCTTGGTGTCAGAATGGGAGAAAAGAGGAGGCAATTTATACGCAAAGACCTCCAAACCTACCGAGTTTTCTTCACCCAGCACCTGCTTCTGCAAGGGCTATCCCCACATGTGGATGGCCCTGGGACATGGACCATTCACCCTGCCCCCTGCTGAAAGACAGGGGGAGCTTAGTCCCAAATATTGGGCTGTGAGTTTTCTCAATGCACCACTCCCCCGGGACTTGACATTGGAAGGAATAAAGATAGCTACTCTTATTGGGCAGATGCCAGGTCTGACTCCTTCCCAGCAACCACCGTTAACACATCACAGGCAAAGTGCCCGAGGCACACGTGACTTGGAGAAGACCTGCAGCCAGGAAGCCTGCTGGAAGCAGAATTCAGACTCAAGTCCTTTGCTGAAAAGTCTCCGTTCTTTCCTGACCCCATGCTGCTTTGTGAGAACAGAGGAGATTGCAACAAAGGAATAACTCTCTAATGGCGGAATGTGAGACCCTGCAGCACCCGTGCACAGACTGGCGAGGAGGTGGGTAGGTCAACCTTGGTCTCCTCAAATCAGCTCAGTTGAATCCAGCATGTTCTTGGGGGCCATGATGTTTGGCTCCAAGCTGTCTCCTCTGAGGGGTGTGGTGGGGTAAAGACGACCTTGATCCTCAAAGAACCGGGGGCCACTTAAGGGAGGGAGGAACACAGCTCACTTCCTAAATGTGCACCCGCACAGCTGTGCAGTTTGCAAAACAGGCTCTTGCACCTCATGCCACCAAATTCTCACAAGAACAGGGAGGAGGATTGTCGTGCCCACTTTGTAGAGAAAACGCAAGTGCACAAAGAAGACCGTATTGATTTGAAAGACTTTATATGCCTCCCCTGCTATGGCAAACCCAAAAAGTCTTTTGACTCAAGTTATCGCCAGTACCATTTCCAACTTCATCTGATGATTTGTTTCCGAGAGCATATTTTTAATGTTTATGAGACTGGCTGACTTTAACTCCCAAGGATTCAGCCCCAAATGTCAAAAACCATGTTTTCATAATATAGCAGGAGGGTGATGGACGAGATCAGCTTACATTTTAAAGGGTTTTTTTTGTTATTTTTTTTCCTGCAGCCAAGAAAAAGTGGAAGGAATCTGTTAACATATTGATTGCTTTGAGCACTATTTTAAATTAGCTTTCCGTTCCCCTCCATATGCTTTTCCATTAAATTTAAATAAATTAAAGTTCACTTCTCTGGAAGAGACATGCTGAGGCCTCCTCAGGATTTAGCAGCCAGGCCTGCGCTGTCAGGAATTCATCAGCAATGTGTGATCATGGGCATGGGAGTGGCCTCCATGGGTGCCACTTGCTCCTTCTCACAAGTACTTTCTGGGGACGGACACTGCCACCAGCCTGGGGACCAGGCCCAGCTGCTGTTGCCGCACTCTGACCCAGAAAGGGACTCAGGTCCTGCTTGTCGGTGGTAGAGCTCCTGTGGCCACAGATCTGGTTTCTGTCTGCTCCCTGTCACCACACTGCACAGTGGCTTCTTGGCTCTGGTTGGGCACCCTGCGCTCCTTCCGTGTGGGCCACACCCATGAACCATACAACTAGATGAATTCGAATAGAATTAGAATATGCACCCCTCACAACTCTTTCTGTTGCATGTCAGAGACCCTCCTTAGACGAGCTTTGGGAAATGTGTCTTGTGTAAGACCAAGGGCAGAGCTCACCATATCCAAGGATTCATTCGGGGTCTGTCCTATCCTTCCCTCTTTCCCGGTGCAGACAGGCATCAGGGGCTGCAGGTCTCCTGACATGCTCACCAATGAGGCTCTATTAGACTGGTATGAGACAAAGGCCACATTGTCTGCAGGGTCCCCTGTGTGCCCTTGTGGGAAAATAGCTTAAATGATTCATTTTCAAGAATAGCTTAACAAGGGTTGCTTGGCTAACTTGTGGTGTGATAACCCCTGAAAGGACACTTTCCCTAAAGTGACTTCTCAAGATGGTGGCAGGTCACCTTGTTCTTTTTACTTCCTGTTTCTTCTTCCTCCTCAGGACTTCTGGTGGGCCTTTTTCGCAGGCTTGTCCTGAGCCCACCCCTTTCTACAACAGGCAAGGGGACAATAAATGTCTTATAAGGAAGAAATAAAATTTAGGTGGTGTCTGGGAAGATTGTGCATCCCATAGAACTCAGCCAGTGAGGAACTGGGGGAGGGACTTGCGCACTAGGGAATAAATTGCTTGATGTAACCGTTTTGGGTGTGCCTGTCCCATTCACAGATATCCGGACCTTGCAAGGCCATTATTAAAGTCTCGCTTCACTGTATCTCGTGTCTCCATGTCCATCCTTTGGCACTGGACAGGTGAAGATATTTCGCACAGCCCTGAACAGAACAGATACCCAGTTTTCCTAGAATGCCCTGGAACATGGAAACAATTGCCTGGCCACCTCTGTTGACATATGTGGGTCCCAGGAGCCTGGGAGCAAACACTTAAATCAAGTTAACAATTGCAGATGACACCTCTAAGATCCTCTATAATGGACTAGGGGGGTGGGACACATTCCTAAATCGGGTCTGATGAGGAGGAGCAAGGGTGGAGCCTGAGAAAAGACGTCCAGAAGTGAAGGAGTTGACCAGTTGGCCAGACTGGGAAGGTGACCCAAGGGAAAGGACACAGAATGAGGCTGCCGACCACTGCCTGGCCCAATAGTTACACCCTCCCCCACCTCCCGCCGCAGTGCCTTTGAACACTGGGAAGAGGCGGCAGCAGTAGCCACCCTAGGAGCCAACACCCCACTAGAGGGAGAAGGGGATGAATAGGAGAGGCAGAGCAGAAGCTGGGTACTGAGGCACCGAGACAGAGGGGCTGGGCATGGGGTGTGGGCGGAGCAGAAGTCAGCACTCACCACTTGATGGGCTTGGCAGCAGCCTGGAACAGCAGAGCACGGTGCTCAAAGGCAGCAGGAAGCGGAAAGGGGCAGACACTGGAGAGAGGGTCTGCACAGCAGGACCCAGGGCTGTGGTTACACATGGAGACCCCACCCCCACCATGGCAACTCCCAGAGGGAATGCATGGATAGAAGGATCCCAGGACAAATAAACTCTCCTGTTAGTCCAGGATGTAGAAGCCGGGAGGGAGCATTGAGATTTGTGGTTTGGCTATAAATGTGACATATTTTCACCAGGAGTGAATATTTTTTTCAGACATACCCAAAATAGTATTTTGAGTTCATCTGGCAATATTTCTATAACTGGCATACAATCTAAATATATCGATTGCACTTCTAATGTTTTGTGCTTTGGATTCCCACCTAATAAGGGTGTAAGTATTTGGCAGATAAAAGGAGATTCCCACTCCTAGTCCCCCCAAGCCCCTGCCCACTTCTAGTACTGCTGAATTGACAGTATTATCGGTGTTCCACGCCTGCCTGGGTCTGTTGACTGGGGGCATGGTCCACTCTGCTTGGGAGGAAGGGAACATATAAACCAAACACATACACGATCTTTTTCCCTAAAATTATTTGAACCACAGCTCTGACACAGCAACTATTTTTATTTTTCTCCATGTAGGTGTAATGGCAGGATATACTCCGCTGAGTAGATAGGCTACAAGGTAACTAAAGTCTTCTGTTATTTGGGGTCATTTAGGTCATTTCTGTTTCTCTCTGTGTTGTTTTACCATTGCACACACTGGTGTAAATGACAAAGAGCATCTTTGTGCATGCGGCGTTCCCTTCCATTTGCTTGTCTCCTTGGCACAGAGTTTCAGTCGGGGGAAAAGGAGTCAGATTGCAGAGATCTTTATGGCTGTCTCCACTTTGCTTTCCAACCCCATCGTCCCCATTGATAACACTGTCTCAATGACTGTGCCCTTTGATGATCTTAGCCTCCCTGGTTCAAGGTCGAGCTGTTCACATAGCAGGTTCTTAAATAAGTGCAAAACAGGATCCCAAGCTTCATCTCTTCAACAGTTAGCAATCTGCTCTCCTCCCAGGAATGATTTTTACAGTCTTTGCTTTATCTGTCTGAGTCTTGATGTTTTCATAAATTTGAGTGAACTCTTTAGATGTCACAGATACTAATTCTTTGTCAGCCATATTTTTAAAACTATATTGTTTTCATTTCTGCTGTAAGCATTCTCCCAGTGTATAATCCCTTAATTTTTTTTTTCTGTTTTTATTTGGATGTTTGTAGACCTTCTACGTTCAACTCAGATGATCTTTGTCTACTGCTTGTGAGATGAGCAATTCATCCAAACAGCTGGAAAATGTTCTATTTTAGATAAAGTAGCATCTAAAGTATCTAAAATTTAGTTTTTTATATTTAATACTTTAATCCACCTGGAGTTTATTAGGTATATGGTGTTGTGTGGAGACAGCCTAACCTTTTATTCTAAATGACTCCTATTGTCCAGCATAATTTTGGGGGGGAGGCTGGCCGGTACAGGGTCCAAACCCTTGACCTTGGTGTTGTAACACCATGCTCTAACCAACCGAGCTAACCAGCCAGCCTATCCAACACAATTTAAAAACACTTCTTCCTTAGTGCGTGTTTGGGAAAATGGGCTCATCATGTGTTGACATTTTTCACACTCAGGCCCATTTCTGGGCTCCCTGGGCTGTCCCATGGCGGTCTCTGTGTGCAGGAGCCATTTCTGAGGTTACGGTAACTTTCCTTTGTAATCTGCTCTTGGGCACGGCTCAGCCCATACCACCCTCCCTCTCTGCCCCTCACTTTGTTGCTCTAAATTTCAGGAACATACTTTGAAATTCTTGCCTATTCCTTTTTTTTTTTTTCTTTTAACATGATATGTTAAGGCATATTGATTTTAAAACATCTCTGGGGGATTTTGATTGGAGTTGTATTTAGTCTCTATATTAACTTGAGGAGGATAAACAACTCTTCAATATCTTATCTTGTCGACTGAGAATACAGCCTATCTGTCCATCGTCTAGGAAACTTCCTTTTAAAATTAGCTTGAATAACTCAAAATGGATTAAAGACCTAGGTATAAGACCTGAAACTGTAAAATTACTAAGGGAAAATATAGGTGAAACACTTCAGCAGTTAGGTCAGGGCACAGGCTTTATGAACATGAGCCCAAAAGCACAAGCAGCAAAAGAAAAAAAAAATGGGACTATATGAAACTAAAAAGTTTCTGCACAGCAAGAGAAACCAATCAACAGAGTGAAAACACAACCTACAGAGTGGGAGAAAATTTTTGGCAACTATGCATCCGACAAGGGACTAATATCCAGAATATATGTAGAACTCAAGCAATTATACAGTAAAAAATTAAATGATCCAATTAAAAAATGGGCAAAGGAGCTGAATAGACATTTTTCAAAGGAAAACATACAAATGGCCAACAGATACATGAAAAAATGCTCAACATCACTAATCATCAGGGAAACGCAAATTAAAACCACATTGAGATATCACCTCACTCCAGTTAGACTGGCTATGACTAAAAAGATGGTGAATAACAAATGCTGGCAATGGTGTGGAGAGAAGAGAACACTACTGCACTGTTGGTGGGACTGTAAATTAGGACAATGACTTCAGAAAACAATTTGGAAGTTTCTCAAACAACTACAGGTAGATCTTCCATATGATCCAGCAATCTCTCTTCTGGGTATATATCCAGAGGAATGGAAATCATCATGTCTGAGAGATACCTGCACTCCCATGTTTATTGCAGCTCTGTTTACAATAGCCAAGATATGGAACCAACCTAAATGTCCATCAGTGGATGACTGGATAAGGAAACTGTGGTATATATACAGCATGGAACACTACTCTGCAGTAAAAAAAAAAATGAAATACTCCCATTTGCAACAACATGGATGAACCTGGAGAAACTTATGTTGAGTGAAACAAGCAAAGCACAGAGGGATAAATACCACATGTGCTCACTCATATGTGGGAGCCAAGAGAGAAAGAAGGAAGGAAAGAAAGACCACAGTAGTCCCGTGGTCTAACAGGGAGGGAACATTCCTAGGGCTACAAATTGGAGTTGAGGGGAGAAGGGGAGGGGGAGGGAGGTTGGGGAATAATTGGGAGGGAACAAAGGGTACAAAAGCAATTTCTGGTAATAAGTATGTCCCCAATATGAATCTGGCCCCCACATCATGGGCAGGAGGGGGGACAATCAGCTTTGTATCTCATGAATATTCGAAATAAATAAATAAATAAAATTAGCTTGAATAATTCGGTTTGAGGGGCTGTGTTCTAGTCCTAGCTCTGCCTCTATCTGGTGGAGGAATTCCAGACAAGTGCTCCTTTTCCTCACCTGGCAATGAGGGGAGTGGACGAGGCAGTTGCTAAGAGCGACAGCAGGCACCTGCTTCCTCTTGAGGCCCCTGCTTCTCGGGGCCAGGGATAGGTTGGCTTCCTTCTTATCCTCCAGCGTTTCTTTGGCTCATTGTCTTCCCTCCCCCCACTTTTGGAAAGAGCGCTGCTCATCTGCCCTGTTGGTGGATCAATTGCCCCAGCTCCTCACCCTGCAGTTGAGCTCACACTCCATGGGGTCTTCAAGTGGTGACCTGCCCTTAGCATGCTGTCAGCTTCCTCACCTCCCTCCCACGCCCCCGCTGGGCTCCTTGGTAAATAAATTACTTGCATTACTCGCACTCAAATCCTCCTCTTCTTCAGGTCTGCTTTTGGGGAAACCAACCCAAAACACAAGCATTCTCTTGCAAATGCAGTAGAAACTCTCAACGAATTTCCACTTACAAGCGCTACTGGAGTGACCCGATGCTGTCAGCACACGGATCGCTCTCAGCCACGTGGCTGCTTTCTGGTGCCCTGCCCACCTCTGCCCCCATCTGCCAACTGTGTACTTACCAAGAGTCAGCTGTGAGGGTCCCAAATCTGTTTATGCCAGTTTTGTTTGTTATTGTAACTGTGTGATTTTATTAATTATTATTTAAACCAGTAAAATGTAAATGTAGAAAGAAAGGAAGTTGCTATTTCCATAAAAACTAAGTTAAATACTGTACTTGGGTAAGACTTGGTCAAGACAAATTGCTAAAAATCTTGTCCATCATATTAGATGTGGGTTGCCATCTGTAAAAGATTGGAGAAAATGGTAAAAACCTCGAAGGAATCTGAGCCATGTTGCTTCACAAGTATTCAAGTTCTCTTTCCACTTAAAAGTAGACTGAAACTAGAGATCGCAGACTGTGTGTCGTGAGTGTGGCTGATCTGGAGGGCGCAGGGGGTGTGGGTCTCCTCTGCTCTTTGGTTCCCAAATCCATCGTCCTTGCACCCCGAGATCTGGGTCAGGGATAGATGCATCCCACACGCACACAGCGGCCAGCTCCAATCCTCTCCCCTCTCCCCCAGCCTGGGGAATTTTCATCTCCCTTGTGGTGAAAACCAGCTCAGCAAGTAATCATCAAAATCTCTCATTAGGCCATGACCTCAGCCTTTGAAACTGCAGGCCAGAGCCTCCTCTCTGGCCAATCTCAATGTCCCTCTAAACAGGGGGGAAGGGAAGGGAAGAGGGAGAGTGTCTTAAATCAGGCTGCTCTGGGTGGCTTATCAACAACAGAATTTATTTCTCACATTTCTGGAGGCTGGAAGGCTGAGATCAGGGTGAAGTTCTTCTTCCAGGGTGCAGACTGCCAACTTCTTCCTGTATCCCCACATAGGGACAGAGGGTGAAAGAACTCTCTGGGGTCCCTTATAAGGGCATCAATCCCATTCAGGATTGAATCCCCTGCATGACCGAATCACCTCTCAAAGACCCCACCTCCAAATAGCATCACCTGGGGACCCGATTTCAACATATGAATTTAGGAGGACATCGCATTTGGTCCATGACAGAGAGTTGCAGACAGGCATCTCCCCACACCGAGGCAACTTTGCCCAGTCCTCAGTGAGGCCTTCTCCCACTCCCCTCTAAATGTGGCGCCCACTCTTTGCCGCTGCACTCACTCCTGGTCCTTTGCAGTGCAGATCACATGCTCCACCAGATATCCTCAGCTTGAGCTTCCTGTGGGAGAGACGGCACCTGCCTGTGTCCTGAGGGTGTCCCGCATCCATAAACACCACTGGGTAACTGACAAGTAACAAAGGCCCCTTCCGGCTCAGGCAGTTTACCTCCTCTGAACTTAATAGGCTTCCATGGCAGAAGCAGGTCTTTTCCTGACCTGCAAGCAAATTTCTCACTGCAAGCCCTAAGCAGGGACCATAATGGGAAAGTTCCCGGACAGCCCTGGCATCTGCAGACAGCACCAAGAGGAGGAGGCAGGTGGAGGACTAAAGGCAGTGGCCCCAGCCCTCTCGGTTTCCTCTCTGCTCTGCCTTGACGTTCTGGGGCAATGCTGGACTTTGCCCGCAGGAGGGAAGAGAGAGGGATCCAGTGTGCAAGGGCTGAAAAAGGCCTGCAGGTCATCTTGCTCCAAGCCAGGGCCAAGGTGCATTTCAGAGGCAGGAGATGGAAGCAGGGCCTCACTATCTGGAGCAGGTCTCCAGCCTCAAAGGTGTGCAAGGGCCTAAACCTGCGAGGAGCATTCATCCCGGGCCAGGCTGGGCTAACTCAGTTCCCTTCCCGGCAACCTGACTGCTGGGATGCATCATTCCTGTTACAATAGAACAAGGGGCGCCCACCTGCAGTATCAGGCTGGGCACGCCAGCTCCTTCCCATCCCTCCCCCTCAGCCCAGAGGCAGTGCAGAGAGGCCTCTCCTGCTTCCCGCTATCTCAGCTCCTCAGGGGCTCATTTGTGGCCCAGTTATTAAGCACGTCAGTTTCTTCCTTTTGGGTCTGGCTCCCCGCTGGAATGTAAGCTCCAGGAAGGCAAAGTCCATGTGTTATGGCCTGAATGATTGGGTGCCCCCTAAATTCATATGTTGAAATCTAATCCCCAAGGTGATGGTATTAGGAGGTGGGGCCCTTGGGAAGTGATTATGTCCACCCTCGTGAATGGGATTAGTGCCCTTATAAAAGCGACCCCAGAGAGCTCCCTCGCCCTCTTTCCCCTAGATGAGGATACAGGGAGAAGTCGGCAGCCTGCAACCCCAAAGAGGACCCTCATGAGACCCCTACTAGGCTAGCACCCTAATCTTGGACTCCCAGCTTCCAGAACTGTGAGAAATAAATTCTGTTGTTTATAAACCACCCAGTTTTTGGTACTTTGTTAAATAGCAGCCTGAACAGACTAAGACACCATGCTGTCTGCCTTGTTTTGTGCTAGAGCCCCAGAGCCTAGCATGAGCCTGGCACCAAGTCTGTGCTCAGGAAACACTTATCAAATGCCAACCCCACCCCAATAGGTCAAAGGCCACACCTATGCCATAACAGTCTGTGACTGGGGGCTCCAAAGGCAGCCGGCTTTCAAAGCCTGGAGGTACCTGACTTGTACTGACCCGTCTGGAAGCCCTGATTATTTGACCAAATACACAGCCCATTTGGAGCCTGCCTGGTGATACTTTGAAATTCTCCCAATACTATCGTAAAAATTAAAAATTGATCTCATAAAAAATAAAAGGCAAGTGTAATTAACAGGGGAAGGGTACGGTTGGTTCAGTTGCCTGCAAGCTGATGAGGAGCTGCTCACTGTGCCACTGGAGAGTGCTGCGCAGAGATCAGCCGGCTGCTGGGGCCTCTTACCTGAAACTCTCGATCGATATACGTTTATTTCTGGCCCTCCCCTGGGGAACTGGCTCCTGCTGAGACCTGGCTTTTCTCCTTACCTGTAGGGATGCTTTCAACTCAGTCTGCATGGGGAGAAGTCCCTCAGCCCTAATTTCATTCCAACTTCTCCTCTGTGGTTTCCAAATCATAGATTGCTGGGCTCACTTTAATAGACTGGAAAGTTAAGCCTCTTTGGCTGTCCCCACCCCCTTCTTATGAGCTGGTGACAGAACCAAAAAATTACATACCTTAAAGGAGACAGATACACAGAGTGGCTTCGTGAGGGTTACAGCTTCTGCACCATGAACGGATTTTACAACTTTGTACTGAAATTCAAACAGTGCCAACAGTCCTGCCACCCTCAGCGTTTCTCTCCTGTGACCTCAATCTGTCATCTCACTAGAATAATTTCATGGTGCTCATCTGGAAGAGTCTTCTTGTTAAACAAAATATATAAATGCACACACAGAGGTGTTCCACACACAACGACACACGACAACATACATTCAAACCCTCAGAATCCTTATGTCCCTCGAAGCTTCATGTAATAAAAGATTCATGGTAGAATCACTGGTCACAGTTCTCCATTCCATAATGGCATCATGCTGAGCAGAGTGCACTTCCCTGACCTTTGACTTTGGGCTTGGCCATGACTTTCTTTGGCCAATGACGTGTTGTTTTCAGTCCCAGCAAGCACAGAGCCTGGAATGTGCTTGGACAGTGGGACTGTTCTCACCCTGGTGCTCCCCAGTGAGAAGAGCATGCTTCAGGAACTTCTGCCCCTTCAGCCAGAGCCCCAGAATGAGACACGTGGAACAGACAACCTGCCCTGGGTGACCACTAGTCCAAGGAGGATGACATGTGGGTACTCCTGATCCCCACCTGCTGTCTGGGTCCTGGAGCCCAGAGCCAGGATCCTAAAGTCCATGCTTGCCCCCTGAGTTGCACCTGGCCCATAGATCAATGCAACTGAGAACAAGTCCTTGTTTTAAGCAACAGAGGTTTGGAGTGGTTTGTTATGCAGCATTATTGTGGCAATAGCTGACTGATACAGTATCCAAGCTCATACAAAGTCTACACATATACTCAGATCACACACAGGCACTCACAAGGAACACTCACATATGCAAACTCATGAACCACTAAGCTCTTTCTCCCCACCCCACTCACACACACACACACACAACACACCCCTTTGCAGAGAGTAGAAAAGGCCATCATCCCAGGAGTTCAAATGACCCCCCACCACTGGCAGCCTGTGGTCCTCTTTCCCTGATGCTCTCAGAGCCACGGTCTGGGCACTGCCTGGGCTTTCAGAAGCCAAGCTTGTCTCAACATCCATCGCTCAGAGCTCTGCACCCTTTATCTTGTCAAGTTGTTCTCACGTCCTTTTCGCCAAGAAAGATTTGAAGCCCTGGCAGCTTGCTATTTTTTTCCCTTTCTCCTCCCAGTGCTGAATGCCTGTCAGACTTGTGACATCCCATTCTCCCAAGGGGAAAAATTATAGCAGGGATGCATGCAAACGAATTCACAGAACACGGATCTATCACGTCTTTGCTGTCGGCGGTCCCTCTGATGACCCTGCTTCTCCGACTGTCAGCGCAGCTGCTCTGCAAATAAGCCGGAAACTGATCTGTCCTTTGATCTGAGGGGAACAGGTGCTCCCACCCTTGGTCCCAGCCCCAACCCCTCCTCTCAGAGCCTGGGGCAACAGAGCAGGGACCTCTGCAGCTGGCTTGGGGTGAGCCAGCTCCCCAATTTCCTGATGCTGCAATTCTGGCACACAGAAGCCATGTCAGGTCGGGCAGGCCTCGGAGGGGCCCAAGAAAGCCCACCAGCCTTCCAGAGGTCCCTTCTCAGCCCCTCATCCTGCTCAGGATGAACCGTGTCCTGGTTCACTCTGGAAGTAGGAGAGACACTCGAGGAAACAAGCCATGGTACGTCTGTGTACTGAGGGCTGTCAGAGCACTCTGCATGATGTTTTAGGGACAGCAGCACAGATGGGCGTATCCCCCCCCCAAAAGTTCAAGGAGGGTCTCCTTCGCAAATGATTTTAACTTGAATCTTAAGAGATGAGTAAAGGTTTCCAGGTGAATCGTGGAGGAGAGGGATGTGGGGAGAGGGAACGGTACATGCAGACAGCTCAGAGGATGTAAGTGTCTGATGCATTTAGAGCTATAGGGCATGCAGGGTGGCTTGAGCTCTGGGTGACCAGGGGAGGGTGGTGCGAAATGTGGCTCAGGAAGTCAGTTGAGGCTGAATCCTTTGGGCACCTTTGGAGCCACACTAATGGGTTTGGGTGTTTCTGGTTGGCAATAGGAAGCCAAGGAAAGATTACAGTAAGGAAGAAGCAGGGACAGGCTTGCTTTCTCACTGGGAACTGTAGCCGTGAGGTGGAAGCTGGATCCGAGAGAGGTGAGCCTGGAGGCAGGCAGGGTGGCAGCCAGGGCTCAGGGGGGCAGTGACCAGGGCTCGGCCTGATTTGGTAGCCTCGGCAACAGAAGAAGCGGCTGGAGCCAACTTCTCCTCTCTCTGCCTCTGCCTGCCTCAGTTCGCTCACCCGTTCACAGCTCTCACCATCCATGAGGATGAGCAGGTGCCCACTGCTTGCAGAATTATGAAGTCAACTCAGCCTCATCACTGTTTCTCCCTCTCCTTCAGCCTCTGCTCATCCAGAGAATTGTGATTTCAGCACTGCTTGGTTGTGTCGCCCCCTCCCCTAGCCAACACCTGCATCCAGGCCCTTAGCCCAGGGGACCCACCAGGAGCCCTTTCCCTGAGACGCAAGTCTTGTCCCTCCTTCATATCCAGGTCCACCTTTTCTCTCCACTCTCTCTGCCCCACCCCAGGAAGGTCCTTGCCTCATCTTGCCTAAATCGACCTAAGAGCCTCCTGGAGCCAATCATGAGGCCGGGGTGAATCATTCCCATGGGAGGGGTTCCAGGACTGGGAGCTGCTGGCAGGGGCATCCTCCCAGGTGGCTCAAGAAGGTGTTGCCTCCCACTCACCCCCCAGATTCAGTGCCAAAGCCTTTGGTGACACATAACACCCCCCACCCAGGCTACTGTCTCCTACGTCCAGCCTCTCTCCCAGCCTGGCATTTTGCCCAAGTTCTTCTCTGCCCCTGCCCACCATGCCCAGCCATGGGGCTGCTCAGCTTGTCTCCCGTCCCCCTCATCCTCTGCCTCTCACCTGTCACACACCTAGACACTCTCGCAGTCCCTCACACTCTGCTGATCCCCAACACCCGCTTCCTGTGCATGCAGGCAGAGGCCCTGTTGTCCCAAAGGCCTCGCCTTTGCCGACAGGCACAGTCATCTGCTCACACCACAGCCCTTGCATGAGCACCTCCTGTGCACCTGGCACTGCCCAGCCCTCACAGCCCTCTGAGGTGGGCGTGTTTGTCATTGCTCTCCACACACTCACAAAGCCACCAGCTACTGGCGATGGGGCTGGGATGCAAACTCCAGACCGCCTGGCTGCAGGGCTGGCTCCATTTTGCTCAACACTTCTTAGATAGCCTGGCCCAAGCGGGCGTGCAGATGTGTGCATGCCCCTGGAGGACGGGCTCCTAGGGATGGTACCAGGACTCCTGCTTATGGCTGAGGCCTCTGCAGCACCAGGATACAGCTCATCTCAGGGCGGGCTGGCCAAGGATAGCCAGTCTGCCCACTCCCCAGTAGAGTGTGAATCTTAAATGCCAGTGCTCCGACCACAACAGAAGACAATGGAGCCAGCCCTGCCTCCCTGAGCCTTCTTCCTGCCATCGCCAGGCCAGGGTTGCTCAGTTTCACCCAAGGCTCCAAAACCCCAAAGCCCAGAGAAGCAAAGCAGACTATTTTGCTCCAGCTGCACAGGCAGAGCCCAGCCCCCTGTCTCTCAGGCAGCTCCGCAGAGGAAACGAGGCTTCCAGTCCATCTAGTCTGCAGTGGCTGACAGAGGAAACAAAACAGACGTGTTCTCACTGGGAGTGTGTCCTCTCAGATAACTTGTGGTTAGGATGTTGTTTTAGCTCAGGGAAGCATAAATCCCAGGTATTACATATTTGCTCCTGTCTGCCAGCCATCATCCTTGGGAGGTGCACGTGAGGTGCATGTGAGGCTCATCCAGAGCCTGCACTTCTAAATCCGTCCAGGGTGAGTGGGCAGGAGGGAACTGCTAACCCAGGAAAGACTCTGCAGGGCTGCTTTGCTGCGGGGGAGAGTCCTAGGCCAAGAGCTTGGTGCTAATAGCTATGGGTAGCACTCAGACGCATGAACTGGCATCAGGACAAATGTGCCTGCAGGGAGCTTCTGCCTGGTGGGATCGACCACAGACTCATGGGCAAACTCCTCCACACACTCTGCCCAACTCACGACTCCATGATGGAGTGTAGGCAATGGGAAATATTTCCTGAGCTAAGGAAATAAGCTGTGTGCTAAGCTCTTTATGTACGTTGTGTTATTTAATCATCACAATCACCTGGGAGTTTATTTGCATTTGCAGAAAAGAAAGCTGAAGTTCAGAAAGGCGAAGTAACTGGCCAAGGCTGCACAGCCAGTAAGGGATGCTCTCAGTTAGGAGTGCGTGAGCTGCTAGTAAAAGGGAAATCTAACCAACAGTGGCTTAAAAAGCAGGGCAAATACGTCTCAGGTAAGTCTGGTGGCATGTGGGAAGAAGGCTCAGATATGTCAGGGAGTTTCTGTGATTCTAGGCCGGAACTGAACCTGCTTTCCCAGGGAGGAAGGGGTCTCTGCTCAAGACCTAAATAAAGTTGGAGCATTTCACACAGCCAACACTTGGGGCTCCAGGGTTGGCTCCATGTGAGTCCCACTAATGAGGCAGAACGACCCAGAAGGGGCCACCACTGTGGAGCTGAAAGATCTCATCGACATCCCCTTGGAAGATACTTCCCACAGCTGTTCCTCAAGATCCTGCCTACTGGTCAAAGCCATTTGACCTGCAATTGCCTCCATGGGCCCAGGGCTGCCATAGCCCCTTCCCCATCTGCTCCCCCACTCTATGGTAAAAGGGCACAGCCCTATGCACACAGAGATCCTCCTGGAAGGATCCGTCTCCCCTTCTAGAGCACACACTCCTGGAAGGCAGGCATGGCCCTGCACCTCATGCTGCAGCTCCATCAGGGCTTGGTAGAGAGTCACGTCCAGCAGGCCCCCGTTATTGCTGATTTTTAAAGTGGTCTCACCAAAGAGGCAGTCCATATGCCTGGCTCCCAAGGCTAGCCTATGAGGAAACACTGAAGTCATCAGAAGCATATTTTGTCATTCCTTTAAAAAGATTGCACATATAATATGTGGTAGTTATTGAAATATTTAATAAAAATTTAAAAATGTAATCCCACTGTTTACATTTTGATATATAGCTTTCCAGTCTTTTTTTCATACAGACATAGACATAGACTTTTAAAAATACAACAGAAATCCTACTGCCTGCTCTGTTTTGCCACTTTACAAAAACATAAAATGCATCATAAACACCTTTTCCTATTGGTAATTGTTCTCCTGCAACGGCTTTTTAGCAACTGGCTAGGACTCCATTGTACATGTTTCATAATTTACATAACCCACTCCCAACTGCTGGCTTTCAACATAGTTCTTAAATGTCTCACTGTTAGAAACCATAGTTGAACAAGTGGCCTCATAGATGCATCTCTGAATACATCGTGAATTCTCTCTTTTGGATAAATTCCTAGAAGTGGAGTTGTTGGGTCAGAGGGTAAGTGCGCTTTGAAGGCTTTAGCAAGTGTTGCCAAATTGTCCTCCAGGAAGATTAGAACAACTTGTTCTCCTACCAGCAGCAGATGAGAGGGAAAAGACATGTATTTAAACATTAGCTGTGTTCTTGGATCTTATATAAGGAGAAAAAAAAAAAAGAATTTCCCTCCAGGAGGCTTAGAAGGTTAATGGCTACATTAAATTCTTGTGTAAATCATTTGTGAAATCAAAGCATCACTTAGAAAATCATAACAGGCTCAGAATTATGACAGGCAGTCCCAGTAAACAGTGGGTAGTGAAGTCAGGTGTGGGAGGCACAGTGCTTCTCCCGCAGAGCGGGCCACATCTGGGGGGATTGCAGTTGGGATAGGAAGACTGTGACAACGTGGGGTCCCCACTGGTGATCTCCCAAGTTTCCATACTGTTGGTCACATTTTTGGACCCAACTAACAATGCATCAAGAATATGACCCATTGGATGGGCCTACCAGGGGACAAGACAGTCTAACTTCAGAATCCCAGAAAGAGACACCTGAGGATGACACCTGACATCTGGAAATGACAGACAAGGATACCCCTAGGGTGCAGGTCCCTGAACAAATATTGCTCAGGTTTCTGTATATATAAACCATTTGAGACACCCAAAATCACTGGCCTAATCTCATGTAATCCTATAAAAGAAATTCCATGCCTTCCAGGGAGAGCAATCTCTTTACCAGGCTACCCTCCTGGAACCAGGGTCCCCAGGCCCCAGGGTGACCACATAGGTGGGAGTCCCAGAGCTCCTTGGGGTATCTGGTCCACCCAACACATAGGGGGCAGGCAGAGGGTAGAGGGCTGAAGAGTATCTCTAAGGGAAGAAACGGAGTCTAAGGCCCACGTGGATCCCTGTCCAGTCCCGGGCTTTCTGCCCAGACAGTGCTGCCAGCCCCAGCTGTTCCCAAACACTGGAGGGAGATTTAGGAAATGTTGAGGAAGGTTCTCTGCAGCTCTGGACCTAGGAAGGGCCCTGCTTGCACAGATCTCAGGGCAGTGCTGATGACAGACTTCCCTAGAAGACCCATGGTGGGTAAACCAACCATCGCTTATATAATAGGCAAGCCCAGGCAGAGGAATAACCAACCAAATACCATATAGGTGTATGTTTCCCAGTACCCCTCCCAGTCTGTACCCCACTCAGTGCCCTGGGAGGCTGACCTCTGCAGTGCGCATTGGACGAACCCCCCTGGTCCAAAATGTCCCCTTCCAACAGAGACAGCAGACATTGGCTGTGCTGAAGCAGGAACTATTCCAAAGCTGTAAATTCCCAAGACCCTTGGGTCAGAGAAAGCAAAGAGGAGCCTCGCAGAGTGGGGAGGGAGGTGCCGGCAGCTGCAGTCAAGAAGAAATCAGACACCATTTCACCAGAATTTCCACCATTTTCCCATTTGTGACTCCCCTGCTGGTGCAGACAGCTTGACTATTTCAGCTGGGGGCTGGGGGGAGTGGGTTCTAAGCAGCTCTGCCTATCACCCAGGGGTGGGGGACAGGAGGACCCCAACCATCAGTGCTGCCGTGGCAGAAGAGGCACACACCCAGCCAAGGACTGCAACTCTTGGATCGCTCTGAACAATTAGCCAACTGGTCTACCAGGAACCCCTTTACAATCTCTCCATTACATGCAGAGATAATCTTTCCATGACCTACTGACTCAAGTCTGGTAAATCCCAGAATTTGGGAGTAGAAGAACTGGGAGGGGTATAAAAGATCAATTCTATATAGACCAGCCTCCTCACCCAACCCAATTTATAGATGGGGAGGACTTTGCCCAAGCCCCCTCACTGCTTTCTCTCCTCATCTATGACTTATTGCTGGGTCCTCACTTTCTGTCTTGGCCACAGTGCCAATGGCTATCACACCCTGTGTGCTCCATGCCAGGTTCTGTGCTGAGAGCACTGCACGATAACTCTGGAAGGTGTATCTTCTTGCCTCTGGTGCACTCAGGGAAACGGAAGCTTGGTAACTGAGGCTCAGAGAGGTTATTGACTTTCCCAGGATCACACAGCTGCTCTCTGTTGCCTGAGCTTTGCTTTGATGCATTACTTCCAGCGCATGACCCATGGTTGCATTCATTGTGTTGTCAGCACAAAGGGTTTCCAGAAGTCAGTCTTCTTCCTGCTCTAGGGGCAGACAGTACTATCCTTGTGTCTAACCCAAATCCCTCCAGGTGAAGGGAATCCATCTCCTTTTGGGTTCTTCATTGACCCTGAGACCAGCTAAGTAAACAACACAGCCATGGACAGTTCCATGCACACCGATGCCCCCGCAGCCTTGCTGTTCCAGACCCTGCCCACTGGCCACGGCTCCTCCAACCTGCCTGAGAACCTGCTGCCAGCCATCAATCCCAACTCTGCACTTATGCTGGTAGGGCTCTATTCTACAGGCCCCCAGGTGGCCAAGTGGCCACAAGGACACCCGTCTCTGCCTTCCTTTCCCTGGATTCTAGGGACTCCTCTTCACCCAGAATCTAGCTGTCCTATCTGATCCCTTTTTCCTTGTGTGACACTGAATTTGCTCTCTTCTCCTTGCTTGGGCCCCAACCTCAGGGCCTTCACTCTCCTCCTAACCTGGGGGCCCTGTCCCAACAGCCCTTGGGGAACCAAGGTGGGACAGAAGTTTGAGAGCATGGGCTTTAGTTAGTGGCTTGCAAATCGCTGCTCTGCCAGGTATTAGCTTCGGGAACTTGGGCGAATGACGTGACGTCCCTGAGCTTGAATTTGTGTTCCTGACCACATGAGGCCGTTGTGATGGATAAATGAAATAACATGTGTGACAGTGCTTTGGCCCAGGGCAGGGACTCAACACATCATATAATATGCTTGGTCTCAAAGGAATGCAAAGAGAATTAAATGAAATTATAAAGTACCCAGCACAGTCCCTGACGCCAGCAGACACTCAATAAACAGAACTTCCTTCTTGCTCTCCACTACCTCAACCTTCGTTTTAGTTTTTGTTTTAGAGCAATACGGTGGAGCTATTTGCCAAGGAATGCCAGCCCGTCTTGGAAGCTGGGGTGGGAGTGGGTGGTGTGAGCATGGGCCGGGCAGGTCAAGGTCAAGCTCATGGGCTCCCTCCAACCTGCTTCCAGCCTCCTTCCAGCTGGGATTCTGTGCTTCTGGGCTCCGTGTGGCTCAGAAGCAGCCAGGGCAAAGCATCGGAGCAGATGGCCACCAGCCCGTTTTCCATCTCTGCCTGCCCTTCGAGAAGCTTCCCAAATCTACCTCCAGCCCCAGCGCTGCTCTTCGACTGAAGCCCATTTTGTCCATTCGATAATCTTGCACTCTTACTAAAAATAGAGCCCAGGCAGCACAACCCCTGAGAAAGGGGAGCTCTGGGTTAGAGGCCACATTCCTCCTTTGCTGGCACTGTCGAGAGCTCCCAGGGAAGCGCGGGAGGGCTGGGCGCCCGGTCAGAGCTCCCGTACCAGGCAAGGAGCCTCAAGAGGAGCACCGGAAAGGCCATGGCTGGAAGTGGCTTCACACGTGGTGTCAATGCACAGCTTCAGGCTTCTTTTTCTCAGGGCTAGCTCTGCCTGTGGCTTCTTTCCATCTCCCTACAGGCAGCTTTGACAAAAGGCCTTTGTGCTTTTGCCCAGTCTCCTCCACAATCTAAAACCACAGACTGATATCAAAATGGTCCTCTCACTCGGGTCTGCATTGTTTTTCCATGTTCCAAGGGGCTGCCTCAGCCCATTGTACTACAGAGAAGGACAAGTAGCTGCACCGGGTCATCCGGGCTGGTGTCTGTTCAGCCCTGAGGTTTGTCATCGTCCAGTTCCAAGCACTCACAGCTGGGTCCACTTTAGTGGTTAACAGCCTCCCTCTAGAAGCCATTGGACCAAGGGAGTTGAGCATGCAGGGTTGGGAATGCAAAGGAACTGGGTTTGAGTCCTGGCTCTGATGTTTAGATGTGGTTCCAGGGGCCCCTTACCTTTCTTGCCTCGATTGTGTTATGTCTAAAATGAGAAATACAAGGTAAAGAGATGGGGAATCTACCTCCTGGGATGACACAAGGGTTAGGTGAACTGATGCACACAACGTGCTCAGCAAGGCTCGGGCTCAGAGTGAACACATCATGTGTTTTCATCACTATTGTTAATAGTCTCACCATTGTAAGGTTTGGGGGCAGGGCTTGGGGGAGAGCTTGACCTTGAACTGCCCAGCCCATACCCACACCATCCACTCCCACTCCAGCTTCCAAGACGGGCTGGCATTCCTTGGCATTCTTTGCCTTCTTGGATCCCAGTTGAGAAGTGACTCTTTGGGCAAAGGGGGATCGGCTTCCATACCCTGCTCCTGTTGCGTGGGGCTTTGGAAAGGAAAGGAGAAGGCATTTCCAGTAACCAGTGGCAGGTGGTCAGCACTGAGCAGTGAGCTTTGGAGCAGAGCAGAGGAGAGCTGTCTCTGGGCAAGTGCCTGACCAGAGACCCTTGCAACATCTACACGATTACTGTTGGGGTTAATACAAGAGGATGGCCACCTGCACCTGAAGGTGAGGTCTCGAGGCAGGACAGGACAGGGGAACACACAGGGAGAAGTTTCATAGAAGAGGATAGCTGGGAAGGGCAGGGGCCTGAAGGAAGAGAGGCCCTGGCGGGGCAGCTACCGTCTGAAGGAGAAAAGCAAGACAGGTCTGCCCTGCATGCAGGGAGTGGGTAGAGCATCTTAGCTAGAGCGCCTGCCACCTGGATGATGGGGCACCCGTCTGACCGTCCACTCATTTTCCATAAAATGTGTACAATAATATAGCCTTTCTTAAGGGTTGCAGCCAGGATTTAATGAGCACATGCATGTAAGGTCCTTAGCACAGCACTGGCATGTTAGTAAACGGAGCCACTGGACACAGCCAAGTGGAGGTGAGGCCACCATCCAAAGACTCTCTCATCTTGGAGGGCAACCTCCTCCTGCAGCCCAGGCTGCCCTTCTGTGGCCTCTTCTGCCCTGACTCTGCACCTCACCCCTCTCCCACTCCACCTGTGCTGCTATGCATTACCCACCCATCAACCTCCAGGCTAGTACAAGAGGGAAACCCTAGAATCTTCACAGTTTAACTGGCCATCCAGTTCTATTCCCATTACAATGCATAAACCCTGCCAGGGATTATCTAACTACTGCTAGCATGCCCCCAGTGACAGAAAACTCACTGCCTTACAGGCCAGTGTATGGCATCTCTAGAAAGTTCTAGAAAGTTCTCACTCCCCATGTAGCTTTGCCCATTGGTTGAAGTCAGTTCAGCTGAGTGGCCACTCTGCCAAGCCCTGTGCTGGCATTAGTTCAAAGTAGGAACCATGACAGACGTGGCCCTGCCCTCACAGCATTCATAGTCCAGAGGGGAAGACAGACTAAAACCAAAACAGTGCAGACTAGCTGAGCTGCAACAGGAAGATACAAGGTTTTGGAAACATGCAGCCGGGTCTCAGTAGATTAGCACAGTTACTTGCCAATAAAGAGATGGAGGAAGAATATTTAAGCAGAGGGAACAGCAGAGGAAAATGCCCAGGAGTGAGGGGGCTGCGCATATCCAAGGAATGAGAAGTCTTGTCTCAGTGGACCAGGAGGATCAGATCTATGGAGCAAAGTCAGCAGAGATGGGCTGGGCCAGTCGACCCAGGCCAAGTAACCCCGGTAAGTTCCTGGACATTTGCTGTGAGCCCCGGTGGCCTGTGAGGATTGTTGGTGGGTGGGGGACAGGATCCTATGGTGTTTAGAAAGAACGCCGAGCACCAGGTGGATTGCACTTTGCGGGGAGCCCTGCTGGCAGCTGGAGTAGGTGAGCAGTGAGCCCCTACCGTAATCCAAGTGGGACATGGGGGTGCGTGGACTAGGGCACCGGCCCAGAGGGGGAAGCAGTGTCAGAGCAGAGTGAGATGCAACAAGAAAGAGGTGATTCACGGCCACACAGAGCAAAGAGCACTGCTGCTGAACAGACAGGCCATGGACACAGGAGCAGACAGCGCTCAGCCTCCACTCTCTCACCAGGGGCTGCTCATCCTGCCCAGACACAGTCCCTCCTGGTGGGTGGGTCCCTTCTGTCGGTTGGGCTTAGAGCTGCCTGTGATGACCGAGGTCTCTCTCCCATCCCCCAACCAGCATTGCTTCCCAGGCAGCCCAGGTTGGAGCTGGCAACTTTAATTGAGAGGATTCTAGGTTGCACTCATATGCTGCCATGCACAAGCAGCTCTGGGTGCTGTTGGCTTTCCATACTGGAACCCTTTGGAAAAGGAGCAGACAGAGCCAGGCCCAGTTTTTGGCCTTACTTCCTGGACACTGCCAACACCTCTCCTCCTGCATAAGCAGTCCACAAAACTGGGCCAGGAACTCTGCTGTGATCCCGCTGCCTTCTCTGAATCTCAGTTTCCTCATCGTAAAATGGGTGTCTAAGGTCCCATCCCATGCAAATGACCCCGTGACTCTCACCTTAAGGAAGAGCAAAATGGCTCCTGGATTCCGCATCCCCCATTCCCTGCCAGGGCCACCAGCGAGGTCTCAAGGGCAATCAGAGCTTGAAGGTGGGAGTCCAATTGCCCCAAACTCTGGTGAGCTGACCCCCATGCCCAGGCCCCTCCCCTCCCCATCCCAGCATGATCCATGGCTCCGAGGAATCCGAGCATAGCGCCCCAAATGCTGCAGCCCAGACCCGCCACCCGACTCTGCACATACAGGAAATGGACCATGATACACGTAATATCACATTTTAATGGTCTGCTGCACCAGAGGCAGAATGAAGAATCGTTCCTGTGGTGGATGGATTAACTCCTTCTTTTCTGGTCTCTTCCAGAGTTTTCTACTTAAATGAATTGGGGAGGGCAGGCGCAGGAGTGGGGGAGGCAAATATGTTGTCAGGACGGTGAGGTCCTGAAGTTCACTGTTGGTTTACATAAATCTTCTGGGATTTTCCTTTTCTACTATATCTGTCAATGTGCAGGAATGATTTCTTCTGGTCACATCTGACTCATTTTCTTCCCTGGACTCCCCCAAAGTCTACCAGAAGACGAGCCTCACTCACTCTGCACTACCAGTGTCCAGGATTAATAACCCTCCATCAGACAAAAAAGCTCTGGTGACTGACATTGGGGTATATTAAAGGGATGCCATCAGCTGTCTTAAAATTCATAGCTCTTGGGTAGACTCTAGGGCCAAGAAGGAACCCAAAGACCACCTGCTCTTCCTGAGGTCCAGAGATGAGAGGACACTTTTTCAGTTACCTACAACTCAACTGGATCAGGGGCCAGAGTCCAAGAGATGTGACTCCCTCCCAAGTGCCCTCTTTCCTGACACCCTTCAGGCCAGATGACCCTCCCACACAATGAATGACCTTTCCCACACAATGGGGTGCTGGAAAATGCTTGTGACATTGATTTGTAGCATTTGCCGATTTCTGTGATGTAAATACTCCCTCCACGGCCAATTTTAAGTTATTGGTGTGGGGTCACTGGAACAGAATTAGGGAAAGATGCTTCATAGCCACCATTACATAGTATCTTCATCATACAGATGCATTAGACATAAATAAGCTCCAAAACACAGATCCTAGTAGCATAGATCATAGTAAAATAATTAGGGAGTGATGAGTTCTGAGTATTTATTACCTTTGTTTTTAATATAATTTCTTTAATTATGAGTTGGTATAATTTACTTTTTAATTATGACTACATTTAACCATCAGCTCTCAAAACTACTGAAAACTTGGCAGTCAGCTCTCGTGAGGCAGTACAGATTGGCTCCAGCACGCCACTACTCCCACAGCAGAATGTCAGTGACCATCTGTCCCTCTAATTCGTCTGGACACACCTGAGAAATGTACATTGTACTGGCTTCCTGGATCCCAATAGACTCAGGGTAGAGGGTCCTGGCCTGCCCTGGAAGCAAGAGCCCCACTCTCCAGCCTAACTGTTGGCAGATACTTTCTTTTCTCATTAATTAATCAAAGTAATCGCTCAGCTCCAATGCTGTAACATCTTTTGCTCCCTCTCCAAATGAGATCGGGTCCTTGAACTCTATTTCTAGCCCCCTGAGGGAAGGGAGGTTTGAGTCCTAACCACCCATCTTAGGGTACAGGGCCTCTTCTAGCTGATAATCTCCAAGGCAGCCCTTTGTTGAACGATGGCTCATCCAAAGGAACATGAGGGTCCTGTGTGGCTCCCACCTTAGCTCTCTTTTTGGGGGGATGAAAAAAAGAACCAAGGTGCCCTTAGGATGAGGAAGGGTTTCCAGGATGGAATGAGGCAGGATCCAAGGCAGCCCCCAGTGATTCAAGCCTCCTAGCAGTAATACCCGGTGTAGTTCCTCCCACACTGAGTAAGGTGGACCAGGATATCATGAAATGACAGAAGACTTCTCAGACTAGGTCACAAAAGACATCATGCATCCACCTGCATTCTCTTGGCTCACTCTCTCTGGGAGAAGCCAGCAGCCACACCATGAGGAGCTTCAAGCGGCCCCATGGAGCCGTCCTTGTGGTAAGGACCAAGGCCCCCCGCCAACAGCCAGCACTCACCTGCCAGTGCTGTGGAGTGAGCTCCCTTGGAAGCTCACATCCTTGGTCTTCCAGCTGCATCCATTCAGTGCCCGACCCTGTGCGAAGCTTTTGTGATAAGTCAAAGCCTGGTCCCAACCCTCAAGGTGAAGTCTCTACATGGCTTACGCTGGCTAAGAGTCAGTTTGGCTTCATGTACCACACTGCTATTGATAGCAGAGTAACGACAGCTTATGCAAAGTAGACTTTCATGTCTCTTAAGTAAATAAAGCCCAGAGAAGGACAGTCTAGGTTGGTTATGGCACGCCACCAGGTCAGTGACCCAGGCTCCTTTTATCTCATTACTTTGCCATTATCAGCATGAAACTTCTGCCTCCTGGTTCAAGATGGCTGCATGTGCTCCGGCCTTTATCCCTGCTTTTAGCCACAAGGAAGAAAGAAGGTACAGGGAAGGGTGCATCTCTTCCATTAAAGATGGCAGACGTCACACACAAACTCCTTATGTTTATATCCCATTGGCCACAACTTAGTCATTCATGGCAGTCTTGTGCCTAGGTAAAACTTGCAGATTCTAGAATTAAGAAAGGAGAAAATGGGTTTTAGTGGGCAATTAGGTATTTCTCTCCCAGGACCTGGTGAAGGCTTCACAATTTTTCAGCCAACAGATATGCTAATGGGTCTCTTTGCTACTCTTGTCAGTTGCCTAAGAGAGCCAGAGTTCTCCTCCCAAATACATTGTCTAAAGCACATCCCACAATTATTTTCTAACCCAGCATCTATTTATTTGCTTACTTCTTAATTATCTGTCTCTTCCACAGAAAGGTGGAGCCCATGAGGGCAGAGGCCTTGTCTGTCTAGTCCTATTTTGAATTCTGGGCTCCTGAATATTTGCTGAATGGATAAATGAACAAGCCAAGTACAGGCCCTTTGACTCTTCGCTGTGGTCAATAACAAGTTCACACAAGTGCTCCTGATTAGAAAACCACTATTGAACCATTTGCATACCTATGGCCTGAGCTGAGACCATTTCAGAGGCATCTGCAAACTCTTTGCTCAGAGACGTGTGCAAAAAGGCAGAGCCTCCTTAGTACCTGCTTGGACATAAACACGCCGCCTGACTCATAAGGAACCACTCCATTTGGTCTGCCGTATTGAAAAAAATGTGAGACATTCTTATGGGGAAAACGAAACAAACACAGAAAAGGCAAGAGCTTTTTTTAGAGCTCTTTAAGTTTCCCCAGGGAGCCAGACTTTATGGCTACACAACATCCACAGCCCCAGATGAGACGTGCAAAACATAATCACTCGTGTCAAACAACTGGTCTGAAGGGTTTTATTTCTGCCAAACAGATAAAGAGGACGTAGAGACGTAGACAACAAATGATATCTAAAGAATTGCAAATACAAGCCACATTTTAAAAAAGAGAAAAAGAAACCTCCAAGTGTCCATGCAGAGGACCGATGTTTCGCAGGAGTAATCAAAAGCTGTGGTACTCCAGCACCACGAGTAGAAAAGTGAGCAATTCTCATGCAAACATGTATGAATAGCTCTAAAAACCCAAAAGGAAGATGAATAAGGAAATAAATAAAATTTATGGAAAACAGAAATACGAAAGACTGAGATATATATAAAACCACTCAACTCCATTAGTAATCAAATAAACTATTTTCACCTTCAAACTGGCAAATATTTTTTAAATTAATATGCAGTGCTGGCAAATACATGGTGAGATGGTCATTTGTACAGCCTAATTGTACAGACTGCTGGTAGAATGCAAATCTGTACAATTTTCTGGAAAGCAGTTTGGAAATGTGCATTCAAAAATCTCAAAAATGCACACAGTACATTTGGCACAGTAATTCTACTTCTAATAATTTATTCTAAAATATTCATTCATTTATTCAATAAATAATGTTTGATTGTCTGCCATACCCCATTTGCTGAGCTAGATATTAAATATTCATGAGTGAGTTAAAGACATATTTCCTGCTCCTGTAAAATTTATAATTTAATGGAAAAAACAGACAATAAACAAATAAACCAGTAAATAAATAAGTATAAATTATCATTGCTTTGTTATACAATATACACATGTATGGAAACATGAAACTGTACCCCATAAACATGTGCAATGAAAAAAACGTTTAATTATCATTGCTAAGAAGGACGTTATGTTCATGTGATACAGTAACAGAATTACTGATTAGGTGATCATGAAAGTTTTCTGAGAGGGTGACATTTACGCCAAATTCTGAAAGACGAACAGCCAGCCATGAGCAAAGGGGAGTGCTAGGATTCCAGGTAAAGAAAACAGCATGTGCAAATGTCCTGAATTTGGAAATTTCTTACAGGGCTCAAGGAACCAAAGAGAGGGCAGGACAACTGGGGCACAGCAATCAAGAGGGCCGTGTGAGATACAGTTGGAGAGGGGACAGGGCAGGGAAGGGAAGGCTGGATGTCAACTGGACTTTATGCTGTGGACCATGGGAAGTATTTGGAAGTCCTTGAGCAGGGGAGTAGCAGAATCCCAGCTGTACTTCAGGGAGCTCCATCTAGGCATTTAATAAAATCAAAGAAGCAGAGAAGTCCAGACTGACAGGCAGGGAGCTTCACTGGAAGGCCATTGCCACCCGTGGCCAGCCCTGGGTGGCCAGGAAATGGGAGGAGCTGTTGAAGGGTTAAGTCAATGAACAGCAACAGGGAACAGCCTGGTGAGAAGGTTTGGGGGGAAGATGAAGAGTCACAATCTGGACGTCTGAGTCACAGCTCACGTCTTCCTTTTAGGGACACTCCCAGGTCACTCTCCAGCATGTGCGGCCTTCGTCCCCCTCGACTTGCTCACCCAGATCAAAGCTGAGCATTTCAAAGTTTAATCCAATGGAAAGACCGAGAAAAAAAAAAACAAAAACGGGCAACCAGTGTTCTTTCCTTTCCCAACCCCATTTCTCTCTGTTTATGATTTCAATTAAAAACTTGATCAAGGTCAAATATTTCCCTCAGGAAATTTTTTTTCTGGTAAATTTTTGCATCGAGAACACTCCCTCCTCATCCCCTCTTCCAGTCCAGGAAAAGCGACTCTTACACATTTCCATCAAGATCTTCTTTTCCTTGAGGGTCTACAGTCGCCCTCCAGCCCCAGGCGGGGGACCCCAGCTCGAGGTGCCATTGATCACAAAGGGTCGCCTCACAATTGTCAGCTGTCCTTTCTCAGAATTATTTCCCTCACCAGCAATGGGAGTCCTTTCTTTAAGGTGCTGGTGGGGACTTTCCTCAAGGAAGAAACAAGCATGAGAAAGGTGTCCTTGAGGTGGAGGTGGCACCCGGGGGCCCGGCCGCCCTCTCCGGCGTCTGTGGGGACGGAGAGAGGCTGCCAGGCCTAGTTGCCCACCACTGTTTCTGCTCACATAAAACGGGTGTTGAATGCGATGCTCATGCCTCTGGAAATCTTGCTGGGCCTGAGGAGGCGGCTGTACTATATGCAAGCCCACTGCCGAGAATATAAATGAAGGAAAGGTGTCCCCCGCCATGCTCACGCGAAGCACGCTCCAGAAAACACACACAGCTCGTGGGGAATGTGACACAGGCGGTGGCCCAGCCGGGGCCTCCTCACGTATGTGCTGGCTGCGAGGTCGTGAGTTCTGGAACACAGGGGTGCCCTGATGTGGGCCACTTTCAGTCATGAAAACTTTTCCTCATAGAGGAAAATTGTTCTGAATGATCCAGCTTCATCACTCAATTCTGAAACTGTTTGCTTAAGTCCTATTGAAACGGGTGGTACTAAGTCTGCACCATAAATCGGTTTATGAAAATACAATTTCCTGTCAGCTGTTCTAAATAAGGTTCCTTTTGAGACCATTGTGGAGTCAGAAAAATGATTCCCTCTTCCATTTGGAAGTTTTTTGTTTTTTGTTTTTTTTTTCTGGTGATGTTAAATCTTTAGCATGGATGAATATAGAGAATAAGAAAATGAGACGTTTACAACATATTGAGAAATAGGTTTTTAATACTGCGAAACCCTTCTTGTCACAAATTCAGGAGACTGTGGGAAGATTTCATTAAACTCCAAATTCCATACCACCTCATCTCTGCTTCGGAACTGCTAAAGATGCCCGTTTAAAAAAAAGAAATCTTCCCACTCCAGCTGCCGAGAGAGCTGCAAAGTCTTTAACAGAATTCCTTTCCACAGGAGGAAATGCAGGCTTCCCCTGCCAGGGGCCTGGCCAGCAGACAGCCTCTCCAGGACCACATAAAAGAAAACTGAAATGGACTATCTTCTGGAAAGTACCCTGAAGCAGGGGAAATAGCTATCTTTTCTTTTTTCTTTTCTTTTTAATTATTAAAATGACTAAAAACCAGCCAAAGCCACCTCTTTGCACTTTTTCCCCTCTTTCCCAGAAGTAACCCCTGCCCTGAAACGGTGTGGGTCACAGGCATCCTGATTTCAGTCTGTTTACGACAAATGTCTGAATCTGTAAACTGTGTAGACTATTGTGGGGTTTTTTTTTTTGTTTTTTTTTTTTTTTTTAGTGACCGGCCGCACCGCACCAGCCATCCCTATATAGGATCCGAACCCGCGGCAGGAGCGCTGCTGTGCTCCCAGCGCCGCACTCTCCCGAGTGCGCCACGGGGTCGGGCCCCTATTGTGTGTTTTTAAAAGCTCATTTAAATGGTAATCATTCTGTATGTATCCTCTTGAAATTTATTTTCTCCCTCAAAATTATATTTTGGATGAAGCGACACACCATGTCTTGACTAAAGAGACATATCATCATAAAGATGTCAGTTCTACCTAATTTAATTTACAGACTGAATACAATTCCAATTTTTAAAATACCACTAGTTTTTTCTCTGGAGCTGGGCAAGTTGATTATGAAGTTTCTTTGAAAGAACAAAAAGCAAAGCTAGCCAAGAGAACCCAGAAAAAGAAGAGCCAGATGGGGGGCCAGCACTAGCAGACATTATCACATACTGTACAGCCTGTAATTAGGAGTTTAGTATTGGCACATGAATAAACGGATAGACCAATGGGACCCAAAGAAAATCCAGAAATAGATCCAACTGCATCTGGAAAGTTATTATATGAGAAGGGCAGTTTCACAAACGTGTGTGGAGAGAGATGATTTTTTTTTTTTTTTTAAATAAGTGGTATTGAGGTCATTGGATAGCCATACGGAAAAAGTCAACCCTGGAGCTCACACCACACACTGGGGTAAAATCCAAAAAGAATCAGACATTAAAATATAAAAACTGAAACCCTATAGGTACTAGAGAAAGCCCATGGGTAAAGGCTCACACAACCTGAGTGTGGAAAAACCTTTCTTAACCAGAATTATATTTGAGTACATTAAAACAAAACCCTTTACCAAGGCAAAACCACCCTAAGCAAAGTAAAAAGATAAACCATACCTGGGTGGAGATCCCCAGGGCTCCTGTCTCAAGGAGGCATTGCAAAGCATCTAGATCACCCCTGGGTCAATGGGCAGTGAGTTCACTTCTACACCATGGAGATGGCATAGTTGACCTCATGGGTCCTGGAATCTGCCACCACTACTTACTAGCTGCATGATCTTGGAGAAATTGTTTAAACTCTCTGGACCTCAGTTTTATCACCTATAATGAAGGGATAATACCAGTACCTAGTCCTGGGGTTGTGAGGAGAAATAAATGAGCTTCTGTGTGTTAGAAATGCATAGAATGCTGCTTGGAACATTCTAGAACCTCAATTAACGGTAGCTCTTACTTCCTGAGCCCCAGAGTTTCCTATAAAGCCAAAGCCCAAACAGCAAACTGCCTGCAGGGCTCTTTCCCTGCAGCCTTCACTTACAAGCTGGGAAACCCACCCATTCCCCGGTTCTAAGGAGCAAGTCTGGTTCCCGTCCTCCAGCTCAGGAAGATCTCCTGAGTTCCTTATTGACCAACAGGAAACAAACTCTCAGCTGCCACTGCCATCAAAAGTGAACCTTTCTGACATTTTGACAAGAAATTCTTAATATTGTCCATTTGCATTTTCTCTTTCTTTTTTAATTGCTCCATTTTGTCATAAGTTTCTCTATTTTGTTAGTTTTTTAAATGAATCGGCTTTTGCTTTTGTTGATCCTCTCAATTATTTCCTTATTGTCTATCGTGTTAATTTCTGTCCATCATTTTCTTCTACTTTCTTTGGGGTTATTCTGCTTTACTATTCTTCTCCCCTCTTGAGTTGTATTCCTAGGTTGTTTCTTTTCAGTCTTCATTCTTTCCTAATTTTTGCATTTAAGGCCATATATTTCCCTCCAAACTGCATTAGCTGCATCCCACATGTTTTGATGGACTGTGGCAATCCTGACTGCCATTCCCTGATGCTTGGTACCTTCCGTGGGAAGACTGTTTTCATCATTTCCTTCAAGTTTAGCCTGGCCATGTAGAAACGGGAGTGTAGCTGATGAGCACCACCCTTAGGTGGAAGCATTTAATTGCCAACTCAAGACTCTCCAGAGTTTTCCTCCTCCTGCTGCAGGAACGGGTAATGTTCCAGATGGTGGATGCTCAGTCAGCCCGGTCTCTGGGTGAAGATGACAGAAAGCATAATGTCTTCCTAACCAGTGACGAACATGAAACAAAAGGGAGAAACAAGCCTTTGGTGTGTAAGCCACTAAGACGTGGGGCTGTTTGTTACCTCAGCATAACCTAGCTTATCCTGGCTGATACAGTGTTTTTATGATTGTTCAGATTTAAGTATTTTCTAATTTCCATCATAATTTCTTCTTTGATGTACTGATATCTGGTAACATTTTTTTTAATTTCCAAGCATATGGAAGGTTTTAATCTATAATTTTATTACATTGTGGGAAGAGAACATAATTTCTCTATGATTTGATGATCCAGCATCTGTTGAGATGTTTTTTATGGCCTAACATGGTCATTTGGGTAAATATTAATCATATGCTTGAAACGTAAGTATTCTCTAATTGCTGGGTACTTGATTCTGTATTTACCATTAGATCAACCTGGTTCTCACTGTGTGGTTCAGCTTTCCTACATTCCTGTTACATTTTGTCCTCTTGATCTGTCAGTGGTTGAGAGAAGTGTGTCAAACTCTTCTGCTGTGATTGTGGGTTTGTCAATTCTTCTTTGCACATCTGTCAAGGCATGTTTACTGTGAGATCCCCTGGTCTCCAATCTCAGGGCTCTAGGGAGGGGAAGCCATGGCTAATCATATAGATCTCACCCTCCAGCAGCTCGTGTCTGCCAGCAGTTGCCTTTTTCGGTCACAGACTCCTGTGAGAATCTTATGAAAGGTAGGAGCCCTCTCTTTAAATTTTGCTTATGTGATTTCAGGGGTTTTCCTTTTCCCTGAAAGTCTGACAGCCCCAGGATGGAGGTTTGGCAACCATCATTTTTGGACCAAAAATGAGAACTTGTAGCCGGCCATATGATATGAGAAATAGAGGAAAAGACAAAGGGAATGCTTTCAATCTGTACCACATGGTTACTGTATGGAGCTGGAAGGACAGACTTATGTACAGTAGGCTCACCTCTCTCTGTATGACTGTCTCCAACCACTGCTGTATCTCTGGGACTTCCTGGGCATAGAGGTGTATTTGAGGAGTCCTAATCTTTTTTTTTTTTTAATTGAATCATAATTGATGATACATATTTTGGGGATTCAGTGTTGACATATGTTGATCAAATCAATATTACTAGTATGTATATTGTTACAAATTGTACTTATTCTTTATGCCCCTTGTCTAATCTCTCCCTATCCCCCCTGTCCCCCCTCCCATCTCTGATAACCCTAGATTTCTTCTCTCCTTCTGAAAGAATCATGGTTAATCTGTTGATTTGTTGCCTAGATGATCTGTCCAATGCTGAGAGGTGTGTTCAGGTCCCCCAATATTATCATAGAGCATATGCTTCTTCTGTCACTCTGGAATGGGCTTTGTGGAGAGAGACATCCTCTTCTTTTCTTTGTCTCTACTGGTGACTCTCCTTGTGTCAATGCACTCCAGTGGCTGGTGGACCATCTGCGTGGTGGCTGTGACATCTAGCCACTTTTGTGGCAGCCGTGGTTGCTGTGGTGGCTGTGGTGGGACACCCACAAGGAGGTGATGTTTTTGGCATGCTCCTTGGTGCTGGCGGTGTGCTTGGGTGTGGGCGGGGGAGAGCAGTCCTAATCTTGAGACTGAGAAGAAGTCACAAGGATCTCTCCTTGGGAACAGGCACAGGTCAGGAATGGGGAAGATTTCCTGGGAAGCCGATGAGTTGAGGACGCTCATGAGAAGCTGAGTGCCTATTGTCAGGGTCCTGAGAAAGACAATAACTACAATGAGGGATGGAGAGAAAAGAGAAGGAAACTGAGGAGGAGGAGGAATCTGAGTAGGTGGTGGGCAGAAGAGAGTTTTCTGGAGACATTTTGGAGCCAGATTATGCAAGGGGCAGGGAGTGCCTTGAGTGCTAGCCTGAGAAGGTTGGGTTTGATCCTAAAGGAAATGGGGTGCCACTGGACATTTTACAAGAGGGCCTCATAGGCATAAAGTAGCCGAAAGTTAATCTGGCAGCAGCTGTAGACCAAGTGGGATACACGTTTGAAATAGGGTGTTGAATATATGCAACTCTCTCAAGAACGACTGGGCAGGATGTGGTGCCTCAGTGATTTCCAGAGGGAGCAGGTGGAGATGGCAAGTTCAGGTGTGGCCGTGTGACTGTGCATTGTCATTACCAGGATCGTAGTCACCTTGAGGCTTTAGGCACCCTGCACAACAGCTTACCAAGCAACTTATTCCTGAAATTGTACAAGGAGCACATTATTATTCATATTTTATGGATGAGCTAGCTGAGGTAAGAAGAATTTAGCATCAATTTCCTGCATCCAGCAGCTCAATATCAAGGTACTTAGGAGATCAGGATCTGGGATTGGAGATCAGCTCTGTCATTCCTGGCTGTGTGACCTTGAGCGACTTGCTCTCCTCTTTAAGCCTGCATTTGTAAAGATCAAATTGAAATAGCACGTGTGAAACACTCGGCGAGTTCCAGGGCACACACACAGCAAGTGCTCAGGACCTGTTGCAACTATTATCATTATTGTTGCTGTTATCAATATTATTCATGCTGAAAGGACACTACCCAAGACCAAGGTCAGACGTTGACATTCACTTACTGGCTGGGTAGCACTCAGAAATACCTTGGACCTCTGAGCCAATGTCCTCCCAGTGAATGGGAGTGAGTCCCTCCCACCTCAGTTACCAATGATGAAATTCAGGGATCACTGAGTAGTAGGGACCTTTTTTCCTAATCCCCAGAAATGAACTTGTAAAACTAAATCTAGTTTAAACATCTGATTCTTGTTTTCCCTACAGCCCATGGCAAGTGGCTGCTTCTGCCCCATGACAGAATCAGAAGTGAATCCTTCAAACACCTTTCCTGTTTCCTCTGCATGGGAAGAAAATGGATACGACTTAAATAGACCGAGCCAGGGCTTGGGACTGTGCTGGATGTCAACCTTCCTCTATCAGGGCTCAGTTCTGTTTAAGCTAATGCAGATCCCAGACTTTAAATAGAAATGATAAATTATTGACTATCATGGTGATTGATTCTCAGACTGTCTGCTGACCACCAAATTGCTCCGATTGTCTCTGAATGAAAATTCCATAAGTCATTAGCGTGAGCCCACACTGACATCCATCACATTAATGATGCGGCTGCAATCACTCCTTGACACTAATTACCTTTTCTGACTAATTTTGAATGTGGAATTTTACTAATGACCGAAACCCACTGTTAAAGGCCCCATTTTCTCCGAGAGTCCAATAATCTATGGCCCCTTCATGCCCACATTGCAATTATTAACATTGCACCCAATCCTGCCTCCTCGCCATGTGTTGGCAGCCTTTAAATAGAGAGCTCTTTATCCCAAGCTCCTTGACATAAACATAATTTTATCAGGAGTGTTCCCTGAAAGCGAGTTTCCGGAGAAGCAGCGTCTGCGTGGATAGATTTCTAACTTGTAGAGACAGTCATGAAAAATGTTGAATCCAGGGATCTTTTATGGCTAAGGGCAGAGAAGGACAGCACAGAGATAAGGCCATGCACCAGCAACATGCTGGCTCTCTCACCACATTTTGTGTGTTATCCTCCCTTTGACCCTGTGGGATTGCTGTCATCAGCCCATTTTACAAGTGCAGTAACTGGGACCTGGAGGTATTAAGTGACCATACCAATGTCATGCAGCTTGTGGACAGTGAATGGAAGAGACAGAGGTTGTGGCGGGCAACCTCTGTGGTGGCTCGTTATGATCCCTAGTATGGGCAGGACCTGGTGACACTTTTCTGATAAGTAGAAGGTGGCAAAAGTGAGGGGATGTCCTTTCAGAGATTCTGTTGCAAAAGACTCTGGCTTCCATCTTGGCCATTGTAGCGAGTTGAATTATGTCCCCCCAAAACTCACTGAAGCCTGAGTTGTATCCCCAAAGTTTTATGTATCAGAAACTTAGCCCACGCTGTGACTGTTAAGAGGGTGGGAGATCCTATTACGGTACTTGAAAGGTGGAGCCTTGAAGAGGTGATTGGATTGTAGCACCGTGCAGTAGTGAATGGATTAAAAACGGCGGTCAAGGGTGTGGTTCTTAGGACTTTAAAAGAAGAGGAGAGTCTGTCTTGCTCTCTCTGCTTCCACCATCTTGCAATGTGAGACCATTGGGTCACTGCCACCACCACCAGATGGACTGTGGACTTCCCAGCCTCAGAAACTGTAAGCAATAAATTTTGTTTTCTTTATAAATCACCCAGTTCCAGGTATTTTGTTATAAGCAGCAGAAACGGGCTAATACAGACACTTTCCCTCCCTCACCACTCACTCAGTCACTCTGAGGGAGCCAGAGCCATGCTGTGAGCTGCCCTGTGCAAAGGCCCATGTGGCCAGGGACTAGGGCAGCCTCTGACCAATAGCCCACAAGAAATCAAATCCTGCCAACCACCATGTGAGTGACCCTGGAATAAGATCCTCCCCAGTGGAGCCTTCTAATGAGAACACAGCCCCAGCCAACATCTTGATTCCCACCTTGAGAGAGACCCTGAGTCAGAGGATCCAGTTCTTGACCCACAGAAACTGTAAGGTAGTAAATCTGTGTGATTTTATGTGCCTAGATTTTGGGAAAATTTGTTTCACAGCAAAAGGTAACAAATGCAAGGATCAAGCTTAGGTTGAATGATGCCAGAGCCCCTATTTGTTTGCTTCTTTCTCTGTTTTATTATATTAATATAATACAATCTTCTGTATTAATTAACTTCTTTTAAAATTCAAATAAAATGTATACAATTACAGTTGGAAGCTCCTCTTTACCTTCAACCCTAACCATCTACTTCCTCCTCATAGAAAGTACTGTTTACAGTTTTGTATACCCTTCCTGATCTTTCCTATATATTTATAAACACATACACAATTTTATTCCAACATAAACATCGTTCCCTCATACATATTTTCCTATCATTTGCCTTTTTCACTTAATGGTATATCCTGGACATCTCTCCATGTTGGTACATAAAAATAGCTCTCCCCTGTTCTTTTCAATGACTACAGAATATTCAGAGGGAATGGATTTTCTGTAATTTATTAAACACCTTCCCAACTGATGGATATTTATTTCCAACATGACTGCAACAAATATACTTACACATAAATCTTTGTGCATGTATATAAGAATTTCTGTAAAAGAGGTTCCTAGAAATGGAATTGCTAGACCACAAGATACAAGTTTTCTGAAGTTTAGTCCATGTGTTTTCTAGGACTTCATATTGCATCCGTAAGCCAAAACAAAAAGCAGAAATCAAAGAGTTTCATCATTGCCACTGAAACCGATGGCATGAGTATTCTGTAAATCTCGGATAGTAAATCCCAGATAGTAAATCCATGGAAAGTCTCAGGGGCTTTGGAGCCGGGGTGTCCCAAGCCGAGAAAATAACAGAAAGCACAGGCTCAGCCCCTTTCTCTTTTTATATTGCTTAGAGCATTTTCTTCATTGTTTTTCCCGTTGGTTTTTTTTTTTTTTTTTTTTTTTAAGTGGAAAAAAACAAAGAGAATTCCAAAGGAAGAGAAGGCAGAGATCTATATCAGGGCATCCAGGTTCCAGGTCCAGCTACTCTCAAACTGCTGCAGAGTCCTGGCCAAGTCATTGGCCTACCTGGCCTCAGTTCATCAGCTCCCTGAGGGGCTGGATGAGAGGGCCTCCAGGCCCCTCCTACATGAGTTCATAGGCTTGGTTCAGAAAAGCCATGCGTGCCTTCACTGTTACTGGCTGTGGGACCTTGGGCAGGTCTCTTATCCTCTCAGGCAGGGAGGTAAAGTAAAAGTTCTTTGAGAGGTATATATATATATATATATATGCATATATATATATAACCCACACATTCATTAGGCAACTGCTGATCCAGACACCAGAGTCACAAAGATGAGTTGATACAACCCCCTCCCCCTCAAAGGACTCAGAGGCTCAGAGGGCAGGCTCCAGCAGTGGGAGGCTGGGAGTCTGGTGCTTTTCCCCGTCAGAACAAGTTTCAGAGGATATGGAGTTGGGTGCAAAGACATTGAGCTCTATTTTGAATCCCCGGCATTGGCACAAACCCCAAACACAGGAAATGTCATGGTCTTATCCAATTCTCTGGTGCCTTCCACTTGAGTGTGGAATCAGGATTGCTTTTACATTGATCCTAAAAGAGAGGTCCTAGAGAGTTTGCAGGAGGGGACATTGTTTAATCCACTCAAAATCTACATCCCAATGAGAATGAGGACCAAGAGCAGGTGTGGTCTCCTAGAAAATGACTCCGATTGATTTTCTGTTCTTGCCAAAATGGGGATAAGATATTTCCTAATGAAGTTACAAATGCAAAAATCTGAACAGCAACAAAATTATGAGAATAGCATTCTACACCATGGGAATGTAGAAACTTGTTTGAGTCTTGTTTAGCTTTTCAGAAAATGGCTTGAATTTGGAGCATAGTAAATACTCAACCTGTGAATTCCATGTGTCCAGATTCTTCGTACTCAAGATGTGGTCCACAGCCCGGAGCTTGTTAGACGTACAAAATCTCAGGCCCATCCCAGATCTACCAAATCAGAATCTGCATTTGGACAAGATCCCAAGACGGTTTGTACTAGGTTTTAGTTATCAGGGTCCTGGTTGACTGAGGTAGGAATCCTTACATGACTCAGCCAGGACTTTGAGACTTTGGGAGAACTAGTGATCAGTGATTTCCTAATTGATTACTCTTTGGCAGTTAGTGAGAAGCATTGGTCATAACACTTTTGGACTCAGCCACTAGGCATCCCAGGAGCTCAAGGAAAAACTGAGCGGTGGTAAAGAGACGACACTGGGAGCCGACCCAGCCACAGAGCTGGCCACAGAGGGACACTCTACCATGTATGAAGGGTCACGGCAAGCTCTGTCTTGGTTTGGGCTGGCATTGGTTCTTGGGTTGAGCTTTCAGTCCCTGGGAGAAGACCTAGTGCAGGTCTGGCTATGATACATGGAAACATCTTCCTTTTTCAGCCATCGTTACTTCAAATCCCTACGCACCAGCCACATGAAGACCCAAAGGGCACCAAAGCAGTCAGGAGGAGGGAGCCCATGTCATCTCATCTTCTAAGATCAGACCCCATGAAGCCAAATGTCATCAACTGCAACCAAGAGGAAGCCCAGATAAGACTGGAATACAGACTCCTCTCCGAGACGTAATCTCCCCTTCCCTGGTCTTTGTTGGGCAAAGACTGATGCCCCTTCTTCCTCCTCTTGCCCCTGCAAATTGACTAGAGGACATGCCCCTTACATGGCCAAAAAACTCCCAAATAGGAAACACACTTAAGGCTGCAGAGGTCATCAGCCATTCGATCCATGCATACCTATTGAATGATGAAAATGACAGTGGGGACACAGGTTGCTGCATTTGCTCCATGCATCGTCTCCTATTGTTCCTAGTGGCCTCTTAAAATTTGAGGGTGGAGTATTGAGTCTAAACCCTATCACTCCTCCCCTCAGATTACTGCCAAAAAACAACACATTTGAGGATCCATTGGCAAGGATGCTCGTTGCCAAATGAGAAATGAAGTATTTATCTTCTCTACAGCTGGGCAAACACCCAATAGCCCCTGGAGAAAGCTTCTTGGGAAAGACAAGCTACTGTGTGGGATTGAGGCCTGGAATAGGATTCCTACAGTGCACTCCCTCAAGTCTGGAGTGGCTGAGGCAGTGGAACGGATGCTGAGTCCACTCACTCGCCCAGGCCCAGGACAAGGGTGGCTGGCTAGTCAACCCACCTGGCTGCAGGTGGTGAGACAGTGGCTATGACCATGCACCGCCCTTCAAGAGAGTGACTGGGCCTGCCAGCAAATGGGGTGAAAAAAGACCAGGCTCTTCCAACCAGATCAGCTTCTCCCCTTGTGGGGAAGAGGTGGATGTGGATGAGTAGAGAGGCCACCTTTGTGTCCCCACCTCTACGGGGCAGGTCTGAGACATGTCAGGGTAACAGAGCCCTGGGAGGTGGTGCCTATTGTAGATTGGATGCCCCCCTCCCAACCTCATTGAGTTTAAATCCCCACTGTAACTGTTGAGTGTGGGAAATCCTATTATCGTAATTGAAAAGTGGGGCCTTGAAGAGGTGATTAGAACATAGGTCCATGTCCTAGTGAATGGATTAATAACGGTGATCAGGGGCATGGTTCTGAGGGCTTTAAAAGGAGTACATGAAGAACTGTCTCTCACTCTACTCTGCCATTTTCTGACATGTCAGACCCCTGGGTCACTGTCACCACCACCAAGATTCTCACCAGATATGTTCCCTGGACTTTGGACTTCTCAGCCTCCAAAACCGTGAGCAATAAATTTAATTTTGTTTTGTTTTTGTCTTTGTTTTTTTTTTTTTTTACAAATTACCCAGTTCTGTGTATTTTGTTATAAGCAACACAAATGGACTAATACAGTGCCCAGCCCTGTACTAAGCAGGGGGCACCCCTAATGAGCAAGACAGTCCTGCCCTCAACTCCTAGAACCAGAAGTAAGTACACCAGGTAAAGGCAGTTCAGACTGGTGAGGACCTTAATTTTGCAAAAGACCCTGAACCGTCAGGCCAGCAGAAAGGGCACCCTCCTCTTTGCCCCCACCCTGCTGCAGAACATGCCAGGGCCTCCTCTGACTCCAATGCCTTCTGAGATGATGCTTGTCCCCGTCTGAGATGTCCCTCTCCTCACAGCTTCTAGACTGATGATGAAGGCCAAGCCTCAGAGGCTCAACTGGGGAAGTGCCGGCCTACTCAGGGGAAGAGGCCTGTCTCACCGTGGTGCTGTAGGACCTAGTGACATGAACCAGCATGAACAGGGGGAACAGCTCTGGGGACAGATCATGAGGGGGCTGGGCCAGGAGGGTGAAGTGTAATGCTGGATAAGGTAGAGTTTGTCAATATGGGGCACCCTCCCATGACTCAGGACTTAACACCCTGGCAAGGAAACCCAGAGACCGTCCTAATAAGCTGCTTGAGGCTTGGGAAAGGAGATATGTGGGAAGCAGCTTGGCAGTGTGTTCAGGAATAGTTTGGAAGATTTGCAGAGGACTGGATTAATTATGTAAGACAAGAGAACCCACCAGCTGATAATCCCTTCCTAAAGCAATAAGGAATTTGCTAGTGAGAGAAGCATGTCATTACTGGGAGGGTTAGTAGTGGCAGCCCACCCCCCCCCACAGGCCAGGGTTGCTGCTATGGAACTGGGCTCACGGTTGTCTATAGGAATGGTTGGATTCTGGAACCACAGGGGCTAGGTGGCAGCAATAGCCATCAGAAGTAGGATGGACATAATAACACAACAGGCAACAAGAACAGAGTGGCCAACAGGAGGCCTTGACCCACAGGGAATTTGTAGGGATGGCAAACAGACCCCTACATTCCTAGAGACATGACAGATGGGCGGCCAACGAGGGTAGTGCTCAGATTCTAAAACCAAACAGATCAAGAGCAGGTGAGTAGAAGGCTGCTGTCAGCCACTACAATGCAGACTCGTGTCTCTCACCTGGCCTCCGGACCTGAGCCAGCTCTCAGAGCCAGGACCTGTTGACTGCAGAGGAGTCCCGGTGTCTGCAGCAGGTAATAACAGTGCTCCAACCATACCCCTCACCCTTGCCACTTTGGTGCATGCCAGCCAACTCCAACTGCATTTCATTCCCCCAGGGCTTTCTCTGGTCACCAGAGACTGATTTATTTTTGTCTACTCCATATGTCCAGAGCACCAGGGAATTATCACATGCAGAAGGGATGGGAAATAAATCCCACAAAGATTCAAGAATGTGGCATATCAGGGAAGTTGCCAATTCAAGGACAAGTTGTTATACCTTGCAAGAAGAAAGAGGTGCAGTGCCTGATAAGCCTTCATAGAATCTGGAGACAGCACATCCCAGATCTGGAAAGCCTGCTCTAGCCCATTTACTGGGTGAGGTAAAAGGCTGCCAATTTCAAGTGGGACCCAGAGCAAGAGAGAATGACTGATTGCTTCACTTTCCTTCTCCCCTTCCCACTCTACAGTATCTTCTGGAATTGCCTCTCGTATTAGCGACATGCACTCAAATGCTTGTCTCGGGCCTGCTCCTGGAGGCCGAAACCCAGGCATGCAAACCCAGGGCCTCTTCCAGGGCAGCTCGAGCAGGAAGGCCACACACAACAACCAGCCAGTGTGGATTGTCCCTTGGGTCTCTCTCAGCCTCAAGAGCCTGCGCATCCCTGTGCAAATGTGTATGTGACAGAGATACTCTGCAGGGAGACTTTACTGACCCTTCTAAGACTCTCAGGAGATGGAGATGTTCCCAGACTCCCACATGCCTCAGGACTGTGTTGCTGCTTCTAACCTCAGGTCAAGGACCTGACGACCCAACAACTTCCTTTAGTCACCAGACAGCAGTGGGACAGTGAAGAGCACCTCCATACAGTGGGGGAGGGGTCGTTGGGGCTGAAGGAAGGATGCTAATACCTAGGTGGGAGAACATTCTGGAAGAGCAGGAGTGGCTGGATTCTGCCTGTTGGAGAACGCTTCAGGAGGGGTGGTGAGAAGGCATATCTGCCCTTGCTCGTGCTCTGTGAGAGTGAAGGCCCCATCACAAGTGGCAAGAACTCATTGCCAGGAACTGGGTCCTGGTATTAGTCGAGGCTCCCCAGAGAAACAGAACCAACAGGAGATACATACTCATGGATGGCTCACGTGATTCTGGAAGCCGAGAAGTCCCACGCTCTGCCTGCTGTCTACAAGTTGGAGACCTAGGAAAGCCAGTGGTGTAGTTCCATCTGAGTGCAAAGTCCTGAGAGCAGGGGAGCCGATGGTGTAGACCCCAGTCCGTGGGCAGGAGAAGGTGAGAGGGGACGCCCCAGCTTGAGCAGTCAGACAGGAAAAGAGCTGCTTTCTTCCTCTCTCTGTCTTTTTGTTCTATTCAGTTCTTCAACGGATTGGAAAATGCCCACCCACTGGGGAGGGCAGTCTACTTCACTGAGTCCCCTGATTCCAGTGCTAATCTCATCCAGAAACACCCTCAGACACACACCCAGAAATAACATTTAGCCAAATACGTGGGCATCCCATGACCCAGACAGATTGACACATAAAATTAACCATCACGGGCCTGAAGGCACAGAACATCTGACCTGTGAAATTCCCAGTGATATGGGAGACCAGGCCTCATTTCACAGGGGGAGAAACTGAGGACTGGCAAAAGGGGGACCTGACCCCAGGGGTCCTGACCCACTGGCCAGCACCAGCTGGTCGCACCTGCCTGGCCATTTATTCCAGAGTGAATGTAGAATGACAGCAGTTCTGGTCTGTGGCCCTGGAGACTGACTTCCCTTCCTGGAGCCTGAGTCCCCTCATCTTCAGTGTAATAATAAGAGCTCCTCTCTCACAGAGTTGTAGCGAGGATTAACACGTGAGCTTGTCCGTGAAAAGACCTCTGCACAGTGCCTCACGTGTAGGAAGTGCTCCAATAAGTGTTACACGTTATTTGAAGATTGATGTAAAATGCCAGAGAGGACTTCGGAAATACTAGCAGGAACCAGGCTTTTAATTTATAAGCCTTTCAAACCCACCAATATAGTTGGTCTCCTCCCCCTACAAATTCCATACAATTTTCTGAAATTTTCACGATTGATGGTACCATTGGTCAAAGCATCAACTAAGGCAGCCATTAAAACCCAGCCAGTGCCATCTGTTCCATCCGGTGTGGAGAGCCTGTAGCAAGATCATGTGATTTGTTGGCAAAGGCCCTGGAGGGTCCATAAAGCAGGGGAGGCTGGGCAGAAAGGTCTGTTTAATTCTCACCTTCCACGTGGTTGTTATTCAACTCACCCCCCCCCCTCTAATCCAGGAGTAAATCACAAGCTGCCGGGATCCGCTTCCGTGCATCTGGAGACCCATAGATCAGCGGCTACCACCCTGCATCCGGCCTCAGCGCGGTCCCACAGTAATTCACGCCGGGAACCAGCAGGCCAGCCTGATTTGTCCTGAGGTTGTTCCTCGGCAGCAATCCATCCCCTCCTGCTTCCCAAACACCTTGAGATCTGTCTCCATTAAAGTCTGAGAAGAGTGACCCCCAGACTGAGGTTCATGTTCATTAGCTGCTGAGACCAGCTGGAGGTGAGCTGGGAGCTGTGGGATGAGACTGATGGGCGGCTGTGAAATTAATGAATTTTTCTTCCTTAACCTCCTGAGCCTGCATAATCTACCTCTGCCTGTAAACAGTCAGGAGCCCAAAGGAAACGTTATTGCAGTAAACTCCCAGGGTGTCCTAGTTAATGAAGTATCATGAGATCTGCATGTTATCTGGAAGAACATATTTTTCAAATACTCTTAAAAATAAAGCCACACAGAACAGGACTGTATCACTCCAGAGAAATCAGGAGGCTAAGCTGTACCTCTCAGGGACTCTGCAGTGAAATAGATACTGGAGAAGGTCTGGGGAGGTCTAACGTCTCGACCCCGACCCCATCCTCTGCCGGGTTCTTGACTCCGCCACAGGAAAAAAATTCAAGAGCAAAGTTGGAGTAGAAAGCAAAAACAGGTTTAAAGCAAAGAGAAAAGAATACACACTTCACAGACGAAGCGCGGGCTGGCAGGAGAGTGAGCTTCTTTCCTGGCTTCCACCTTTTAGAGTTGGCCACCTAACGTTTTCACGTTGCCCGTGAATATCTAACTAAGGGGGTGGTTCCTGGTTATGCAACTCTTAGTAACTCTCCATATGTGCATGCAGGACCACTGACACGGATCTAGTGTGCCTCCTGTGGTCTCAGTCTCCCTTTGTTGATGCTGAAAATAGGTGTAACGTGTGACAGTAGCTCAGGGCCCAGAGGAGGGGCCTGAGACTCCCGGGAGTGGTTTGAGACCCAGCCTCGGGGAAATTTAGTATCTTATATCTCAAAATCATAGATTGACTCAGGGTGGAGCACGAGTAGGATTATCCAAGACTTCTGACGGATAGGACTGAGGGTAATACAGTGCCACTCTGGCCGAACACACTCTCCAGTTGTCTTGTAACTGGTGGGCATAGCTGCTTCCCCAGGCAGCACAAAGCCCCTAGTCAGAAGAGAGTTGAGGGGGGTCTCAGAACGTCCCCCACGCTCGAGTCTTCAGTGGGAGATTTGTCCACGAGGGCAACATCAACCAGGCCAGCAAAGGCCAACAGAGGAACAAGAAAGAAACTCATTTGCGAAGGCCCAATTTGCACCATGAGATATTAATCCTCCCCCTTTTCAAATTCATTCCTTACCTGGCTTAGCTAATAAGATAAAGTGTTTTCTTCCTTAGGCACTTACTCTGTGTCAGACACTGGGGTAAGCGTTTTGCATACAACTGCCCGTGGCAGACCCTGCAGATTTGCTGCCTGAAAGCATCCACAGCTGCCTTCCCCTTGCCTCCCTCTGCTGAAGAGTCCAGAAATCTAAAATAGTCTGTATTCCAGACCCCATTGAAGTCAGGGGTGATTGGCCACCATGACTCTCGCCAACAGGACATAGGCCAGACCCCTCTTCCTGAACACAGAGCTCCTTATTCTCCTTCTGACTGGAAAATGGACCAGAGGCTGGAGCTAGAGCAGCCACCCTGAGGCCATGAGGCAGAAAACATGAGGACAGAGCAAACATGCTAAGAACGGGAAAAGAAAAAGATAGGCGTCTGGGCCCCTGTTGGGAAGATCTGTTGAGCCATTGTGAGTTTTAAAAAATGAATCCCCCCTCCCTCCCACAACCAGGCTCACTGCACCAGCGCCTAGGGCTCGCCTGGGAACCCGAGGCATGGAGAAGGGGACCAGAACCCCCCACAACCAGGCACACCACCAGCGCCAAGGAGCATGCCAAAAACATTACCTCCATGTGGGTGGCCCACCACAGCCACCACAGTAACCACGGCTGCCACAAAAGCAGCTAGATGCCACAACCACCACACAGATGGTCCGCCAGCCACTGGAGTGCATTGACACAAGGAGAGTCACCAGCAGAGACAAAGAAAAGAAGAGGACGTCTCTCTCCACAAAGCCCATTCCAGAGTGACAGAAGAAGCATCTGCTCTACGATAATATTGGGGGACCTGACCACACCTCTCAGCACTGGACAGATCATCTAGGCAACAAATCAACAGAGTAACCATGACTCTTTCAGAGGGAGAGAAGAAATCTAGGGCAATTAGAGGGGGGAAGGAGAGGGGGTGGGGAGGGATTGGACAAGGGGCATAAAGAATAAGTACGATTTGTAACATATACATGCTAGTAATATTGATTTGATCAACATATCTCAATGTCGAACCCCCAAAAATATGTATAGTCAATTTTGATTCAATAAATAAAATAAAATAAGAAAGAAAGAAAGAATAAAAAAATTTTTAAATGAATCCCTTTCCACCCACACCATCTGAGTTTTCTGTTACCCCTGGTGAAAAGACTTTATAACAAATATATTCCAACTTGGTAGGTGAGGAAACTAAGGCTCAGAAACTAAGGTTCCAACGGCAGCATAGGAATAAGTAAGAGCTTGGAGTCACTGTGACTTTGTGCTTATTGTCACACAGCCCTCTCTACCATAACCCAACACCTCAGCGAGGAGTCACATGCATAAAATCTGCAAGTGTTGTTAACCGTCTCATTTCTTGAATGCATTAATCCAAGAACAAGGCTCAAATGACCCAACTGACATCTATAATTAAAGCTAATGATAATATTAATCCTAATAATAGCTAACCTATCTCATTTAACCTGACAACAGCCCTCTGAGGTCATTACTTTTCCGCCGAGGAAACTGAGGCACAGAGTAGATGAGTAACTTGCCCGAGGTCTCACAGCCAGGGAATGGCTGAGCCGGGTTCAAACCCAGGCAGCCTGGCTGGAAGCCCGTGTGCTGACCACTGCAGGTGTTGGTTGCAGCGCGTCCCCAGTGCCTCAGTAACAGAGCCCTTCCAAATGTCCCAGACACAACCACCTTCCCTGCTGCCCCTGCCCCAAGTGACTGGGATCCTGTCTGTCCCCCTGTCAGAGAGGCACAGAGGGAAGCGAATGGAGGCTTGACAGGCCCCTCTGCGGTCCCTCGCTAAGCTCTTTTCCTGAGGCCGACCCACCGCCCACTCATTTTTGTCTACCCCTCATTTGTGACTCATCTTAAGAGCCAGTCTGCTGGCTGGGCGGCTTCCCCAAAGTTGGGACCCTAACACGAACAGGCAGCAGCACACTGGCGCCAAGTCTATGGAGTTGTCTGCTCCATGCTAAAACAGAAAAACAAGGAGCCCCGTTCTCTCGCTCTCCCCACCCTGTTACATTTTTAATAAATATCACTGACAAATGCCTTTGCAGGACCGTACATGGGCGTGACTCACAGCTGAGGAGGACACTGGCCGCCATCCCATCCCATCTCCTCTTGCTGGCAGTGCCCTGTGACCTCCGACGAGTCACCTCTCTGCCCCACCTTCTTCAACTGGAGGCTTCTCTCCAGGGAACAAAAGACAAATACATCAAAAAGCCAATGTGGAAGAGTTTGAGGAAAGTCAAAGAGGAAAAGCAGCTGGAGAAAGAGAGACCGACACCCTGTGCCCGCAGGAAGCCCCTGGGTTCCGAGATATCGGCTGGAGCCCCCTTCCCCTCCCACCGAGCTGGTGCCAGATTCGCACCCCAGGTGCAGACTGAGGAGTGAGCGGCCCAGGGTCCTGCCAGTGTCGCCGTCCAGTCCCCCCTGACTGTGGAAGCTTTATTAGGGAGCCAGGCAGCGCTGCACTCACCAGCTCAGATCGGGGCCAGGAGACCTACGTTCAAACACGGGAGCTTCCTCTTGCACTGAGTTGCCTGGGCCCATGACGCAGCCTCTCTCTGCCTCAGTTGCCCCGTCTGTAGGATCCTGATAGTACCTGTCCCACAAGGTTGTAGGGAGAATCCATTGTGAGAACACACGCAAATGCATTTGAATGATGCCAGGCACCTAGACCTTCTCAACGGATGGTTATTTGTGTTGGTTTTAGTCGAGGATCTGTGAAATATAGATGCTGCTTACAACCTTACAGGGGACAGAGAACAGGAACACTGCTGATGCTAACAAGAGGAAGAAGGGAGAAATCACTGCCCTTGATTCGTAAAGATGGAGACTGAGGCTCAGAGAGGTTAAGTGAGTTGCCAAAATTCACACAGCTAAGAAATAACACAGCTGCAACTCACACCAGGTCACCTGACTTGAGTCTCCTGTTCGTCATAGTCACTGTGGACCGAGCTGAGGACCAGCGTTTCTGGCCTTCTCTGAGAGGGCCCCGGGTCCTAAGGGCTCAGCCCAGGACCCAAGGAAGGACGACAAACTTTCCAGGAAACTCGCCATGGACTCCCCGGCCGCACTGGCCCCCGCCACGCTGCACTGCAGAGTCTTAAGCCCCCTCCCGTCCCTGGTATTCTGGGCCAACTCAGAGGATATATGTGGGTTATCAACCCTCACCACCCTCATATGTCTAACATAACGTGTCATTTGTGGTAAAACGAGACATTTCTGACATGACATTCCCACTCTGCTGCATGAGAATACAGGACAGGAAAGCTGAGTCTGCTGCAGGCTGGGGCTGCTCCAGGTGGCACAGACCAAAGCAGCGAGGCATGACAGCCTTCAACAGTGGCATGTCCCCACCCCAGATGTGTATCTGCCACCCTCTTTCACCTGTTAGAAAAGCACTATCATTTATGTGTCTCTGCAGCCAGGGCAATTTTTCGAGTTTTCCTTTGTTTTTTTTTTTAAAGCAATAGGATTTCCTTCTCGGTTTTCCAAATGTAAAACAGTGTACAAGTACTGAATATGCTGGTTCAAAAAACACCTGACACAGCTCCCCCGCTCCCAGATTCCAACACACACATCAGCTGTGAATCGCCACACAGAGGTTAACTCGCTGCCATGAGCGAATGCCCCCCGACATGTCACGGCTCCCCACAGACCCGTGTGGTGCTGCACGGATGGCTGCAGTGCGGGGCAGGCCTGGCGAGCTAAGGAGCCTTGCCAAGGGGCCCGCCCTGTGCCAGAACCAGGGCCCAGCATGCTGCAGGAGGCGCCGTTCTGGACCCTGGTAAACAACAGAGTCTGCAGTACAGTGGTTAAAGGTGCCAAGAGAGATGAGGAAGCCATCTCATTTTCAAGGATCTGGCTTCCAACAGGCATCCCACAATGCAGACACAGCGTGTGGAAGGAACGGTGCCCAAGCCCACGCAGGCCTCCAGGAGCCAGGGAACGCCCATCCACGGGGCTGCACCTGCTGCTCTGCCCATGGCCCTCTCAGCTCTGACCCTTCCTGGACTCCTTGACTCTGAGGTTTCCCTGCACAGGGGCCGGGCTCACATCACCGACTTCTTGATGAACCTCTAAGAGCAATGAGACCATCAAAGCCACCTTAAGCCTCCTTCCCCAGCTCCAGTGTTTACCATGACCTGGACGCACTGCGGTGCAAACACGAGCACTGCCAGTCCTCACAACCAGCACACTTGGTCATCGCGATTGCACCTGATTTACAGATGCAGGCCAGGGCTCGATGAGACTCTGTGTGAGGTTTCTCCCATTCCCAGCATGCTGGGCACTCTGTAGACATCTGAAGGGGGAATAGTGGATGGACCCCTGCTACATCAACCCTGAGCAGAGGGGGAAGGGGAAGAGCAAGGGGTTTCCCACAGGACATTCAGGGACATGAGAACAACTGTGAGATGGGCAGACGCTGTAGCCTTGTGAGCACAGAGTGGGGGGTATCTGGTAGAATGTGTTTGGTTGCAAATGACAGAATTTCAAATCAATTACTTAAGCCAAAAAAAAAAGAGGAGGGTGACTCAGTTGGCTGATGTGACGGGGCAGCCTAGGGAGCTCACCAAGGGCACAGCCAGATCCAGGGTCTGAAATGACTGACACCCTCAGGCCTCCCATCTGTCCCTTGGTCCTTTGTTCTTCTCTGCTCCTTGGCCTTCCTTCTGGGACAAGCTCTGTTTGTGCAGCGGGAACGACCACCTCCCAAACTCACCTTCCATCCTCTGTGCCCAGGTGGTGCCAGCTAAACGCTCCAGGAGAAGCCTTCCGACTGGCACAGAGGGAAGAGGACAGTCTAACCAGGACTGTGCCATGGGATGACATTGTGGCCAGGTGGATGCTTTGACCTGTGCCCCCTCCCGTGTATCCTCCAGGCCAGCTAAAGCCCCTGCACGGGGTGCCCCTCTGTCTCCCCCTCTGTGTGTCTCTCTCCTGCCCCTTCCCCTGCCCCCTACTCTTTCTCTCTGACTACCTCCCTGTATTAGAAATTGCTCATTATTTCCTCATGGATTAATTCAGAAAAACACAAACTATAATGTAACCCAGGAAAACTATTCTTAATGGAAACAGTAACCACTCGTGAGGGCACCAGCTGCAATTAGTGAAGTTTGATATGGACAAAAACTGATTTATGAAGCAAATCACCACCACAGGATTCTAAATGCAAAAGAATCGATCCCTGTGACAATAATTTCAGCAAAATGGAGAAGGGAACATCAGAAGTGGTTTAACTGCGCTGAATGGGAAATGGATAAAGGGACTAAATTGGCCTAATGGGATTCCCACTGGAATTCTGGGACTTTCTCCATGAAAACTCATCCCTGTTGGGTAATTCTGATTAGAACATTGACATTCAAAATGTCTTCGGGGTCAAAATAGCCACAGAAGCAAAAGAGTTGGGTTGAAACGTCCTGGCCCCTAATCAAGGAGCAGGGGTTCCTTATCAGCAGCTGTAAAAGAGGGAACAAAGCAGTGTCCCCAAGACAAAGTGGCAGGGATGGTAATCGGTCCAGAAGAACATGGCAGAGGGAAGGAGCAGGAGGTACAGGGTGACACCCGAATACAGAGCTTCCCCTGCTCTGCTGAGGCTGCAGGGGGCAGGCTCAGGCGCTGCAGAGATTCACGGCCTGGGGAAGGCCCCTCCTGCCTTCTGCCAGCTCCACACCCAGCCCCTTGCCCAGGGGCTCCCACCCACCACACAGTGGCCTGAAGCCCCCCACAGATGTCCCACCCGCCTCCCTTCCAGGGCCTCTCTGAGCACCAAACAAAATCAGGAAGCACAAGAGCTTAGCAAGTGCTATTTTCTTCTAATGACATTTACTGTTTTTGTTTTTCTAACCACAAACATAACGTAGCATAAGGCAGAACTTTGGAAGACACAGAAGAGCGAAAGGGAAACCATCGATCTGGCTCCATTGCTAACAGATGACCCGTGCCCATCAGCCTGCCAGAAAGCCAGCAGGTCGGAGCAGGGGCTCCCAGCCAAGGAGGGGACACGCTCCAGGCCCTGGATGCTCCTTCTGGCCCCAGGTGTGTCCTGGATGCTCCAGGCTGCTGTTCCCACCATGACATGAGGGCCACACACTGGCTCTAGCAGAGCCACAAAGGGCTGGGGCTTTGGAGGCAGACAGGCCACCCTGTGGTTCTTCACCACCACAGCCTCTAGCCTCATTTTCCTAGTGCAGGAAATAAGAGTAACAACCCCAGGGGCTGCTTTAAGGTGAAATAAGTCGTTTGCAGGCCTGTGCTATGTCATCCTAACAAGCACCCTATCAGGTAAGAAGTCCTGTCACTCCCATTTTATAGATGAAGAAAATGAGGCTGGAGGGGATAAGTTACTTGATCAAGATCTCATAGCTGGGAAGCGACAGAACTGGGACTCACACGTCAGTCTGTGAGACCCTGGAGCTCTCTCAACCACGTGGCTACACACGGGAAGAAAGGGGAAGGAGGGTGCCCAGGCTTCGCTCACTGAGGACAAGGGAACCACACGGCCCTGTCACCAGCCAAGTCACTCCCTGGGGACGGTGGTATTCCCTCCCGCAGAGCCCCAGGGTCAGTTGCACCGTGTTCATTCTTCCATAACTTCTAACTCCCAAACCCAGGAAAGAACGAGGTGAGTCATTTTAACCAGGGAAATCTCACAGCTTAAAAGCGCCTGCTTCTCTTCTCGTTTCCAGGCGTGAGAGCTGGAGAAATGTGGTCAAAAAAGATCTTTTTAAAATGCTCTAAGCATCACAGAACACCACCCACTACAGGGCTACAAGTCAAAGCTGGGTGTCCAGCACCCAAACACGGCCTTCCAGAATGTCCATCAAAGATGCTATGGGCCCCCGGGCCCCAGGCCAGACCCGCCAGCCACCCCAGCCCCTCGTGGTCCCAATGCTGCTCAGACACTTGTCTTCCCATAATCAGGAAACTGCATTCCACTGCTTTTAGGAAGCAAAACAAAACCAGCTGCTATTTTTAAAAGGGTATTTTTGTAAAACAATCTCTGGTTTCCTTCAGGAATTTCAGCTCCCGAGCCCCGTTGGTGATGTGGCTTCTGGAGGAGTTAACACACATCCGACTGGGCAACCAGAAGGAGCTGTTTATGCCCCAGCTTTCCCCGCCCCAGGGGCAGGCCCCATCCAGCAGCCTCACACATCCCGAATTGGCTATTTGAGTCCATTTTCACCAGTATCCCTTAGCCCCGGCCTTCTCTCAGAAGATTTTGGGATTCAAAGACACAGAGAAGTGGATCTGTGCCCTTCAGGAGCTCACAGTAGGGGAGTGACACATAGCTCAATATCTGTGATGCCCCCAGGTCCCTGGCATATGTCATGCACCCTTGCATCCTGCTCATGTGGGTGACCCTGTATGCTGGATGTCACACACACTGAAGTTCTGAGGATGAGCCAGCCCAATCTCATCAGCCCTCAGGCTGCTCACAGTCCAGGGGAGACCCAAGTACAGGGCTGGGTGGCCCACAGAAGGGAGGATTAACAGATTCATCCCTTGTAGGGCCCATGAGGATGTCTTATGGGGGTCAGGGTACATTGCAAGGAATGTGAGGCCAAGTTCACCAATGTTCAGGAAAGGGGACAGCAGAAGCAAGGACAGAAGACATGAAAGAGCACTTGGAGAGCTCTGGATAGTTTTACTTGCCTGGAGGGCAGCAGGCCCAGGGTATGTTTGTGGGAACTACCCAGGGTACCATTTGAGAAGGTTCAGGTTGACCTCCTTCTCATAGAGTCACTGTAACAGTGACTCTGCTAACGGCTCCCCGGCAACCAGGAGTTGCCTATTTTCAGAGCTTCATATAGTAACAGCTAAACATGTTGAATGCTTAGTTTATGCAAAGCACCATTCCAAGCTATAAGTAGCAGAGCTGAGATTTGAGCCCAGGAAGTCTGTTACCTGAGCTTGTACTCATAACCCAGGACAGCTTCACGTGGGTGTTCAGGGTGTGTACTGCACATGGGGGACATGTCTGAGGGGGCTTCATGGGCACTGTAGACATCACACACAGAATGCAGAGGTGGGTGTGGAGTTCTGCACATCCTGGCAGTCTATTGGTTTGCAGGGCTGTGGGGAGAACCCCTCCTACATTAACCCACATGGTCACACATGCCCATGTGGGGCCAGAGGAGCAAGTACATGTGAGCATGTGCACACCCACATTCATTCACTGGCACACACAGGCACACAGCTGTAACCTCTGCCATCACCTTCTGGGCATCCCCAAGTTACCTCTCCAGCCAAACTTGCTGATTTGCACCTCACCTGACTAAACTGGGCACAGCTGCACCCAGGGGCTGCATGATTGGCAAGAGGATGGGCCCCTCTGTGTGTGTGTATCCGCGCATGTGTGTGTGTGTATGTATGTGTGTGTGCCCATGTGTGTGCGTGTGTGTGTGCACACACAGCCAGAGCTGTTGGCTGCAAGTCTCCAAAAGTCCCCCTTCCCCCCAATATAGCTCTCCAGATCGTGGGATGAAGACTAATTTCAAATTTCTTCCTTGAGCGAGGGGCACTGGGCTCTAATTTGCACAAAGCTACCATTGAAACCTGCAGCAGCCTTGTCACTACCACCATGAGCCTGACCCCAGAGCTCCATAGCCTCGTGGTCCACGGGTCAGCCTGGTTCTCACCCAGAAGAGCAGGCTGGGGCTGTGCCCATGAGAACAGTGCCCCCCTCCCACGCCTAGTCCTCCAGCATCCTCCCAGCATAGGCTCAACCACCAGCAGGTGCACACAGTATCTTCAAAAATTGTCAGCTCTGAAAGCTGTGTCTTTTGAAGCATGTGCTTGGGGGACAACACCTCCTGCTCCCCCTTCTGCTCAGAGTCCCATCCTGGGGGTACTGGGAGCACTACTGGTCATGCTGGCCACCCCTCAGCTGACCTCAGAAAGTCGCTGCTGAGGCCCTCCCTCGCCTTTCCATCTTCACCCTTCAAGGATCCCCAGGAGAAGAGCGGGAGACGGCAGAGGGAAAGCCAGTGTGTCTGTTCACTATGGCTGTGCAGCCAGTCACCCCAAATCTCAGGTCTTATTGCTTCTCTGGAGGCTGTGAGTTGCCCAGTTGCCTGGGCAATGCCAGTGCAGGTTCTGCCTAGTCCCCTAGTGCCAGGCTCGCTCATCCAGAGGCTGCGGGCAGGCAGGGCAGGCAGGGGCAGGACAGCCTTGGTCCTGCAACAGGGTGATTTCAGCTGTCTGCTCAGCTCCTCACCTGCCTCCAGGTGGCCTCTCGTGCTCCAGCAGGCAGGACCAGCTCCCTCAAGGGAGGGCAGGGACTACCCAAGAAGGCAAAGGCGGAAGCTGCGTGGCCCTGGCGGTCTCAGCTCCCAAGCTCACTTCCTCTGCGTTCCTCCTGCTCTGCATCCATCAAGCAGGTCACAGGCCAGCCAGGTGCCAGAGGGAGGAAAAACGGACCCGCCTCTTGATGGGAGGAGCCACAAAGGGTCTGTGGACATGTTCAACCCGCCACACCTGGATGACATGCTGGTTCCCCTGTGGTCAGTCCCCTGCCCGCTCCGCTCCCAGCTGGGAAGATCAGACACACAATGGAAAAGTCCACTGCCCAGGTGAGGAGGCGACACCCTCGCCCCAGCCAGCTGGGCCTCACAGCCTTTTGGGAGATTCTAGACTCCGACTTGGGACCTGGCTCATTTGGGGGCCAGAACCACCAAACTGACCTCCTCTAGGGAGTCACCTTTCCACAGGGCCTGGGAACCAACCAAGGGTTCGGCTCATCCCGACTGAGCTGTAGCAGCGTGAAGTCTCTTCCCATGAGCAGCGTGGTGGGGGGAGGTCAGAGAGGAGCATCTGGCTGCAATACAGAGCAGGGCCTGGAAAGTGTCCTCGGGGACCTCAGAGGTGACATCCAGGGAAGGGAGGAGAGGACAGATTGAGGGGGCTGTGCAGGAGGCTGAGCATGAGCCCGCTCACCCCTGCACGTCACACGCCAGCCCGAGAGAGGAACGAAGGTAGGGCAGATTCCCGAGGAACGTCCTGTCTCCATCAGAGGTGCCATCACAACCAGAGCTTAGCCATTCATAGCATCTTACAGAAATCTGCATTTGTCTCTGTCTCCTAGGAATTGGGAGGTATCACACACATGCGTGCGTGCAATTTAGTTCCATGATCGGAGCTGAGCATCGCTGCCTGTTCAGAAGAAGCATGGACGCACCATTTCGCCACAGGCCCCTCTGGAGTTGTCTGTCTCATCCCTTCCCATGTGGGTCAACAGCCTGGACACCTGCCACCATGGTCCCCACGCCTCATGGGGGTAGAGCAAGCTCCTTGTCGAAACTCTGGCTAATGCTCAGGGTTCATCCCATGCTTTCGACTGTAATCCCAGGAGATCGGAAAAGGACAGCAGGTCACCCAGCAATGTCCCACGGAGCTGATGTCTCAGGGAGGGGCTTTTCAAACAAGCACATGATGAAGGTATCTTCTTGGGCGGATGTCAGCCCCTGGAGGAGGTGACCGAGGAGACCAGGGTCTGCAAGGAGTACTCACCTGCAGACTTTCAGGTCCTTGGTCAGGTAGAGACAGACCACCTGGCCCCTCAGCCCAACCCCTCTCGCCCGTCTTGGGCCATAATGGACACTGTTCCTAAAGCCAGAGGCTCTTGGGCTGCAGCTTCCCTAATCATCCTCCTTCCCCCCACCCCCATGTTATCCTTTTGTTCCTTCTACCACAACTCCACTGAGTAGCATGACTTCGGGGACACGGACCCAGCCCCTCACCACAGCTGTGGGTGGCTCCAATTAAAAAATGACTGTAAGTGAAATCAGTGTCCCGGAAGCACCCATCCTTGGGCTCTTGCTTCTCCTGTTCCTTGGCACTCGTCAAAATGCTGTCATTTGCAAAATGGACATACTAATGCCCTGTTGGTTCTCAGTAGTCTCATAAAAAGTCAAGCTAGGGGGGAAAAAAAAGTCAAGCTAGAATATTCTGAAAGTCATCAGTCTCTGTCCCCAAAAGCCAAGATGCATCTTCACCTAGATCCACCAAGAGCACCCACTGCTCGCAGAGACTCTCCCATGTATTTCTCTCCCTTGCTGCTGCTTTCACATCCCACGGAAGAAGACAGTATTTCCCCCATTTTACAGCAAGGGAAACTGAGGCTCGAGGACAGGGAGTCATTGCCCCCCAAGCACATCCCTGTCACCTAGCACACCCATTACATGCCAGGCCTTGTGTGGAACACCAGCCGCAGCAGCCCATTCATTCCTCAACCCTAGGAGGTGAGAACATTTCACCCTGTTTTGCATTTGAGGGAACCAAGGCCAAGAGCAACTAGGTTTCTTGCCTTAGAGTCATAAGCTGTCAAGGCTGGGGGAGGTACTGGGAAAGGGCAATGATGACAGGCACAGCAGGATCCTGCTCTCCCTCACCAGGCCTCCTTTCTTTAAAGATAACCAGACTTTGGGCAGAATTTTCTTGCTGCCTTTCCTGCACTGATGACATGTGACACCCACTTGGGGGTTTTGAAGTTAGCAAGACTGATGACACATTTCTTCAAATTCGCATTGTTCAATGCCTGCCAAGGACACTCTCACAAATGCAAGGAGTAATTCAAGGGTTTGGCTAAATCTCCTGCCCAGGATGTTCCAGAACATAAGTGTGGGACCAGGGCAGGTGAGGGGTAGACCTAATGGAGAAAGAAGCATCGTCAGGACCACACAGCCCCAGGTTGCACAGAACTGAGGTCAACAGGAGGAAACAGCCCACCGGTGACGGCGAGGGCACCCCCAGGCTCCCTGCGCTCCTCCACGAGCAAGGGCCAAAAGCCTGTTTAACTAAAGAGGACAAGGACACACAGTGGACCTGCCGGGAGGGGCTGTGACCAAAGGTTCTGACAACGGGTTGACAGTTTCACCCTCCTCCTCTCTGATGGTGGAGGAATTTTGCTTTCATGTTGCTTCTACTTCTAATTTGCTTCTGTCTTTAAATTTTACACATACACACGCACACACACACTGAGCTTCTAGAGCCCTGTCTTCATATACCAGCTGAAATAAATAATTTTCATAGGAAACCCTTGTTTCCCAGGGACAAGGCCTGGCCCTTGGTCAGTGTGAGGAGATTTAACCACCTCCCCCAGGAATGAGATTCTGCGGCGAGCTCACAGTGCAGCTAGTCCTCCTGGGGCTCATCTATGAAGGTGAAGGTGATGAATACTCACTGTGGCTGGGCGGGGTGTGCCCAGAGAATTCGTCACAGCATGAGCTCTTTCCACACTGCAGCAGACACCTCAGTCCCCACCTGTGTCTGGGATGCTGTCAAAGCACTGAAGTGCTTAATTGCCAGCATCATGTGGCCAGGATCGGGCTCTGGATTTAATGCAACATCAAGGTGGCTGGGGTGGGGGATCCCCTCTCTCTGCTCACATCCCCCAGACTCTGGGGTCTGCTCCCCAGGAGCGAGAAGCCGAGTGAGTGCCACTGGAAGACCAGTCCCCAGAGCAACTCCCAGCCTGGGTGATGCCTGGCCACCTGGACACGGGCCTCCTTCCAATGCCCCTGTGGGCTGTGGCCAGGCCCCTGGACTCCAGCCTCACGCATGTGATGCTTATTTGGAAGAGACCCAGGATGGAATTTCTAGGGGTTGAGCCTCTAAGTCAGATGCCACCAGAAGCACAGAGTGTCCCAAAAATTCACAAGAAATTATATATTTTTTCTTGGGGCATTGGCTCATTTATGTGTAGGCTGAAGACGTTTAGCTTGTTCTAAAAAGCATAGTACCCATAGTTTCATTTAGAGAGATTGCAAACTTAGCAGACACAAACAACTCAGAAAACAGGTCACATGCCGACTCGTACATCCGCAAAGCTGTCTTTTCTAGCGTTTCCCACTAACATCAAATTAGCAATGTATGTAAATGAGCTTTGAGAATTCATTACGTTAATTTATCTAATTTTGGAGGCAAACCTGAAACAAACAGCGCCTCCTTCCCTAACACTTGAGCCCTCACAGAATATTGATTTCTGAGTTTTATTAGCCTTGCACGAAGGCCTTTTTACAGCCCCAAAGGAAAGGGATCGTCAGGTTCCTCATGAATACAAATGTCCTGCTCAGAGGCTCTGAGACATCGTTCTCCAAGGTCATGTCAAGGGGTGCCTGGCATGGCAGTCCATCCACAGCTCAGTCTCAGAGTTGGTGACATGCCCGCAAGAGCACTGTGCACGGAGCCATCGATCCTGATGAGATCGATGGCTCTGAGAGGAGTGTGATCCTGGCAGCAGTGGCAGTGTTATCACAGGGTCTTTGTAGTGTCTGCGGTGATAGACTGTGGAATTAGGAGTTTGTCACCTTATCGAGCATCTCCACGGCCGAGGCAGCCAGTGACAGAGGTAAACCCAGACAAGCTGTGGTGCGTCCTCCTGTCCTGCCTCTCAGTGGCCAGCATGGAGCCTTCAGAATGACACTGTTCACTCAGAACCCCAGTTTACCCCATGCTACTCTGGAGCCAGCCACTCTGGCAGACCCCATAAAGACAAGGAGGGATGCGTTTCACCCAGCCTCAGGGAAAATGATTGTCATGTACAGCCAATCCCTGAGAGCAGCCACGTGAGTGCAGGACTCTGTTTTATATCTGGGGGAACACAGGAGCCCACTCTGTCTCCAAATGTCTCTTTGTGCCTGTTGAAAGCTGGAGTCCCCAGCTGCTAGGTCAGAGGCCTTCAGGACAGAGCAGACAGAGCTCGGGGCACACACACCTGCTGGGACTCATAGGCCTGCCCGAGATACCTTGTGGGCCAGAATAAGGCACCTGACCTCTCCACGACTCCGTTACCTCAACTAGAAAATGGAGTGGGAGTGCCCAATTGGGAGCGGGTTTGGGGATTGACGATACATAACGTGCTCATGGCAGGAGCGCAACAGGAATCACTGTTTTTGTTACAAGAAACCCGCAGAGCCGTGGAGCACCTTCGTGAAGTGGCATGGCTCGTGTGTGCCTGGCCTTTTAAAGAGAAGCTCTCTGCAGGCTTGGGCCTCACTCTCGTGCCTGCCAACTCCGTTCCAGTCTTGAACATGGTGTTGGATCGGATGCTTGCTCGGTGATCATTCACTTCCCCTCCCCCACCCCCATAGGACCCATGCACGTTCATATTGGGCTTGGCCATGTGACTTGCTCTAGCCCGTGAGAGGTGGGCAGAAGTGATGAGTTCCAGTGCTGAGCCTAGGCCTTAAAAGACAAGGCCTGTTTCCACTCACGCCCTGGGAAGCTAGTGCCTCCCTATCACGTGGCTTTTATTTTTTTAATTTTATTTTATTTTGTCAATATACAATGCGGTTGATTATTGTGGTCCATTACCAAAGCCTCCCTCCCCTCTCCCTCTCTCCCCTCCCTCCCAACAACCTCCTTTCTGTTCGCTTGTTGGATCAACTTCAAGGAATTGTAATTGTTGTGTCTTCTTCCTGCCCCCCCCCCAGTTTATTTGTGTGTTTATTTATTTATTTATTTTTAGCTCACACAAATAAGTGAGAACATGTGATATTTCTCTTTCTGTGCCTGACTTGTTTCACTTAATATAATTCTCTCTAGGTCCATCCATGTCATTGCAAATGGCAGCATTTCATTCTTTTTTATAGCTGAGTAGTATTCCATTGTGTAGATATACCACATTTTCCATATCCATTCATCTGATGATGGACATTTGGGCTGGTTCCAACTCTTGGCTATTGTAAAGAGTGCTGCAATGAACACTGAGGAACAGGTATACCTTTGACTTGATGATTTCCATTCCTCTGGGTATATTCCCAGCAGTGGTATAGCTGGGTCATATGGTAGATCTATCTGCAATTGTTTGAGGAACCTCCATAACATTTTCCATAGAGGATGCACCGTTTTGCAGTCCCACCAACAATGTATGAGAGTTCCTTTTTCTCTGCAACCTCACCAGCATTTATCATTCACAGTCTTTTGGATATTAGCCATCCTAACTAAGGTGAGATGATATCTCAGTGTGGTTTTGATTTGCATTTCCCGAATGCTGAGTGATGTTGAGCATTTTTTCATGTGTCTGTTGGCCATTCGTGTGTCTTCCTTTAAGAAATGCCTGTTTAGCTCTTTTGCCCATTTTTTAATTGGTTTACTTGTTTTTTTGTTGTAAAGTTGTTTCAGTTCTTTGTATATTCTGGATATTAATACTTTGTCAGATGTATATTTTGCAAATATTTTCTCTCACTCTGTTGGTTATCTTTTAACTCTGTTGATTGTTTCTTTTGCTGTGCAGAAGCTTTTTAATTTGATATAATCCCATTTATTTATTTTTCCCTTAGTTGCCTGTGCTTTGGGGGTCATATTCATGAAGTCTGTGTCCGGTCCTACTTCCTGAAGTGTTTCTACTATGTTTCCTTTAAGAAGTTTTATAGTTTCAGGGTGTATATTTAATTCTTTAATACATTTTGAGTTGATATTAGTATATGATATGGATCTAGTTTCATTCTCCTGCCTGTTTGCAGATGACATGATCCTATATATTGAACTGCCTAAAGCCTCTACAAAAAACTCTTGGAGTTGATAAATGATTTCAGCAAAGTAGCAGGATACAAAAATCAACACACAAAAATCAGTAGCATTTCTATTCTCCAATAGCAAACATGCAGAAAGAGAAATCAAGAAAGCTTGCCCATTTACAATAGCCACCAAAAAAATAAAGCACTTAGAAATAGAGTTAACCAAGGATGCAAAAAATCTCTATAATAAGAACTACAAACCACTGCTGAGAGAAATTAAAGAGGACACAAGGAGATGGAAAGATATCCCATGCTCTTGGATTGGAAGAATCAACATTGTGAAAATGTCCATACTACCCAAAGTGATATACAAATTCAATGCAATTCCCATCAAAATTCCAATGACATTTTTCTCAGAAATGGAAAAAACTATGCAGACATTTATATGGAATAACAAAAGACCACACACAGCCAGAGCAATTCTTAGCAAAAAAAATAAAGCTGAAGGCATAACACTACCTGACTTTAAACTATACTACAAAGCTATAATAACCAAAACAGCATGGTACTGGCATAAAAACAGGCATGGATCAATTGAATAGAGAATCAGGAAATCAACCCATACACCTACAGCCATCTGATCTTTGACAAAGGCACCAAGTCTACACACTGGGGAAGAGACTGCCTCTTCAGCAAATGATGCTGGGATAACTGGATATCTATCACATGGCTTTAAGCACTGTCCCAACCTTTTCCTACCCCAGCACCTCCCCTGAATCCCATACCCAAAGCCCTTCCACCTCCTGCTTCTCCAGATCTGACCAGACACATCCTGGATTCATCCCCACTCAGCTCCCCACTCCAGGTACAACAGGCACCAAGTGACAAAGACCCTCAGCAGAGAGAGGGGGCAGGACCCCACAACAGGTGGGCCCAGAGCAGAGCCCACTACACATGCTCTCTGGTGAATCCTGGGAGTGGCAGGGCCAGGATTGGAATCCCAGGATCAGAGCTCTCTACTACACCACACAGTGGAGGTAGTTCAGATTCCTCTGGGCAAGCAGATTTTCACAGCAATATAGAACCCAATGTTGGAAAGGAATTAGGCCATTCCCTACTCCAATGGATAGTATGTAAACCACATGAAATGGCCCTTTTTATAGATCAAAACAGTCAAATATTGGCAATTGCACAGGTTAGTCAGACTCACAGCTGGTTGAAAAACCAAACCCAAATCTACCTTAACTGGCCAACATTCAGTTGTTATTTCAGTCTGTGGTTCATGCCAGATTCTAATATAGCCAATGTGCAGGGCGTCTTCCTGGGGCAGCTGTAATAACCCCACCATCAAGGGGAAATGGCATCACTTTGGACTGTGGCCATTTCACTTCAAGAGCATGGGTTGAGCACCAGCCCTCCACTCAGCTCTGCTAATAAACAAAGTAATGACAAACACACCAAACTTCTTCACGGTCTTGGCTGTCTTTAGTAATTGTTTCATAGTGTGTCCTAGAATTCATGCCAAGGTTGAATTCAATCAAAGATACAACCCATCAGTCTTAGATTTTCAAATCTACCCCTTTTCCTTTCTTAAGTATCAGGAGGTTCATCAGTCACCACTCCTGTTCTCATGGGTTTTTAAAGGCCATCCCCACCCAAATTCTTTCCTGCCGGCCTCCACCCTTAGGTCTGTGGATTTCCATGCTGGCTGGAGTCACTGAGCAAGAACTCTGCAGTCCCAACCCAACTTTGTCCAGCCTGACTCCTTTTTCACCCCTGAGATGGCTTTACTAGGGAAGGAAAAGACAGAGGGTACAAACCTCCATTGATTGAACATGTGGCATGTGCCAGGCACCAAGCTGGCCCCGGACATGCTACCGCCATGAATCCTCACAGGACCCTGGGAGGGACAGAGGTACTGTTGATCTGGGTTCCCTGGACTGCAAGCCTGGCCCCATCATTAAGAAAAGGCCAAAGTTACTCACAACCTGATGGCTCTTCTGCAAATGCATTTGGGTTCCTTCAGTCTCAAAGGCTGCCTTTCCCTGTCAAGCCAGCTCCCACCCACCTGGAAGGGGTGGGGGCAGCACAACTCAGCAGCCAAAAGCAGCCCATTCCTAAGGGGCATGGTTGGAAAAGTCATCCGGCCAGAGCTCCTCTCCTGATTCAGCAACTAAATTCACTTCCTGCCTTCTTTCCCACCTTCCTTCCCATGCCAAGAGCAGAGCATCCAAAATTAAACCACTAGGAATAGATCTGCTTGGACCAGAAGTAGCAAGAAACACTCCAGACCTTCTGAAACCTCTGCACAGCCTGGCTCACCCACAGGGAACCAAAGACAACTAATTCTAGGCAGCTCAGACTAAAGGCAGAGGATGGGAGAGCCAGGTGCTTGGCCAGAAGTGGTCTCTGTGTTCCCCTTCTTCCCCATCCCCATTTCACCCTCCAGACATGTTGTTGCTTTCATCTCTTTACGAGATCTGCTTGAGCCTTCCCAGCTTCCAGTAGCTTCTGCAAGTCAGGAAGTCAGAGTCTGGCAGCCATGCACTTGAGCAGCACTTTGTCCCCCAAATCCCACTCACACCATCTCACTTGCGGGACCTGCTGACCCTGGGCAGCAGACATAACGATGATCCTTTGGTCAGGACTTGCCCAGGTCATCCAGCAGGAGAGACTGGGCCAGGGCTAGTTGGGAAAGAGACTCCAGTTGGGGACGAGGGTGGGAACTAACCACCAGGACCCTGTCATACCAGCCAAAGATGATGAACCAAACCAGCAGGTCAAAGTTTGGATGTGTGCAAATGTGTACTTAAAAAAATAGGCTACCCTGGATGCAGGACGGAGGCGGGTATCACATGGGGTATGGTGGGGCCATGCTGGGCTCCCCCATACCTAGAAGCCTTGGCATCAGTCAGGGGAGATACCCCCACTCCAGTTTGGCTTCTCAGAGCCCTCTGTCTGCCAGGCATTCCTGCAGACCCTGGGCAGGCGGCAGCCACAAGGCAGTCGGCCCCACCTGATACCGAGCTCCTAGGGCAGACAGTTGCCAGGCCTGTTCACATAGGGCCCAGCCTGCCCAGAGCTGAGTAGTTAGCTCTGGGGGGTCCCCAGAGTTATGGAAGAGCAGCGATGGAAGGCAGGTGGGGGCAAGAGGAGGGGAGTGGAAAAGAGTTGAGGCACAGGGAGTCCCACCCCCTATAAGCGGCAGAAGGGAGACACAGAGCTTAGGCAGGCACCAGTGCCTTCGCACTGTCTCTTTCCTGTGTATCTGGAGGCTGCCCTCTACCCAGCCCCCGTCACGTGGCCACAGGGCTGGCTTCATGAGCGCATGACCTGTGCAGTCGTATGGGGCCCAGGCCAGAAAGGCCCCACCTAGAAGGTCCCCACTTGGAAAGTCCCCACTCAGATGGTCCACACTCAGAAAAGCCACGCACTTGGTTTAATGCTCTCTTGTCACCATCTTGAAATTCTTCATAATTCTATCACTGAACCTGTGTTTTCTGAGTGAAGTCCAGATGGTACAACGAAGAGAGCGTGTGAGCAGAGCAGGAGCACACATGGTCCCCAATGCTCACTGTGCGGCTTCCACAACACAAACGCCTTGCGCTGGGGACCCCTTGCTCAGAAGGGCTCCATGCTTGGTTCAATGTTCTGCTGTCACATAACAGGTGCAACCTCCCTGTTTGCTGAATGAATGAATGAATGAAATATATAAAGTGCCATGCGCTAAAAACCATTCTCAGCACTCTGCATGCACTGACCAATTAAATGAATGGATGACGGCACTAAGGTTTCCGAGAGGCCCACCTTTCAGGGAGGCACTACCCTGACATCAAGCTTCCCCCGCATGAACACAGGTGGCTCAACAAGCCTTGGCCTCTCTGCCATAGCATATTTCCTGGCCCCTCTCCCACCCCTGCCCTCCTTATGTGTGTACATAAATGCAGAACAGATTGCAGGTTCCTTGAGAACAGGAACCCAATTTATCTGTGTCTGGGTCATGAGTGTGACCCAGAATTATGCCCAAAATCTGTACTCATGATTAATGAGTGAGTTTATGAAAATAGAATCTAACACAGCCTTCCTGAGGTGATTTAGACCCTAACTGGTCCATTTCAAACCAAGCTACTGACCACTCACTTCTTCAGGATATACAAACAACCATGACAAAAGAAATAGTCTTTCTAGTCTTTTAAAGACACTTTTGGGAAATGTCAGTATCATTTGTCATAGGATTAAATACTAGGAAAACAGAAAGAGTAGACGTTTGGCAAAGTTAACCTCAGATGCAGGTGACAGACAACAGAGCGTCGATCTTTGGGCACAGCTCAGTCCCTACACATTAGACCAGGCTTGTTCTCCAGATCCAGGGCCGCCCATTCCCAGATGGGTCTTTGATGAATTGTGATGGGAAACATGCTTGTCTTTGAGATTTTTTCCTTTCCATGAGCATGAAGTAGAGATTGGTTACTGGCTCACTAATCCTATTTCTTCTTCCTGGGCACACAGAAAGACTGCATTTTCCGGCCTCCCTTGCAGTTAGTTTGAGGACATATGCCTGGGTCTTGACCAAAGAGATGTAGACAAAACTGATTCATACCACCTACAGGAGTGTGTATGGTTGTCCACGTCAGTTCTGGAGACCACATGTTATAAAAGGTAATGTCACAGGATGGATGGAGTGTAGATCCTGGAGCCATCCCTTGGAAGAGCACCATCCAACCCCATCAGACTGTGACGTGAGTGAGAAATAAAGCTCTACTGTGTTTAGCCATTGGGATTTGAGGAGTGTTTGTTATAGCAGCTCATGTTACCTATCCTGACTAATACAGAGTGGGAATGCATTCAAGTGCAAGTAACTGAAAAACCACCCAAAGTGGCATAAACAAATAGGAGGGTTGTTTTTTCCAAATAACGAGAAGTCCAGGAATAGGCAGTCCAGGAGTGGATCAGTGGCTCCAGGACACAGACTCTATTTTTCTGCTCAGCCATCCTTGGTGTGTTGGCTTTTGTCCTCACGTTTGTCAACTCATAGTCACGAGATGGCTGCTGTATCTCTGGCATCACATTTGCATCCCAGGCCAGGAGAAAGAGAACAGGGCAAAGGGCTGATGTCTGCCCCACCCAGCCAACTTTTACTGACATTTCATTAACTAAAATGCATCACCAATGACTGGCCAGTGGGATGGTATTATTATGCCTACTTTAGCCCAATCATGATTCATCTCCTAGGGCTTGAGTGGGGGCTCATCACCCACCCTTAGATCAGCGAATCTACACAAACTGCTGCTGTCACAGGGAAGAAGACAGGCATGAAACAGATACCATGTGGGCAATAATAGACTCAGCTTCCTTCCTCTGTCAAATCCCTTTCTCCAGAAAGCATTGTGATTAAGAGAGGTCAGAGAGATGCCTGGTTGGATCCTGTGGCCTTTAAATCCCTGGGCCTCAGCCTCAGCTCAGCTGGCCCCAGAACTCACTTTACTATCTTGTCCAGCGGCCTGGCTCACACAGAGCAAAATGACAACTAGCTAGTAATCAACCAGCTAGCAGCACAGCAATCTACACGGGAGGACAGAGCTCTCCTAGGAACTGATGTTCTTAGGAGCTCCTTTCTTTTCTAGAATACCACTTCAACTCGTCATCAGAAATTAGCAGAGCTATTTAAAAATTACACTATTCAGTGCTGGTAAAGATGCAGTGAATGGATTTGATCAGAGGCTGCTGCGGGAGGGTACCTTGCTACCGTACATTAGGAAAGCACCCTGGCAGTGAGTATCAGGAGCCTGAAATATATTCAAAACCTCTGATCTAATAATTCCACTTCTGGGAATGTCTTCTAAGGAAACAATCTGAATACTCAAAAAGCTTTACACTAGAAACAGCCAAAATAGCCAGCCATTGGAGAACAGCCACTGACTATACATATATGTGTGCATATATACACATACGTATATATGTTCTGTATAGAATACATTCTATAAAGTGAAGGTGAGATAGATAAATAATGACACAAGATGGATGGATAGATGGATGGATGGATGGGTACATTTAAATGCACAGTACTTGTATACATTCATAAAATATGATGATTGCAGAGGGTTTATAATGAGAAAATGTGCTTGGATAAAAAATATGAATTAGAATAATGGGCACAATCTGATCATTAGTATATGAAAAAGGCTGAAATGAAGTGCTCCAAAATGTAACCATGAGTGGTGAAACCACAGGTGATTTTTAGTCCTTTTTTCTACCTTACGCATTTTTTTTTTCTTTTATAAGCATGTACTGTTTTGCAGGGGGTGTTTTTTTTTTTTAGAGATGACAGGTAAGGGGATCTTAACCCTTGACTTGGTGTTGTCAGCATCATGTTCACCCAGTGAGCTAACCAGCCACCCCTATATGGGATCCAAACCCATGGCCTTGCTGTTATCAGCACCACACTCTCCCGAGTGAGCCATGGGCCAGCCCAGCATGTACCGTTTTTATAATAAAAATTATTTTAGAAAAATGTGAGGGTTTCTAGGTGAGCATGTAAATTGGATGGTGTTGAGGGACAGTTTGTTCAGCTGGGCAGCATTTGGAGAGATTCCCCTGTCCCTCTCTGGTCCTCCTTTCTGGTGACTGCAGTCCTTGTACAGCCAAATTCAAGGTCTCTCTCTCCGCAGTCTCTCCCACAGGAGCCAGCTCCTCTGTCCATAGCCCTGGCCAAGGCCCCTCCCACACAGCTTCAGCTGTGACACATCGTGACTTTTTACAGTTACAGTCAGTTCTGGTCACCTTGACTCACCGGTCAAGCTTGGCCATTCTTCCAGCTGCAAACCATCCCTTAGGGTGGTCCTCCTGTAGACAGAGAGTCACCCTGTTATACTGACTTAGGTCAATCTGTTCTCAAAAGGTGGTGGTCTTTGGCTGCATTTGCCCAAATGCTGGGATGACTTTCTGAAGTCCCGTATATGCCGAATAGGAAAGATTTCAGACTTTATTTTCATTCAAAATTAGATTGCTAAGATTCATTCATATTTTTATTGCCTGTTATTATTCAGTTTTACTGCTCTGTAATATCCCATTGTGTAAATATATCACAATTTATCTATTTATCTATTTCTGTAGACAGGATTTGGGCTGTTTCCAATGTTTAGATAGTGGGAGCAGTGCTGCTATGCATCTTCTTAAACAGGCCTAGGAGAGGACCTGCTGGCTTGTAAGGCCATGAAAGCTCCCCTTTATGAGACAATGCCAAACTGTTTTCCAAAACAGCAATGAAATTTGGGGAGAAATAAGAAAATTCAAAAAGATTGTATAAACTCTCTGTACTATCTTCTCAATTTTTCTGTAAATTGAAAATTCTTCTAAAAAATAGTCTATTTTTTAAAAAACATACAGCATAATACCCTTTTTTAAGTTAAAAATGACTAATATTAAAACTATTTTTCAGGGACTACACTGAGATGGGATCGAGTGAAAGGCAAGGGGCGGCGAGGGGTGATCCGGCTGTGGAGCACGCACGGTAAGTGACATCGGCCTCCAGCTTTCTTGCTGGGGGAGGACTCGCCGGTGTTTATTAGAGTAAAATAAAGTGAGGGAGGAAGGCGGGAGGGAGAAAAGGGTCTCGCATGGACCCGCACTGAGAGAGTGTCATAAACAAAGATTATGTGTCATCTGGTTCTGTACACCTGAGGCCCGTTAAGCAATAGGAGAGGAGGGAACTGAAAGGCAGCGCTCAGGCTGGCTTAAGAGAAAGAGGACCGGCTTTGTCACCAGCAGCCTGGTGCACTAGGAAGACGGAACAGCCCAAAGCCAGCTCCAGCTCAGCACAGGCAAACTGTGTCTGGCCCCAAAGCAAGCATCGGCTCTCTGAGCCACGGTGCTGACGCAGTCCTGCCATCAGGCTGGCCCAGGATCCGGCTCTGCCATCCCCAGCCATGCACGTGGTGGGCTACATGCTCTCTCCGAAGCTCAGTGTTCTCATCTGTGAAATGGGAGGAAGAGGATTTAATTAGATAGTGCACGTAACGTGCTTTAAAAAGGGAGGTGCTTCACACAGAGGAAGCACTCAATAAATGTCTGTTATCTCCCCCTCCGTATGTGTGTGTGAGCGTGTGTGTGTGCCTGTGCGTGTGCTCATGTGTGCACGTGCATGTGTGTGTATTTTTTCATTCCCAGGTCCTTGCCCTGTTACTTGCCTGGGACCTCACTCCCCAGGCTGGGATGCAGCCTGGCACAGCCAGCTGACTGAAGCCTAGAGCCCTGACCCCGAGCCCCAGTGGGGTCTGAGGCCCTGGCGCCTCCCCTCACCCGCATCACCACCTGCCAGGGCACACACGGCCCCTGCCTCCTTGGGTTCTATGGCTCTGGTCTCATCAGCATGTCCCCAGCCTGCTCTCTTCCCTGACTGGCCTCCGTCTGGGCCCTCTCATCTCCACCTGGACCATTATCAGCACCTCCACCTGTTGCCCCTGACTCCGGTCTCCTGCCCCAGCTGCCTTCTGAGTCCTGAGTCTGTCCACAGCAGGCCCCTGCTCTAAGTCGTTCTGGGGCCCCACTGTCCCTAGGCATTGAAGCCCTAGTGCTGTGGCTGGCACTTAAGGCCTGCATCTGCCCCCACTCCATCTGGCCCCACGCTGCCCCACACACCAAAGTCCAGTCCATCCTTTCCCCTGCATGCCCCACTTCCTGTGGCTTGGTGCACGCTGCCCCCATGCACAGAACACCTGTCTGCTCCTACCCTCCTCCTCCTGCTAGGAACACTTAGTTACCCTCCCAGACTCCTCTCCCTGGGAGCTCTCCTTGGCTCCTCGCTGCCTTGACTTCAGAGCCCCCATCCCTACCTTGGCATGCCCAAGGGGCCTCTCCACGGCAGCTCTCTCTCTATATATATTGAATCCCTGGTTTTCTTGTCCCTCTCCCGCAGACTGTGAGCGCCGTGAGGGCAGGACCCCAGACCCCACCCAAATCCCCATGCCATGCTCAGAAAGTGATCACCGAGTAAGCAAAGGGCTTGTTCTCTTTTAAAGGGCAAAGATGTTTGACTTCCCACTGCAATTATATTTTCCCTTTTCTGATTCACAGCCTTGCCTTGCCTGGTGGGAGGAAAGACAAGTGGAAAACATCTGTCTAACAAGTTGACACGGGTGGGGACAGAGAATGGAAAGAAATCTGGTGTCTCCTGTTTACCATGGAGTTCAAACTTGGAAAGAAAATGTGCAGCCACCGCAGGATGGGCGAGCAGAGATGGCTGCCCCCTGGGGCATCCACAGGCTGACCCAGCAGATGCGGACTCAGGCAGGGCCAGGGGTCTGCAGGCCCTGGGTCTTCTCTGGCCACAACAGCCAGGCCACCTATTTGCTCAGACACTCTTTTTCTAATGGACGTTTTATTACTGTTTCATCTTTCAAGAGGGGACAGAGAAAGGATCTCTGTTGGTGAGTCCCATCTGTGTCCCTCAGTAGGAGAAGCTGAGGGCAGCGTTCCTGTTAGTAGACAGCTGCATTTTTAAAGAAAAACAGAGAGTTTACCTAAGGACAATGCCTGTCCTGAAATCACCTTACAAAGAAAGAGACAATCAAGAAGGAGATGTATAGTAAAGGAGCTTAGCCTGAACCAGGCAGACAGTTAGAACCCTGAGCCACTGCAGTGTGTCTTACTAATAGGCCAGCCCTGCCGAAATGCAGAGCAGTCGGAGCTGCGACTCCTCTCTGCAGCCTAGAGTCATTCTTAAATGCCCTCTTTGTCCCTTCCACATGCCCAACCAACATGACCCCTAAGTGCCAGCCATCCTGTCCCCCAAGTGCCAGCCAACATGCCCCCTACATACCAGCCATTCCCCCAAGTGCCAGACAATGTGTCTCCAAGTGCCCAGCCAACCTGTCCCCCCAAGTGTCCTAACAACCTTTCCTCCAAGCACCAGTCAACATGTCCCCCAAGCACCCTGAAAACATATCCCTCAAATATCCCTACAACTTGTCCCCAAGTGCCAGCTAATGTGTCCCCCAAGTGCCAGGCAACCTTTCCCCCCAGTACCAGTAATGCCTCCCAAGCATCTGCCAAGTCCTCTGGTGTCCTACTGCTCCCAGTTTCTTTCCCTCTCTGACCATTTAGTGGCCAAGCCCTGGGGGCTCTGAGGGCCTCCCTGCCATCACAGCTCCATAAAAGCAGAGCTGGGAAGGACACAAGCACATGCAGGTCAATGCTGCCACTGTGCAGATGGGAAAACTGAGAGTAAGGGACTTGCCCAAGGCCACACAGCAAGCTGGTGACAGTGGTGGCTTCCTCAGCTACACTAGACCCAGACTGATCCTTTCACAGCTGAGCTGAGGGCTCAGGACCCTCGTCCTCACTGGGGTCAGTAGTGGCCTCGTGCATGTCAGTGAGAGGGCATTAGCAGTGGTGACTGCTAGTCATTATTTACTGACACTGCTGATCAAGCTCTGTGCTAAAGCACTTCACCGCATCCTAGTACTGAACCTTCACAATAATTCTGAGAAGGGAGAAACAGTTATACCCACTCACAGATGAGGAAACCGAGGCTCTGAAGGTTAGGTGGCCTGTCCACAGCCACTGGAGTCTAGCTGGGACTCAAGCCTGATGCCAAAAGCACCAGACCCTGCCTCCCACGTGCCCAGGACAGCAGTGAGGCCAGGTTCATCCAATTCTCCCAGGAACTCATCTTCACACCACGGCTCGTCTCAGGTCAGGGAAACACTCGTGCTGTGCAAGTTAAGGTTCTGGAGACACGACAGACTGTCAGGCTGTGTGTGTACTTGGTCAAATTGTCTGACCTCTCTGTGCATCAGTTTCTTCATCTGTAAAATGGACATCATAAGAGTACCAACTTTACAGCATCATCATAACAATTAAATCAGTTAGGACTACACCGGACACACAGCGTGAGGTAGACAGAACACTGGACCCCAAAGATGCCCACGCCCTGATGTGCAGAACTGTGAGTATGTTACCTCACGCAGCAAAAGGGTCTTTGGAGATCTGATTAAGTTAATGATCTAGAAATGGGAAGATTATTCTGGATTATCCAGTGGGCCTAATGTAATGACATGGATCCTTATAAGAGGAAGGTCAGAGTTGGAGAAGGTGATGTGTAGACAGGCAGAGGTCAGAGTGGTGCAGAGGCCACAAGCAAGGACAGCCGGTGGCCTCTAGAGGTTAGGACAGTGACGACTCAGGTTCCTCCCCACAGCCTCTAGAAGGGACCAGCCCTGCCGACACCGTGACTTTAGCCTAATGAGACTAATTTTGGACTTCTGACCTCCTGAACCATAAGCTAACATACTTGTGTTGTTTTAAGCCACTAAGCACATGGTGATTTGTTAACTCACAGCGACAGAAAACTAACGCAGGGCACTGGCGTTGTCATTACTCACTACATGAGCACTAGTGAGGGCCAGGCCTTGCACGATATGACAGTGATGACCCGGACACACCCCAGCCGTGGAGGCCAAAGAGGGACAGAGATGCATCCCCAGGGCAGCCGAGTTCAGGGAAGTCGGATGGGAAGTGCTGTGACTGGATGTCCTAAAACACTGGGGGTTCAGAGCAGGGTGGCAGCTCTGCTGAGGGCGGGGGGCGGGGGGCAGGTGTCAGATCTGCTCCATTCACACCCAGGGACCTGGCCTAGAGTTTGCACCCACCTCTACCACCCAGCAGACCGAGGACCCACCCCAAAGCCCCACCCATCACTTCTTTGCTCCTAGGCCCTGCTAAATGACAGCCTCCCCTTTCCTCCCCCATGGGTCACACTCCTTTGCCCTTCTGGAGACCCCTTCCTGGGATGAACTGAGGTTTTTCTCACCATGCAGCAATTGTCTGTTTAACCCTGACGCTCAGTGGGTACCCAGTGGAAGGGGATCTGGGTGCAGGTCTAGCTCTGCCCTGGGACAATGGGACAGGCAGCCCCAGCCCTTGTCCAGAAGGCAAAGGGGTTGACCAGGCCACCCCAGGGCTCCTGGAGCACAGCTGCAAAGTATGAATGAACCGTCTCCATTCCTCCCCTTCACACTGAAACACATTGTGCCACAGCTTGCACCCTTCACCTTCTCTCACCTTCTGGAGGACAGAGTCCAAGTCCCCACTTACTGGGGCTCACAAGGAGCCCCGTGATGTGGCCCCTGCCACCCTCTGCTCCCAAACACACACCTGTGCATGAGCTGCCCTTGTCACAGTCATCCTCATTGCCAGCCAGGCCTGCCCATCTCCCGCCCTCCTCCCCGTGGTGGTTAGGTGCCCCCACGGAGATCCCACGGAACCTTGTGTCACAGTGCTCACCACCCAGGCTGCCCTGGACAGTGGACCAGCTGACCGTCACCAGGAAGGAGAGCTCGCCTTTTCCTGCCCAGACCCCAGAGCCTTGCACAGCAACAGGCCCTTAGTAGGTGCTTTGGAAAAGTTGCTGAATGAATGACGAAGCAGCGCCCAGGATGGGTGTTCCCAAATAACAGCACACTAGAGCTCATCCTGTAAACCCTCAGCACTCAAAGTGTGGGTCCAGAGTCCCCACCAGGGAGCTTAGTAGACATGGAATCCAGCCCCGTCCCAGACCTGCTACATCAGAGTCTGCATTTCAAGAAGATCCCAGGTGGTTCCTGCACAAGTTCAAGTCGAAGAAGCCCTGCTGCAGGGTGGGAGGGAGGGCTGGGACATTTAGTTGGTGAGCAAGCTGAGGGTCCAGCAGGGTAATCTGCCAGGGTCACCCAGCAGAATGGTGCAAACTAGAACCAGAAGCCTGGTCTTCAGGCTCCAAGTTCACTGCACCGTGAGGGAGGTGACCCCATTACAAAAACAAGAAACCTCCCTGCCCAGGCCACTCGCTGAGAAAGACCCTGAGACGTCCGCTCTGTGAGCTGGAGCAGGCTGGTGCTGGGCCAGGGCCAGGGAGGTTTCCTGCCTGCCTCCCTGGAGGGGAGGAAACACAGCCAGGGGCTGTGGCACCTCCTCTCCCTGCCCTCAGCCACTCTCGGGGCCGGGGGATGTGCACCTGAAGGTCACGGCTCAGCTGCAGAACTAAGACGGGAAGCCATGTCCGGACCAGACAGGACTTCCTCAGGCCGAGTGTGACGGCTTCCTGTGTTTGCTAACACGGGATGTGTGCCCCTTATCCTGGTGGCCTTGTGGGGAATGTCTCTACTTCTCCCCCATGGAAAAGCAGCAGATAAATCCAGCTGCTGTTAACCCTGGAATGATATTGGTGACGTGCTGCAAGAGGCACCGATGGGGACTGTCCCCAAGTCCTCCAACTCACCCACGGGACTTCAAGGAGCACCCCCTTGTGAGTCCAGGACCAAGTGCAGCCCAGACTAAGGGACCTGATGCCGGAGAGCCCCTCCACCACCTGCCTAATGCCCTCCTGCCTCAGTCTACACATCTGTAAAGTGGGCTCGTCCCAGCACCTTCCTCATGAAGAATGATGGGAGGAGTGAATGAGAGCTTTTTTGTGAATGGTTAGAACGGTCGGCACTAAAGAGTGCTGGCATAACATGCACAGAAAATGCTAGATACGTCTATTATGATAATGATCCTCCTCACGATTAACTCTCTAGTGCCCACACTGGGACCTTTTCATTCCTTGTCACACCCACCCTGGCGCTGGCCCCTGCAGCAGGAGTCAGGTCACAAAGGTCACTGTGCTGGCTCCCCAGACACTCCAGCACCCGTGGTGACCAGCCTCTGATGTGTGCCCCAGTGATCCCCACCGCCTGGTACACACGTCTTTGGAAGCGGGCTGCTCTCAGTGGCTTACCTCTCATGAGCAGAACAAGTGACGCGATGTCACTTCAAGACTAGGTTATAAAAAGACTGTGGCTTCCATCTTGCTCTCTCCTGGATCGCCCACTCTGGGGGAAGCCGGCTGCTCTGTCATGAGACAGCCCCATGGGGAGGCCCATGGGAATGACCTCCCCAGTCAAAGCCTGAGATGGCTGAAGCCCTGTGACACTGTGCTGAATCCTTGTGAGAAATCCTGAGCCTGACCCTCTCAGGTGAGCTGCTCCTAGATTCCTGATCCACAGAAACTATGAAATAATAAATGTGTGTAAATAAATATGCCCCTGCTTGGGGGTGGTTTGCTACGCAGCGATAGATACATAACGCGCTTCAGTAAACTGCTACTCATCCTCAAGACGCAGGTGAAACGCCACCTCCACGAAGCCTCTCAAAGCTCTTTGCATGTACCCCATGACCAGTTTGTCACACTGCTCTGCAGTTTCGGTTTACAGGACAGGCTTGTTTCCCCAGTTGTGAACCCCTGGAGGGTAGAGACAGGACCTTAATCATTGAGGTCCAGCACTCAGCTGGTCCTAGGTCATGGTTTATTCAAAGAATAAATGACTTAAGCAGCAAATGCACCAGCAGCAACTGGCCTACAGCTTGCTCGGTTCCCTCTGGCTCAGGTTGCTGCTTGGCCCACTCCATCCAGAGTCCACATGCCAGCCAGGCTTGGGCCCAATCCTCTCATCTGCCCAAGAGTATGTGACAATGTTTTCCAGAATAACACCACACCAACCCCCAGCCTCCAACCGAAGCCAGCACACCCAGCCACCACAGCTCAGCAAGGGCCCTTGGGCAAAGGCCCAGAGGGTAGAGAGAAGGGGGCTCCCTTGCTTTGTGAGTCACTTCTAAACACGGCCTCCTTCTCACAAGGAGGGACAGCTCTCCACACCTGGGGTGAGACGCGCATGAGTGGCTGACTGGACCACAGCCTGGCTGCCATCTCTGGGCATCCCAGGCCTTTGGCGGAAAGCTCAGACACAGCCTGGCTTCCTGCAGGAGCACTGGACCAGGAGCTAAGAGTCCTCACCACCAACACCTGCTCCCCAAGGACACTGGGCACACCCCCTCCCCTGACGGGCCTCAGCCTCTACGTGTGTAAGATGATGAGTGAAAGGGACCTTGCAGTCACAGAGTCCCAAGACCTTCCACACACGGCCTCATTTGACCCCACGACACACCCAGGGAGTCACGACTTCACAAATGGGGAAAGTGAAGCAGACCGAGGTTGGGCAGCTTGTTCAAGGCCACACAAGGTGGCAGAGCCAGGATTCCCTCATTGGAGCAATCAGTGTCCCAACACTGGACTCCAGGAGGCCTTGCCAGGCTGCCTGGACATCCTTCAGCCTTTCACAACACTGCTGGAGGGGGCTGAATCACGGTGAGCTCTAAAAAGACATGTCCCATGTTCCAGAACCTGTTGATGTGAACTTATTTGGAAAAAGGGTCTTGCAGATATAATATAAGGATCTCAATATGAGATCATCTAGAATTAGAGTTGGCCCTAAATCCAGTGACAAGCATGCTTACAAGAGACAGAAGAGAAGCCACATAGAGGACAGCGCCAGGAGGAGACAGGCACACAGACAGGAGAGATGTGGCCACAAGCCCAGGAAGGCTGGGATTGCCAGCAGCCACCAGAAGCCAGAAGAGGCAAGAAGAGATCCTCCCCTAGAGCTTCCAGAGGAGTGAGACCCCGATGACACCTAGATTTCGGACTGCTGGCCTCCAAAACTGTTGTTTTAAGCCACCAACATTATGGTAATTGTTGCAGCCCTAGGAAAAGAACACAACAGCTTGTGTAGAAATACTATGTCTGCAGCACGTGGGGTAAACCAAGGCTGCTTTCGGCTGGATGCTCCTGGCCTGGGGACTTCTGCTGCCTCAGCGCCCCACCCAGCCTCACCAGGGGACGAGAGGTCAAAACACCCACAACTATCACTCAAGAAGCTCAGACTCGGAGCCGCGGTGAGCACCCTGAAACGTAAGTGCTGCTGGCCCGTGTTTTTGGTGGCCTATGACACTCATGCATTGTCTCACTTGATTGGTGGTTGATTTTCTTCCGTTTGTTGAAAGTGAGGGTTTGGAGGAAGTAGCAGCCACGACCCCCCACCCAGTCACAGGGGACAGTTGAATCCAGGTACTTTGGGGCTTGGCAGAACTTTACCTGTGGCGTGTGTGAGCTGGTGACAGGTGCCAAGATGGGGTGTTGAGTCCCTGGGGCCTCCAGGTGGAACTCCCCGGCCAGGGGCCTCCTCCGGCCTTAGTGGTTTTTTAGGGTGTATGCGGGGGGCTTGGAAAGTCAGGGAATTGGGGTGAAGCTCTGACCAGGCCAAGGATGGGTCGGGAGCCGAGAAGCTTGAGCTGGGAGAGGCCCACTGAGAGCCAAGGCTGGGACAGTGATGGGGGAGCAGCTTGAAGGGGAGAGGCAGAGGGCGGAAGGCCGGGGAGGCCAAGGTCGCTGTCCATGCGGGAAAAGGTGAGGCCTGCCGTGGGCAAGTGGTCACGAACTGACAGAGAAGGATGCAGCAAGCAGGAGTGGCTGAGCAGGAATGACCCAGAGACCTGCTCGGATATGGGGGTTGTGGGGAGAAGCTCTTGCCCACCGGGTGCCAGAGTGCTGGGGGGCAGAGATGGGGAAGCCAGCAGGAGAACACCCCTAACCTCCCGTGCACAGGCGATCGCCACGTGCCGTCGATGTTGTCCTCATAAGCTCCCTGGGTGCTCTTAGGAACCCCAAGTTCATAAGCCCTAAGTTGCTCCATTCAACCTCTACACCCTTCGAAGGCAGGGCTGGTGGTTTGTTTTGTGTTGCGTTTCTTTCCGCTGGCTCAGCATCGTCTACTTCCACTTGAAAGAGAAAAGAAACGGAAAAGTCTCAATGTGACGTGTTTACGAATCTGAACTTGGCTCACCTTGGGGGAAGAAGGTGGGGGGATCCGCAGACGCGGCACCAACCCGGCGGGACAACTGCTCAGCACACTCCGCGGAGGGGCGAGCTGAGGTCGCCAAGAAAAACCCTGTGTTGTGAGGGAATCCCCTCTTCTGCAGAGGTGAACTGCAGGGGTGTGTCCCCCAAAGCCAGTGTTGACAGGAGAACGTGCAGGGAGGAGGTGAGGGTGGATAAAGGGGGTGACTTCATAGAATATTCTATCCTTGACATCCCCAACTGACTTCTCTGCAAAACCCAGTTTTTAAGATTTTCATCAACCGCCGTGGGCTTCTCAGAACAGGAGCCAGTGACAGGACCTGTGGGAATCTTAATATTCAGCCAGAGCCTTCTCATTACCTAACTTCCTCTCATAACCGTCCCAACCTGCCCCTGGCACGTATCATAAGCCCCCCTGGTCCCAGTGAACAGCTCTTTATGAACCTCTCAAAGTCTTTATTGGTCTGCCCCGGCTACCAAATCACCTCCTGCACTGAGGCCTCCAGCTGGGTGACCCAGGAGCCCCTGAGGCCTGCGGTGCAAAATTTAAGCAGCATCAAAAACTAATATTTGGGCACAATATCCTAAAAAAAATCAAAACTCAGAAAAAATGATGAACAAAATATCAAAATTTTAAACAAAAACAGGAAACTGCAAGTGTTACAAAAGTTATACCAAGGGACCACATCCCAGGCCAGGTGAGTAGGCTCAGGCCAGGCCTCAGAGCCGGATTCAGGGCCCAGCAAGTGGCCCCGCGTTTTCAAATGCAATTATTCTCATGGGGCAGGGGCCGAGGTCTCTGCAGGATCCCTAGAGTCTGAGCACAGAGAAAATTCCTGGAAGCGCCTGACCCAGAACTTCTCGAAGGATCTGTTAGGGTCTGAATGTTTGTCCCCCCAAAATTCATGTTGACACCTGATCACCAATGTGACGGCATGAGGAGGTGGGGCCTTTGGGAGGTGATTAGTGCCCTTACAAAAGGGACCCCAGGGCGCTCCTTTGCCCCTTCCACCATGAGAGGACACCGTCTACGAAGCAGGAGGAAGGCCCTCGCCAGACTCCGAATCTGCTGGCATCTTGATCGTAGACTTCCCAGCCTCAGAGCTGCAAGAAATAAAGTTCTGTTCTTCACACACCACCCAGTTAATGAGATTTTATATGGCAGCCTAAACAGACTAATAGTGACAAACCCGCATTGGGTGTTTTTTTGGTCTTTGTTTTGTCAATTTCCAGTCCATCAGGGATTGATACTTTTGGAAAATACGATAAAATACATTTCTAGAAAAATGACACCAAAAAACATTACAAAATGCAAACCTTTTTTACTATATTTATTTCATATTTATATTACATTTTATTTTCAGCAGACACAATTACTCTTTCAGATGGCCGTAATGTTTCTAAATGCCTGCTCTGTATTTCTGTACTTATCTTGACTCTTAACAGCCATGGCCTAGGCTGGCCCCCAGGCCATTCATACGGATCTGGCCCTAGTCCCACTCGGCCCAGCTCCCCTTCCAGAAAGCAGGGGGCCCAAGGTTCAGCTCTCGGGGTTGGCCATCGCACAGCACTGGGCACTGGCGGGGTCTGCACCTGCCCCACCCCATGGAGCCTAGTGTGTCCCCATCACTCTTGACACACAAATCATTGGTTCTTAGTTCTCTGAGAGGCTCTGTTAGTTAGCACGGGCATCTGTCCTGGGGAGAGAAGCTGCATGATTGGTCCCATGTACCTCACAGGACTGAGGACTGAGGACCAAGTGGAGGCAGACCCTGTCACCTCCACCTTAGCCCCTCAGCTCCTCGCTGTGCCCTCTCACCACCTCCCTCCCCATCCACAGCCCAGGTCAGTGGCCTCTCCTTCTGGGTCTCAGGGCTTGGTGTCTTTGCCTCTGTCACCCCCCAGCTCCACTGGGAACTGCTGGATAGTGTCCCACAGGGCACCTGGGCCTGGACCTCCCCTTTATGGCCCCATGTGATTGCTCTGGGAGGAGACACTGGTCAGCAAGCAGAAGCCCAGGCCCAGGTGGGCTCTTCCCCTGGGGTGGCAGCCGCTGCTGTCAGCCCTGGCCCTCCTGTCATCACGGCACCAGCCACCCCATTCCTGGTCTCTTGGGTTCCCAGGAGGGTTCCAATCCTGACCCAAACCGCAGGCTCCCACTAGGAGCGGGGAATGGACCTCACAGGGCTGGGTCTGAAGATCAAGGCTTTTCGTTGGTGGGACCATCCCAGGCCAGAAGGAAAGGTCCTGCAAGAGGAGAAAGTCAGACGGGGCAGAGTGCAAGAGCCCCAAACACAGGCCGAGGGACTTAGACTTCCCTGGGAGTCAGGAGGGAGCCATGGAAAGTTCCAGCACAAGGGTCTGAACCTGCAGCAGCCTATGAAGGGGTGGGATGGAGTCGGGAGATGCTACAGCAGCTACCGCAGTGTCCAGGCCCCAGGTGGTGGAGCCAGGGAGGGCTGCAGGCATGGAAGGAAAGGGTGGAGTCAGGGCACCACGGGGCAGGCAAGCAGGTCCTGAGACTGCGTGGGACAGAAACCCAGCAGGGTCCCATCCAGGGGCTTCACACGCATCCGTCCACCCCTCAGCCTTTCCCAGGCTTGTTATCCTAAGCATAATGGTGAACTCACCTGCATAAACTACAGTGCCCTGTTCAATTGCCTAGTACGGTGGTGACTGTCCACCAGTCAACCTCCAGCAAGGCAGCCAGCTGCCCACTCTCAGAAGGTCAGGAAGGACCATCCTTATCCATAACACACAGGAGTTCCCGAGTCAGCCCCCGAGAGTGAAGGATGGCCTCAGTGCTGCTCAGAGACTCAGCTCTCAGAGGCCCCTGCTCGGCCCCAGGTCCCCAAGCCCGGAGGAGGAGAGGGAGCCGCCCTGCCAGGCGGGCCTGGCCACCCCTCTAGGCACACACAGCTGTAGCGCTTTTTGAAAGGTGGCTCACATCTCAAGAAAATTGTATGATTCATCACCTAGCATTTGGGCTGGGAAATTAAGAATTCACCCCTTTTTCTGGGGTTTATTCTGGCAGACAGAGGCCCCCTGCTCTCTCTTTATTCGGCCCCCTCTTGATTTCATATTAAGTCTGTCAGGGGGTCATAGGTAAGAATGTGCTAGGAGGAGCCCTGCTGGAAAATATTCATTCACCTAATGTCCCAGGAGGTCCAAAGGCCTCTCCAAGTCCTCAGCCATGTGACGGAGGAGCAGGAAAGCCACTACCCAGAACACTGTCAAGGGCCAGTGCCAGCACATCCCTGCAGAGCCTTTTCAAATGTCATTCTACATGTAATTCTTTCTAAAGGTTGGTCTTGTCAGCCCATTTTAGAGATTGTGAAACTGAGGTGGACAGAGATTAAGCACTTGGGTGACACGGAGGTGAGAGTCAGAGCCAGGATTTCATTTCAGTTCTTTAAAGCGCTAGAAAATCATTCTATAATTGGGAGTTGTGATGTACACTGTGTGCAAAACACCTATTAGCTTTCTCAGAGATTCCTTTTCTCCTGGAAAACATCCTCTCTAATATTTATATATGAAAGTACGCACAGGAGCTCACATGGCCCAGGCAGAGGGGAAACTGGTATTCTAAGCAGCTCCCTTCTGAATACACAAGCAAGGCGGACACCAGCCCATTTCATTCAGATTTGATGTGGCTCTAAGTATACCCTCCAGCTGGCACCATGGAGGGCTTGGGACGTCTTGCCTGCCCTCCTCCTCTCCACTATCTCTAACCTCCCTTGCCCAGCCTGTTCTGTCCACGATGAGCCAAGGGGAGGGGCAGTACTAAAAGGCAGGAGGGAGTGGGCAGGTGGCAGCCTCTGAGAGAGCAGGTACCAACTTCAAGCATTGGGGGCGCTCATAAGAACCCAGAAGGGAGTGGAGCAGTGCCGGGTACATGACAGACAGAAAAGTGCTATCGATGGGAAGAATGCCAGGAGGTGGAAGAGAGAGGCTTTCTCTGTTTCCACGTGAACAGTGCTGGGTGCCACGAACTTCAAAGGATGAACTCTTAGTGCAGGGAACAGCTAAGATGAACCATAAATTAATTTTTTAAATAGCACTTTGTGGGCCCCAGGGAACAGAAAGCCACCATAAAGTCAGAGAATATTGGGACCTGGAGTGATCATAATGGTCCTCTGTCCCCAACCCTGAAATTTGAATTCTCCCCATGTCATCCTTGACAAGTCACTGCTTGCAGAACAGAATGCGGGCTACTCCCTCGGGGACCATTCATTCCTTAATGCCTACTGCCCTGCGAGGGTCGGCCAGCCCAGACAGAGCCCCCACCCCGTGGAGCCCACAGCCGGGTGGGGGGTGACAGCATCTAATGAGTAAGTGCAAATTACAGCCGTGACAACATCCAGGGGAGCAGAAAATAGGAGGGTGTGCCTTCATCTGGACAGCCGAGGAAGGTTTTCCTGAGAACGTGGCTCAACGCTGAAGATGAGCCCGAGTTACCCAGATGAAGGTGGGCCGGTGAACAAGGGTGCGTGTGCATATGAGTATGCGTTTGACAGGGTGTGTGGAGGTGACCATGTGTGTGCATGCACAAGCAGGTAGGAGTCTGTAGGCAAATGTGTGCCTGCGTGTGTGTGCGTGTGTGTGCATGTGTGTGTGAGCATGAGTGAGCATGAATGGGTATATGTGCTCACATGAACCCATAGGTGTGCATGAGTGTGCATGTGAGGGTGCATGAGTACATGTAAATGTGCGTGAGCACACGTGCATGATGTGAGTGTGTGTACAGGGGTGTGCATGCGTGTTCACGAGAGTATTAGTGCAGCCCACGTGTTCCTGTGTGTGGTGCATTGTGTGTGTATGTGCGTATGCTTTTGTGCATGTGTGAGTGTGCACATATGTCTGCATGTGGGGGGGTGGACATGTTCCTGAGTGAGTGTTAGATGTGCGTTCATGTATTTGTGTGTGTGGACCTGTTGTTGTGAACAGGGGTTGTCTGTGGAACAGTGTGGGTAGAGCACAGAGCAAGGCTCACAGGTTAGATGAGGATGGGACTAGATCAGGCTGGACCTTGGGGGCCGAGTTCACATCAGCATCTCGAAGCACAGCCACAAGCTGTCCTGAGCAGGTGGCCACACAGTGAGCACTGCATTTCAAAATGAACCGCTCCATTCTCCAGGGCACAGACTATAAAAAGTAAAGTCAGATTCTTGGAGAAACCAGTGTGGAAAATTTTGTGGTCATCTGACCAGGACCTTCCTCCTTGGGCCCAACCCGTGTCCTGCACTGTCCATGCCTTGGGTCTAGCTTGGCTCAATAGCTCTCCACACACAGTAAGTGTGTGACCTTTTCATATTTGAAATGGCGAGGATCCATTTCAAATCTTGGAAGTCTATTGGTTGCTTTTTTTCCAAGGTTAGCATTCCCTGTTCCTCATTTCTCCCCTTGACCTAGGACTGCCCTCTCTAAATAGGTTTCAGCATCTACAGACTTGTCACACTGAGGTACCCACAATTCCACACAGTTCTGCCCAAGCCAAGGACTCTCACCTCTTAGACTCTAGACATCATACTTCTGTTAATCCAGCCTGAGCTCAAATGGAGACAACTCTAAACTGCTGCCATGGTCCCACGTTCCAGTTCAAGAGCCCAACTGCCCACACATGCAGGTACTGAGGCTCTCAGAGCACAGTGGGCAGAGCACAGTAATTGTTGGAAGACAGAAGGGCATAGAAGACACCAAGTCAGTACAGTACCCGGGGCTGAGGCACAGTCTTTGGAGCTGGATTCAAATCCACTTATTGAGGGTCAATAGGCAAATTATTCATCTGTCTGCTTCCCCTTCTGTAAACAGGCACAAATGAGGCCCACCTCACAGAGCTGTGGCGAGAAGAAATGTATGTGAAGTACCTAACACAGGTTCTGGGGCTTAGTAGGCAACCGCCAGGGGCCACAGTGATTCTCACCTCCTGGTATTCACAGACTTGTGCAGTCCTTACCCCTCCTCACTGGCTAGGGAGGACCTGTGTCACCAATAGGACATCACAGAAATGATGGTGTGTGACTTCCAAGGCGAGGTCATAAAGGATATATTGAGCTTCTGACTTGCTCTCTGTTGGATCACTTGCTCTAAGGGGAACCAGTGTTGTGTTGTGAAGACACTCAGGTAGACCTGCAGAGAAGTCCACGCGGCGAGGAGCTGAGGCCCCTGCCAACAGCCAGCACAAACATGCCAGCCTCATGTGTGGACTCACCAGGGAGTAGACCTTCCAGCCCCAGGCAATGACAGCCCCAGCCAACATCTGACCGCCACCTCATGAAAGACCCCAAGCCAGAGCCACTCAAGCCACTCCCAAATCCCAGACCCACAGAAACCATGTGAGTTGGTAAATGTGCATTCTCGTTTTAAGCCTCTAAATGTCGGGGTGACTGGTCACACAGTATTCAAGAGCTAGTGCAACCCCACATAGCAACTACTGTGTGAGGACAGGCAGGTAGAGCCTCTACTCACTCTGTGGCCAATTTCAGTGGGTCCAGAACTCACAGATGAGCACAGAGAAGGCTGGCTGAGCAGCAGCACCAGTGGGAGAGGGCAGCTGGGATGTGGGGACTTCACTGTTCCCACACAGGAAGGAAAGCAAAGGCAGAGGATGAACTAACATTGTCTCAGAAGACGAACAGAGAACTGCTTTGAGTGCACACCTGGTTGATTATAACCTACGATAACAGGTGCAGGTTACAATGGTGTTTACAAGCAGTAATCTCCCAGACTCCTTATTGTGTTCACGACACCAGGCAGCTGTCCAGGGTACTATTCCAACAGAGGAAGGAAAAGTCCTGCAGGATGTTGCAACTGTACCCAAAAAGAACCACACAGGAAATCAAAGAGGCTGAACATTGGCTCTGGGCCAAGGTGGGACTGGACTCCTGAGCCCCTGCGAATGGGCACATAACCTCAGGGGGCAGAAACCCAGTGCTGACATGGACAGCGGTCTCGGAGCCTTGGATTCTTCACCCACAGCACTGCCACTCACTGTCACTGGACTGTGAAGATCAAATCAGATGAGACATATGACAGTGCTTTGCAAACTGTAAAGTACCTACAAATGCCTGAGGCCACTTTTTTAAACTAAGAGATGTATCTATTCCTATTCCTAAGGCATCGACTGTCTCAGAGACAACACCGAAGACTAAAACAAAACACAGCACACCAAAAGCAGGGCAAAAACAGAGACCCTTACCAGACTCCAAGAGATCTGAATTCAGTTCCCACACCCAGGGTTTGGCAGCTGTGTGACCTTGGGCAAGTCATTTCCCTCATTTGTAAAGCAAGGAAGTAGAACTGGAAAACCTCCAAGTTCCTACAAGGCCCAAAGTTCTACTTATTAATCTGTACCCTGTACTGCCTGGGCAAGCTTCTGAGAAAAATGAATTAAGTGGTATTTTCCAGGAAATGCCCATGAGCTAGCTAAAATTGCTCTACAAATTTGCCTTGTAAATTTGCTTTTCTCTTTTTCTTTCTACCCATCTCCACCCATTGGAGTATTGTCTATCATAGCCCTAGAGGATCAAAACAATATAATAAAGTTAAATTAACAGACAGATGTTAACCTTTGTGTCCCGCAGAGAATAGACATTTTTCTCAAGTTATTGATGGAGAATTTACAGAAACTTATCACATATCCAAAAAGATAACTTCTTTAAATTACCAAGAGCAGACATTGTACAAACCATTTTCCAAACCATGAAGTTCAACAAAAGCTGGACTAGAATGTTGAAAGTCTGAACAATCAAAAATAGATAGAGCATTGGAAAACTAAAAATATTCTCTCTGTTGGTTTCAGAAAATAAATAATAAATACAACAGAAAATTCAAATATGACTCATCAAAACTTATTGCATACTACCAAGGCTATATTAGGAGGTAAATTTACAACATAAAGATGTCTTCATTAATCAGTATGTCGAAGAGATATCTGCATTCCCATGTTCATTGCAGCACTACTCACAATAGCCAAGATACAAAGTCAACCTAAGTTTCCATCAGTGGATGAACGGATAAAGAAAATGGGGTGTGTATATGCTATGCAATACTATTCAGCTATACAGAAGAATGAAGTCCTACCATTTGCAACAACATGGATGTGAAGTGAAATAAGCCAGACACAGAAAGGCACATACCACATGATCCCACTCATATGTGGAATTAAAAAAAAAAAATGATCTCAGGAATAGAGAGTAGAAAAGTGGTTACCAGAGGCTGGACAGTGGAGGAGAAACAGGAGGATGGGCAGAGGTCGGCCACCGGGTACGAAGTCACAGTTAGATAGAAGGAATAAGTTCTGGCGTCCTATTGCTCAGTAAGGTGATTACAGGTAACACTAATGCATTGTATATTTCAAAATAACTAGAAGAGAGGATTCTGAATATTCTCACCAGAAAGGGATGATAAATTTCTGAGGTGATGGATTTGCTAATTACCCTGATTTGATCATTACACAATGTATACATGTATCAAAACATCACGTTGTACCCCATCAATATGTACAACTATGATGTGTCAATAAAAAATAAAACTTTACAAAAATGCCCTCATCACTAAAACGAAACGATAAGATCTCCTCTTCTGTGATGACAGCAGGAGCAGTTCCGTGGCCCGTTCCCCAGTGACACAAGCGAAGGTGGCAAAAACTGTTTTTAAAAAGTGAACAGCTATTAAAGTCTCTGGAAATTGTCCTGAGGACATACAACAAATGAAGAAACATTTATTCAAGAAAAACTACTAAAACTTGGTAAGAACGGTGGATCTGGGGCATTTCAGCTGTAACCCACTCTCTTCCTACCCACTCAGCTCAGCTTGACAGAAGTTTCACTCCAGGTGGGTGTGGCAAGAAGTCAGGGCTCGCTGTCCCTTCTTCCCCCAATCGAGGCTTACCATACCTTACCAGGAGGGACAGGACACCAGCATTTCTCATCCCCTCCAACTCCAAGTTGAAAAGGCTAAATCCCTCGCGATTGTAGCCGAGAAGTCAGAGCTTCCTTCCTCCCAGCCACTACGCCAGGCAAAACAATCCAAGAATCCTGGGGCCCCAGCCACCCTCTCCCCAGCTTCCTCACAGGGCAGTGATTCCAGGGGAGAGACAAGCTGACAAGACTATAGCCGACCACCTACCCAGTGCCCAGAGTTGTAGCTCAGAGAGTTACCCAGGGGAAAATACAGTGCATAGGAAAAGAGAGTCCCCAGGCTCTCTCCAAAGAAACTGACTTTATTTGAAACAGAATGTGGGGAGGTTCAAGCCTAAGGACACTCTTAAGAATTAGCTTCTCTTAATTGGAGCAACAAGCTAAACCAAAGGCCAACTAGTTCACCAGAGACAACTAAGGAAAGAAATATCCAAGAAGAGCCCTCCTGGGATCCAAACATACCTCAAAGACTGGCATCAAAAATCTACCCCTGCCTGGGTTTAATTGGGTCATACTGTGGAGTAATTTATGTCCTAGGGCACTTTCAAAAACAATAAGCAATTATCAAGGAATTAATGGCATTTGATGGTCTGGGTGTATTACCAAATGAAGCAAACACTTAGCAGAGAGATCAGAAAAAGACAGTCGAAGAGAGCCCTGCTAAAACCAGTCATCCCAGGGTGACTGTGCACATGCCCAAGGCTGCGCCCTCCGAGAATAATGAAAATGTTCTAAAAGTGATGGTGGTGATGGATGCACAACTCTGTGAATATACTAAACACCACTGAATTGTACACTTGAATGCATTGTATATGAGAGTAGTATCTCAGCAAAATTGTCAATAAAAACAATACAGAAAATAATGACCTACATGTTGATCTCAATATTTTTTAAAAGAATTCAGTCTTAAGAAAGAAAGTAATGACAATAAAAACAAAACTAAATGACCAGGACAACAGAAAATTACAATGGAGTCAATTAATAAATTGCTTTTTGGAAGTCTCACTACTCCCGTTGCTCTTTGCAACAGTTCAGACTTCTGAAAAATGCTTTCAAGGGCTCCCTGCAAAACCCTCACTTCAAAAGAACTTCTCTTATTTCACTCTTTAGCCTTTGGATTGAAAAAGAATTCCCACGGGATGCTCCGAGAAGTGTGCCCCTTGCCTAGATCCCTGCTATACCTTCTCCCCTCGAGTAATTCCTGCCAAGTGCCCCAAGGGCAGGGATGGTCATTCTGACTCTGCAGTTCTACCATCACTAGAGCCCACACCCCGGTGTGCTGTACCTGCAGCTCCCCAGACAGCCTGGGAGCAGGCAGTACTCAGCTCCAAAGATTTCTACTCAGATCCCCAGCCCTGGGAAGGAAAGTCATTTTCCCAAAGATGACTTGGGCTAGGCCACCACTATGTGAGTGACATGGAAGCTACCTGCCTGAAGGAGAAGGCCTTTCATTCAAGAACCCTGGGTCTGCTGAGCTCTGCCACTTATTAGCTAGGTGATCTGGGCACGTCAGTGGGCCTCTTTGAACCTCAGTCTCCTCATCTGTGCAATGGGCATACAGACGACTATCATAACGATTAAGTAAACCGTTGTGTGTGAGAGTGCATGGCACTTCCTTCCCTCCTTCCTCAACCATCACAAGCCAGAGGCTTGTCTCCTTCCCTCTCCCTCAGCTGTTCTCATTCCAAACTGACTCACTCCCACGCTTCAAGGTAGCCTGGGCTTGGGGTGACCTCAGGGTCTCCAGTGAAAGGGTGCTTAGTCTGACTTAAAATAAACTTAAATTGAACCGAAGGTGAGTGACCCAGAAAATAACAACCACATCTAATGAGAGTGGACAGGGACCGTGCAGACCCGCCCTCTCTGGTCTGTTCTCTGGGTAATGGGACCCAGAACACTGCAGCTATAGCTGGCCAGGGAAGGAGACGGATGCCAGGAGGACTGGCCTTGACAAGACACAGACACCCACTGGTGTTTACAAACCCAGCAGCTAGGAATCTTCCCTGGAAGCCATGCTCTTGGCCACTTCTCTTTCAGTATTAATTTCTAATACAAATATTTGGAAATAAGATCACTAATCCTTTTCACCAAGATGGGGGATAGGGTTGGGAACAAATAATCCCATGTCCAACCTAAGGCACAGTGGACAGACCCCTCTGTCATTCCCTTCATGGAGCTGTCTCCTTCAGCAGGGCATCAGCAAAGTGGACCGATGAATTAGCACCAGCCAGTTCTCCCCAGAGTGACCAGGAGAGCTCAAAGACCTTGTAAGAGCCCACCCAGAAATGCTGCCTTTGCAAAGCCTCCAGTGCCTGGGAAGAATGCAGGGGGCGGGGGGGTGGAAATTGGGGATCACGGAAAGAACGGGAACTGGCAAGAGACCACATTGGCTACCACTGGCAGGTGGACATCTGTGCCCTCAAACCAGGCTGCAGGGACAAGATCCAAAGCAGCTGCACCCCCGAGGGAAGGTCCCAGCCCCATGTGAGGTGAGCAAGCTCAATTTTCGTACATTCCTTTATGCAGCTGTGAAAGGACAGGTTTTAGGCGCACCCCAGAACCTGGCGCCTGCACAGCCAAGGTCTGTTTCAGGGCCAGGCAGCAGACATTCATTCAGGATAATCAAGTGCAAGTGAACCGCTGGGGGTAGAAGTGGTCTCAGCAGGATGTGAACTCTTCAGCCTCTGTTGCTTCACTCTGGGGCCTGATCAGGGGGGTTCCTGCCTCTTCTGTCCCAGTGATGGGTTGAATTGTGTTCCCCAAAATGATATGTTGAAGTGCAAACCTATGGGACCTCATTTGGAAATGAGGTCATGCAGATGTCATTAGTGAAGTCAAGACGAGGTTGTACTGGAGTAGGGTGGTCCCTTTATCCAATGTGACTGGTGCCCTTGTAAGAAGAGGGACTTGCACACAGAGACAGAGACGCACAGGGAGAGCTCCATGTGACGGCAGAGGTAGATGGCAGCTGCAGGCCAGGGACCATCAGCTACGACGGGGAGCCAGAAAAGAGCAAGGACGGATTCTAGCCGAGTCTCAGAGGGAGTGCAGCCCTGCTGACAGCTTGATGCCGGACTTTTGGCTTCCAGAACTGTGAGAGGATAGATTTCTGTTAAGTCACCAGTTTGTGGTGCTTTGTTGCAGCTGCCATCAAAAACTAATACAAGCTCCAAGCCCTGAAGCCTAATCTCGCCCCACCCCCCACCTCTATCCACGTCCTGAGGGGTCACAGAGATAGACGGTGGGTGGGCCAGAGAAGCACACTGGAGCAGGTGGTCGGCTGCCAGAGCAGCCATCAGAAATTACAAAGGTCTTAGCAAGGCCCAGGGGTGTGCAGGACAAGAGGGGATGGATGCAAGGGAGAAAAACAAGGTGGGAGCTGTGTCCTGGCAGGGCCCCAACCTGGGGAGGGGACTAAGGGGGGCAGAATCAGGTGAGCAGAGAAAGGCTGAGATCCTGTCCAGCTCTGGACTCTGCAATGGCTGGGACTAGACAGGAATCAAGTCTCTGCTCAGCTTTTCATAAAAAGCTTGGCATTCCTGCCAACAGAAAGAAATTTTAAAAGCCCTGAACACTCCTATTTCCTACCTTAACATGGATTTGATAACCCCAGTGTCCTGCCTCACTCCAAACTGTAAATGACGACCCCCCTCCCAGACCCTGGCCGAGCTCATGCAGGGCTCAATGCTATTTTCTCCCTAGGCTACAGCCATGAACCACTAGTCCAGACACTTCCAGTTATTTCTACTTTTCCAACAGTGGGAAGGAAAAAAACAACTTGGATCTGAGAAGCAGAAGGAGAATTAAGAAAATGTCTCAGCCCCAGGCTTTTTTTTTTTTTAACCACTAACTGGGCAATGAATAATTTATAGCCAAGAATGTTTGGGGGGTGGATAAAATGTTGACAAGTCAAGAAAAACCTCTTAGCAGCCTAACGGAGCAATCCATCTTTAAAAAACAGTTTTCAGATGCATAGTTTGTGAAGATGCTGGTTGAGGTTGGGTTTTGGTGTTGTTGTTTTTCCCTCTCTTCTTCTTCTTTTTTTTTTATCTATATGGAAATTGGTGGGTGCTGAAATATGTCTCACTTCAGCACAAACTTGGGCTGAATGATAATCCCAGACAAGAATTTAATCATTGCTTCAAACAGCAAGAAACAAGCACCCAGACAAGGAAGAGCCCCTCAGCACAAGTGCCGGAGCAGTGGGGGAGTTCCACCCTGTTTAAGGGCACATTGGTATTCCAGGCAAGATTCATGGCTCAGGGTCAGACTCACCAGAGCAAGGGGTGACTTGATCTGGTAGAATGTTCCTCAGGGAAGCCCGAGCAAAGCCTCAGTGATTGCATGGCTGACACCTCCTTGTCCTTGGATATACCTGCCTAATATACCTGGGTCCAGGTAACAGGATGGCATTGCCAGGTCTTCATGAGAGCAGTGGCTAAGATGAAGCCCATGATGACAAGTGTCCTGACAACTGCAAGGTCACACTTGTATCAAGCATCTGCCAAGTCCCAGGGCTAAGTTACTTTTAAATATCCTCTCATTTAGCCCTCAGGTCAGCTCTCCAGCTGGTGCTGATGTGACTGCCCACTCTGGGGATTTCCTCCCTGCTTCAGAAGGGCCATTTGGAAACTGGAGCTCAGAGAGGTCCTTGTTATGGATTGAATGTGTCCCCCAAAAGTTCATGTATTGGAAACTTAATCTCCATTGCAACAGTGTGAAGAAGGTGGGAAATCCTATTACGGTATTTGAAAGGTGTGACCTTTAAGAGGTGATTAGATTGTGAGGACTGTACCCTCATGAATGGATTAATCCACTGGTGATTTAATGGGTGGTCATGGGCGTGATTCTGATGGCTTTATAAGGAGAGCATGTGAGAAGGTTACTCACTCTTGCTCAACACTTTCTAGCCACGTGACATCCTGCTTTGCTACAGAGAGTCACCACCAAGAAAAAGGCCCTCACCAGATGTGTTCCCAGCACCGCAGACTTTCCAGCCTCCAAAACTACAAGAAATAAATTTCATTTATTTATAAATTACCCAGTTTCAAGTAATAAGCAAAGAAATGGACTAATACAGTCCTGTAATTCTGTTAAAGGTCACACAGGTAAGAGATAGTAGAAGCTGGCCTTGAACCTGTGTCTCACCTCAAGTCTAACCACTATGCCATGGCAGTCTCCTATGTCTTATAGAAGTTGACTTGGTTTTCCAGAAAGCAGCAAGTGTTAGGGTGTGCCTCCCACATTCTCATCCCCTCAACAGTCCCTCAACTTCTCTGAGCCCCTGGATGACCAAGGTTAGAGCAGTACCTGAAACCCACGTCTAGGCCAAAGCCAAGCTCGGCTGAAAACAGAACAGGTAAGGCTGATGCCATTCATTAGAACTGTATTAGTTATCTAGCACTATCTAACAAATGATCCCCAAAATTAGCAGCTTTAAAGCAACAAATGCTCATTGCCCCACAGTTTCTGTGGGTCAGGAATCTGCATACTGCTTAGCTACATGCTCTGGTCAGGGTCTCTCACAGGTGGAATCAAGGTGACTGATGGGGCTGGGTCATTTCAAGGTTCAACTGGGGGGAGGACCCACTTCCAAGCTCACCCACATAGTTGGTGGCCTGATTCAGTTCCTTGAAAGTTGTGGGACTGAGGGCCTCTGTTCCTCATTGGCAGTTGGCTGGAGGTTCCCTCAACTCTTGGCCTCACAGACCACTCCATAGGGCAGCTCATAACATGATAGCTGGTTCCCCCAGAGCAGGAAACAGAGCAAGAGAAGCAAACAAGACAAACACCACAGACAAAGGAGGCAGCTGCAGCCACTGCCACCATTGCTGCCACCACGAGTTAGCCACACTGCCTCCAAGGACACTGCAAACATGAGTGAGGCATTTGCAGCTGCTGGCACTGCTGCTGCCCCTATGAGGTAACCCCACTGCTGCCAAGGACACCCCAGAGGTGATGGAGGTAGTTGCAGCCACTGGTGCCACTGTCACCCCCATGAGGAAATTTTAAAAATACTTTAATACTTTAAAAAAGAATGTAACAGAACTCATGAGACTGAAGGAACCATTCAATGAAATAAAAAACACAACTGAGAGCCTAAGTGGCAGGCTAGAGAAAGCAAAAGAAAGAATTTCTGATCTTGAAGACAATCTCTTTGAAATAACTCCAGCAAACAAAAAGAAAAGAAAAAAGAATTTAGAAAAATGAAGAAATCTAAGAGAGACAGCAGACAACCTTAAGTACACAAACATCTGAATCATGGGTGTTTCTGAAGGGGAAGAGAAAGGAAAAGCCAGTAAGAACATATTCAAAGAAATAATAGAGGAAAATTTCTGAGGTATAGGGAGAGACACGAACCTTCAGAATCAGCAGGCTCAAAAATCCACAAACAGATTCAATCCAAAAAGTCCTCACTGAGACACATTATGGTCAAACTGGCAAAACTCAAAGACAAAGAGAGAATCCTAAACACAGCAACACGAAAGTGTCAAATCACCTATAAGGGAGTCCCCATCAGACTAAAGCAGAATTCTCAACAGAAACTCTGCAGGGAAGAAGAAAATGGGATGATGTATCCAAAATACTAAAAGAAAAAAAGTGCCAGTCAAAAATACTATATCCAGCAAGGCTATCCTTCAGAAATGAAGGAGAAATAGTGTAATTCTAAACTATACTACAAAAACAAAAACTACAGGAGTTCACCACCACACAATCAGCCCTACAAGAAATCAACAAGTGAGTCCTGCATCTGGAATCCAGAAAAATGATAATCACTACCATGAATACACAAGAAAGAACAAAACCCACTGGGAGAAAAAGATTGCAAATGAGAAAGAAAAAGAAACTGTACCTTACCACCTCCAAAAACCAACAAACACTAAAGACAAACAACAAAAGGGGAAAAAAGAAACAAAAGATATTTAAAACATCCAAATAGAAATCCATAAAATGCCAGAATTAAGACAATACCTTTTAGTAACAATCTAAAGGTAAATCAATTAAATTCCCCACTCAGAAGGCACAGACTAGCTGATTAGATTAAAAGGCAAGGCCCACTATAGGCTGTCCACAAGAGACTCACCTCACCTGTAAAGATACACACAGACTAATAGCAAAGGGGTGGAAAAAGATATATCATGCAAATGGAAACCAAAAATGAGCAAGAATAATTATTCTTATATCAGATAAAATAGACTTTAAATCAAAATCTATAAAAAGAGACAAAGAAGGCCACTCTATAATGATAAAGGGATCTATCCAGAAAGAAGACATAACAATCATAAATACATATGTATCCAACATTGGAACACCCAGATATATAAAGGAAACAATATTAGACCTAGGGAAAGAGATAGGCCCAAATACAATAATAGGCAGGGACCTGAACACCTCTCTCTCAATATTGGGCAGATCATCTAGGCAACAATTGATAGAGAAAAACGAGATTTAAGACAGACTTTAGACCAATTGGACTTGGCAGATATCTATAGAACATTTCATCCAACAACCACAGAATATACATTCTTCTCATCAGCACATGGATCATTCTCTAGGATAGACCACATGTTAGGTCACAAAACAAGTCTCAACAAATTTTTTAAAATTGAGATAATTTCAAGTATCTTTTCAGACCACAGTGGATTAAAACTAGGAATCAATAACAAGTAAAACTCTGGAAACTATACAAACACATGGAAATTAAAAAATGTGCTCCCGAATGACATCTGGGTCCAAGAAGAAATTAAACAGGAAATCAAAAATTTTCTTGAAACTAATGAAAATAAAGACACATCATACCAAAACCTGTGGGATACTGCAAAAGCAGTACTAAGAGGGATGTTTATTGCAATAAATGCTTATATCAAAGGAACAGAAAGATTTCAAATAAACAACCTAATACTACACCTCAAAGAACTAGAAAAACAAGAATATTCCAATCCCAAAATCAGTAGATGGAAAGAAATAATTAAGATCAGAGCAGAACTAAATGAAATAGAAATTCCTCCCCCTCCCAAAAAATACAAAAGATCAATGAAACAAACAGTTGGTTTTTTGAGATTAACCATAGACAAACCATGAGCTAGGCTGACTAAAAAAAGAAGAGAAAAGACCCAAATAACAAAAATTAGAAATGAAAAAGGAGATGTTAAAACCAATACCACAAAAATACAAAGAATCATTAGAGACTGTTATAAACAACCATATGCCAACAAATTCGAAAACATGGAAGAAATGGATAAATTCCTGGACATATACAAACTTCCAAGACTGAACCAAGAAGAAACAGAAAACCTGAACAGAGCAATAACAAGCAATGAAATTGAAATGGTAATCAGCAGTCTCCCAACAAAGAAAAGCCCTGGACAAGATGGCTTTACTGCTGAATTCTACCAAACCTTTACAAAGGAATTAATGTCAATTCTCTTAAAACTATCCCAAAAAACTGAGACAGAGGCCATTCCCCCAAACTCATTCTAAGAGGCCAGCATCACCCTGATACAAAAACCAGACAAAGGTACAACAAAAAAAGGAAAACTACAGGCCAATATCTTTGATGAACATAGACACAAAAATCCTCAATAAAATATTAGCAAATAGAATACAACAACACATCAAAAACATTAAGCAACATGATCAATTGGGATTCATCCCATGGATGCAAGGATGGTTCAACATACGCAAGTCAATTAATGTGACACATCACATCAACAAAATCAAGGATAAAAACCATATGATTATTTCAATAGATGTAGAAAAAGCATTTGACAAAATTCAACATCTCTTCATGATAAAGACTCTCTGCAAATTAGGTAAAGAAGAAAAGTATCTTAACACAATAAAAGTCATATATGATGAACCCACTGCCAATATCATCCTGAATGCGGAAAAGTTGAAAGTTTTTCCCTTAAGAATAGGAATGAGACAAGGATGCCCACTCTCACCACTCCTATTTAACATAGTATTGGAAGTAATAGCTGGAACAATCAGGCAAGAGAAAGAAATAAAGGGCATCCAGATTGGAAAAAGATGAAGTCAAATTGTCCCTGTTTGAAGATGACATGATCCTATATATAGAAAAGCTAAATACCAAAAAACTTCTAAAGTTGATTTAAGATTTCAGTAAAGTTGCAGGATACAAAATCACTACACAAAATCAGTAGTGTTTTTATACTCCAACAACAAACTAGCAGAAAAAGAAATCAAGAAAGTTAGCCCATTTACAATAGTTGCCAAAAAAATTAAATACCTAGGAATTAATTTAACAAAGGAGGAGAAATATCTCTACAATGAGATCTACAAATCACCATTGAAATAAATTAAAGAGGACACAAAAAGATGGAAAAACACTCCATGCTTTTGGATTGGAAGAATTAACATTGTGAAAATGTCCATATGACGCAAAGTAATCTACAGATTCAATGCAATCCCCATCAAAATACCAATGACATTCTTCACAGAAATAGAAAAAATAATCCTAACATTCATATGGAACAACCAAAGCAATCCTGACCAAAAAAAATAACCAAATAACCAAAGCAATCCTGACCAAAAAATAATAATAATAAAGCCAGAGACATAATGCTACCTGACCTCAAATTATACTACAAAGATATAGTAACCAAAACAGCATGGTACTGGAATTAAAATAGACACTCAAACCAATGAAACAGAATACAGAACCCAGAAATCAACCCACATACTTACAGCCAACTGATTTTCAACAAAGGCACCAAGAACATACATTGGGAAAAGACTTCTTCAATAAATGGTGCTGGGAAAACTGGATATACATATGTAGAACAATGAAACTAGACTCAAACCTTTTTCCATATACCAAAATCAACTAAAAATGGATTAAAGACTTAAATATAAGACCCAAAACTATAAAACTCTTAAAAGAAAACATAGGGGAAACACTTCAGGAAGTAGGACTGGGCAAAAACTTTGACTATGACCCCAAAAGCACAGGCAACAAAAGAAAAAAATAAACAGATGGGATTATATGAAAATAAAAAGCTTCTTCACAGCAAAAGAAACAATTAACAGAGGAAAAGACAACCTACAAAGTAGGAGAAAATATTTGCAAACTATGCATCAAAGGATTAATATCCAGAGTACACAAGGAACTCAAAGAACTTAACAGTAAAAAAAAAAAAAAAAAAAAAAAAACCAATTAAAAAATGGGCAAAGGTGCTGAATAGGCATTTCGCAAAGAAAAGTAGGTAAATGGCCAATAGTCACATGTAAAAATGCTGAACATCACTCAGTATCAGGGAAATGCAAATCAAAACCACACTGACATACCACTTCACCCCAGTTAGACTGGCCGTTATCATAAAGACAGAGAATAACAAATACTGGCAAGAATGTGGAGAAAGGGGACCCTCCTACACTGTTGGGACTGTAAATTAGCACAGCCCTTATGGAAAATGGTATGGAGGTTCTTCAAACAACTATAGATAGATCTACCATATGATCCAGCAATTCCACAGCTGAGTATATACCCAAAGAAATGGAAATCATCATAACAAAGGGATATCTGCACTCGTATGTTTGTCGTGGCTCTATTTACAACAATCAAGAGTTGAAACCAACCTAAATGTCCATTGTTGGACAACTGGATAAGGAAAATGTGGTATATATACACAATGTGATACTACTCTACCACAAAAATGAATGAAATACTGCTATTCACAGCAACACGGATGAACTTAGAGAAAATTATGTTAAGTGAAATAAGCCAGGCACAGAAAGAGAAATACCACATGTCCTCACTCATAAATGGTAGCTAAAAAATAAACAAATAAATTTTAAGAAAAGAAAGATAGATACAGCAATCACAATAATACATTGAACTTTCAAAAGGAGGTAACAGAACAGAGATTATCAGAGATGGGAAAGGGGGAGGGGGAAGGGAGTAAGAGAGGAATTGGTAAAGGGCCACAAAAAACAATTACGTTGTATAATATTGAATATACTAATTTTCCTGATTTGAGCAACGAGTATTGTACACGAGTACTGATATTCAACTCTGTACCCCACAGATATGTATAATCAACTATATTCATATAAAAAGAAGAAGAAAGGAAGTTCTTAGGTCCAGAAAAGGAAAAAAAAATGATTGAGCACCCAAGTCACAGCGGTCAGTTTCAGGGCTGGGCTGAGACCAGAGCAAAGGTCTCTGCCTCCTTGGTCCTTCCCTGCAGCTGGTGGTGGGGCCTTTAAGAACAAGTTCCAGGGCAAGCACTATCCCAGAGCCTTCCCTCAGACCCTACCCTGCGGGGCCACACATGTGGGTCCTGGAAGAAACCCTTGGCCCTTGCTGGGGACAGCCCTGAGCTGCCAGGCCAGCTCCGGGAGGTGGATATCCCCATCCCACTCTTCAGCCACACAGTCAGTAGCTGTTGTCTGGCTCCCACCTGGCTCCCTCCCTGCTGCTGGGTCCATGACAAACAGTGCCCCCAACACTGCACCGAAGTTAGCTCTGGCTCTGACCCAATCGATGGTCTTTGCAGAGTGGGGACAGGAGAGCCAAAGTGCCCCATGTGAGGCTGAGTGTGATTGATGGGAATATCTCAAATTGAAGCAATTGTCACTGCTGAATGACAAGATTCACCTCACCCTTCAGGAATGACGTGGCCTCTGAACTGCACAGGTGTTCTGGAGGGTGGCCATCCACCTGCATGTGCATCAGTCACCCGAGCAGCACTGTAACCAGGCAGGATGCTTGGTCTCCTTCAGCCCTGCCTTCCTCCCCTTCTTCACCCCGATGGAGAGGAGGCCTTTCAGCCCAAGAACACGGCAACGTTAGGCTGCAGGGGGTGGCCACATGAGCAAGGGGACATTAGCTTGTCTGGGAGGTAACAAAAAGAGCCAGAGCTGGGATACAAGGGTGTCCCCAGGCTGGGACACAGTGTAGCCCAAGGGGCATGGGTAAGACAGAGCCAGAACAGGGAGGCAGGAGGAACCAGAGAGGTGGAAAGGAAAGGGCAGTGGGGGCTGGACCCAAGGGCCTTCCGAAGGCTGCCCAATAGTCCACAGACACCAGCAAGCAGCACTGGCCTCTGGGTGGGTTTTCCACCAGTGGCTGTTTCTTAGCACTGGTCTCTTCCCACACACCCTTCCAGTTCTCCATGGGACACCAAGTCAGGGTCATGTGATTTGGGGTCTCGAAGCCTGAGAGATCTGGGGTTCAGGAGATCTGGGGGGACTGGCATTTCTGTTTTAATCTCCCTCCAGTCATTCTGATGCAACCCAGGTTTTAATGTCCCTACACTAAAGATAAGCAACTATCCAGCCCAAATTTTCTAACACAATCCCTCTCTCAGAGAACTTAGCAGTGAAGGTAATTTATACTAAAATGGGAATCATTTCATTTTTCTATCTGAGTCCTTGAAAGTAAATTCATTTATATATTTAAAAATCTGTTGACCAATCTTGTGATCCAGTCTGGGGTTTTGCAAAGTTCTATTCCTGTACACCAAGAGTTTCTTGATTGTTAAAAAGAAGATGGAAAAGGTCGTCTTCGAAAGAATCTCCGAAATGAACCATTATAATGGCCTCTTCCAAAATGAGTTTGCATTGATCCTATTCATTCATTACCTCTAACTCCACTTCATGCATAATGGCTTCGGAGTCTAAGGAACGAGCTGGAGAATCAGGCCTGAATATCTGGTCTCCTGTTAGACCCTGTGGCCTGACCACATCTAGCATCCTTACTGGTTCTGATCACATTTTGAGACTTATTATGATGCCAACCTTGGCATGAGAGCAATGGCCAAGTCTGGGTTTCCTTACAGTTATGCATCCCAGCTTAGCACAGTGCCTGTAGGCACACAGTAGGCATTCAGAGCTAAGGCCCCTGTGACCCCCGCCCAGGACTTCCTGGATGCCCACTGCCCACCTGCCTGCTGCTGCCAATGCAGGAAGCCCTCAGAGAGAAGAGCCCTTGGGAGCTCCTGGGAGCTGGCCTGTGTCAGCCCCCCAAGAACACAATGCTACCATGCCCCTTAAGGCGGCTCAGAACACAGAGACACAGGCCATCATCACCTCCAAATCTCCTCAGCTGGCAGATGCCACTCAGAAGGACAATGGCCAACAAACATCAGGTAGCCAAAGATGTCCTGACCAGCTAGGTTTCTCAAGCTTGCCCCTGTTAGGAGCTATCCATCCTGCTAACAGTATCAGGATTGCAGGCCTCATCTGCCTGTCCCACAGGGGCCATCAGACTCTGCAATAGGCTCATTTTTATCAGTCATGGCTCGGGACCGTCCCTGAAATGTCCAGAAATGAAAGAGCAACAGTAGCCCAAAGGGAAAGGCAGGGCAGACCCTACCTGGATCCATGTCCTTGATCTTTATCTGACCTTCATCCAAAAGCTGAGCTCACTGCACCCTCCGAGAGAGACTGGGACCTCAATTATTTCTCCTGGCCCTGAAGCCTAGTGTCCCAGACCGTTCCAGCCACATCCCCAGCCCCATCCCAGGAAAGGCCTGGCTTGACTGCCTGTGTCTCCAGAGCTCTCCAGACACTTCCAAGCTGGGCTCTTTGCTTCTTAAGATCTTCTCCCTGTGAGAAGCTTCTACTTTCCTGAAAAGCAAGTGCCACTGTCAGTGAGGCCTGACACAGACTCGCTGACGGAGAGCCACCATCAACGAGATTTACCTCTCGCCTGCCGTCAGCTCCAGAGCTGCACCCCCACCCCCAGGGCCCCTGACCTTAACGTTCTCCTCAGAGTTCATCAAGTGGAAACCCTAGCTCTGGGCTAGAAAAGCCTCCTAGGAGGTTAACAGTGAGTGGCTAGAGCAATAAAAGTAATAGTTTAATTCTTCAAGGATGGCTAAACAGGCTGCTGTTTTACAAAGTCTTAGCAGATAATTACAAACAGAGTTACAAAAAGCTGCCAGATCACAGCTGCCCCAGAAATGGCCACAGCCCTGAGATCTGCCTGCCAAGCTGGGTCAATGGGTTCATTCCACAGAGAAATGCCACACAAGTCACTTTCCGGGAAAGACACCAGGCAACGATCTCCACTGCTCTCTCTTCTTGCCCCTCCGTCTCGGAGGTCTGTTTCTGCCATCACTGCAAGTGCTCCTGGATCAGAACCTGTCTCCCTCGAGAGGCACCACAATAGTTTTAATGCAATTTCTCAAGCAGCCTATTTCCCTTCTCTGTCTCCAGTTGGCAGCCACGGGGCAGGCCTTGATGAAGGCGTTCAGAGGTACACCTGCGGCCTGAGCCCCCCTTGGCTGTCTGGGAGGTGCCTGCCAGCCCTCAGGGAGCACTGCCCACCCGACCAGGAAGTTGGTCCCAGAGCCTGAGAAAGTAAAGGACCGAGGTGTGTAACCTGCACACTACGTGGGCCTCCCCTCCACCTCCAAACACATCCCAACCCCAGAGAGAAGTCCAACCCCAAAGCACTGTCAGGCTGTGCAGATTTCACTGGAACGTTCATGGGGAGGTAGAGTAGTTTAATACTCTTAGAGAGCACAGCACAGCATCTCCTCTTTTCCTCTAACAAATCTTCAAACATCAGAAATGCTTTTCACGTCCTTCACCAACTCTGCTTCTCTCGAGGCTGACTTTGTGACCCCTCAGTCCTTCCTCACATGCCAGGTGCCCCAGGACCCTTGATGCCGGGGTCACTCCGCACTAGGCAGACACCAGCTTGGTCTGCCCTTCTCCAGGGATGATGCCAGGGCGGGTTGATGGGATCCAACACAGTCCAGCCACACAGACAGCAGCAGGACCGCTCTTCCCCTCCCAGTCCCTGCTCTTGCCCCCTCCTCCCACAGGCTTGTGTCCCACCAAGACAACGAGGACACTGGCTCTCCTGGGGTAGTTCAGATGCCAGGATTGGAAGCCTTCTCCAATCAGCTCACAGAGGGGATTCAACCAGAGGCATGGGAAGATATCAAGGAGCCGAAGTCCAGGGAGGAAGTGCAGGTACAGGAACTGGGGACCAAATGCCGGCTGGGACAAGCCAGCTGCCTGTCCCAACCGCCACCCCCGCCCCAGGGCCGTGCAGATTCTCACCGTGCTTCTCTCTTGCCGTGGGTCTCCCCAATCTTCCCTCTGCTGCAGAGCCCTTTTCTCTGCACCTGCCTCAAGCATTCACACATGGATACCCAGTTCCAGTGCCACCACCCAACTGACCAATGTCTCTGGTCCCAATCCCAAATTCCCCAGAAACAGATCTGATTGGCTCCCCCTGGATCAGGCCCCCTCTCTCATCCAATCAGCTGTGGCCCAGGAGGGGCAGGTTCCGGGGTTCAAATAAACCTCAGGGGTTTCCCCAGGGGAGGGTGTGGGTGAGCAGACCCCCCCCCACGCTCCCCAGGCACGTGCCATCTGTGCTGCTGACTGGACCCCCCGTCTCCCTGCCCTCCACCCTGTATGCATATAGCCCACCTGATATAGGCTTGTCCCCTTCTGCCCGAATCTTTTCCTTTTCCAAGAGTCGGGAGAGGCCAGAGACAGGGAGACCAGGTAGAGGCCGTTGTGACCAAGTGAGGAGGCGCAAGAGTGGCGTCAGCAGGCGTGGAGCAGAGAGGATGGGGGACGAGGTGCAGGTCAGCTCAGGAGGTAAAATTAGCCAGAAGAGGGTGAGGATTAATGTGACAGGTAAGAGAAAGAGGAAGACAAAAGCTGGCTCAGCGTTTCTCAATAAAAGCTGCAGGACAGTATTACTGTTAATTTAGAAGAGCAATTTAAAAGGAGCCAGCACAGGAAACAGAAACAGAAATGAAAGAGAGGACAAAGCGGGGGACCCAGGTGGGGACAGAGGGCACAGGCCAGCTGTCCACACCCAGGGCACCAGCCACAAGGGACTTGTATGATGGATGGATGGATGTACGTATGTATGTATGATGGGTGTATTTATGTACATGTGTACATATGTATGTATGTATGTATGTGTGTATGCATGTATGTATGTACGTATGTATGTATTTTTGGTGGCTGGCCAGTAAGGGGATCCGAACCCTTGACCTTGATGTTCTGACACCACGTTCTAACAAAAGACTTTAAAACAGAGGAAATGATCATGGAGAAAAACACTTTGTTTTTTTCTTTGGCAGCTGACTACTTTCTGAAATAAAACATAGACAAGAGCTTTCAGTAGGAAAACAAAACAAATCAATACTGGACTCAAAAGAAAAGATCCAGAATGTGTACAAGTATGCGAACCCAGCTCGGGGACATCCTGAGTGGGATGAGTGAAACAGAGCAGTTCTGGTGACACTATTCAGGTGTTGGCCTCCTTAAAGTCTTGGCTGTGTTCATAAATGATTTTAAGTATGTTTATTAGAGATATGAATTAAGCCTTGTGTTGAACTGCTTTACTAGAGTTCTCTGCTTAAAAATAAGAGGATAATTAAAAGGAACACCGGTTGTGACTTGTCATTTATTAGGAGGAATTTTTTCTGCTATAATAGGTACATTTCTGATGTTACACTTTTTTGTCATCATACGGCATATAGGACATTCGTCTTTTCAAATAATTTGTTCTTTAAAGGTCATCTAACCATACCATAAAAAGTAGTGAAAAACTGCCCCACGTTTCATTAAAACAATCAAAATCGTTAATCTTGTAACATAAACCTCTTATTCTTTACTGCATCATAATTATTCATTATTAGCTACATTTTACTATTTATTAGTATTTTATTAAACATAGATTTGCTTTATGTAATCATAGCATGTGTCAAATCTCACCAATCATGATGCCCACCAAATGCCCCATTAAAGAAACTTGTCCCTGTTAACCAAAAGTCCTCCTAAGCTTTATCTTGTTTGGAATGTCCTGCTCTGTCCTGTAACTGGACTATTGTGTCCTTCATTGTCACCTGTGGGATATTTCTGTTCCTTCTGATTTTCATGACCATAAATAAAGCCCAATTTATTACCTAAGATAAAGGTAGCCCTTTTCATGCTGGACCCCAATCCCTTCATTGTTATGTCATTACATGTCCATGATGAGGTCAATGCACAAAGCCAATGGGATCATGTTTTAATCCTAATTCTGGCTTCCAATATCGATCCTTGTGTGCTGTTCAAATATCTGATGCACGTGTCTGCTGAGTCCCCACCTAAGCCGCTAACCACAGGCCTAACCCAGGCTGGACGAGGCCCTGCAGGGCAACCTTGTGTTCCTGCCCAGGACTCTGGAGCCTGGAGTTTGACCAACTGGACTATGGGCCTTGGTCCTGTCTCTGCTGCCCCCACCTCACCCCTCCTGCCACAGCCCTGCCCTCTGATAAGCACACAGCCCCCTGCCCCGCCCAACTCCCAGACTTACACAGTGCCCAGAACATCAAGGCTGCCCCAGTCCCAGCCCACAGCAGGCGGCCCCTACTCCACCCTCCCAGACCCAGAGACACACCCTGGGGAAACTTCCTGGACCCCCAGAAAGACACTGCTGCTTGAATTGTTCTCACATCGAACACCGCCAAGAAGGAAGCCCAGGCTCCTTCAGCTGGGAAGCAGCCCTGCCTGACAGACTGAGCATTAGGGCTCTACCCACAGAGACTTCCAGTTAACAGAGCTCCGCTGGCCACAGAGACTCAAGGAATTCACTGGATCCTGAGGACGCATGTTCTCTGCAACACAGCTTCCCACAGCTGGGGAGCAATTCACAAATGCATTTTCCAGATACACCATTTGTGGCGGGCGGGGAGGGGGATTCTTCCACTAACCTGGGCAGCCCCCAAATTTTAAGAACCATTTCAGCAGCCTTAGCAGGGCTCATTTTCAAGATTTAGCTTAACATTTTCATGGCCACATTTTTAAAAAATTGTATGCTATTTCAGTTTCTATGGAAAAAAAGTTCAACTTCGTTTTCTAACTTAGGGTTTTTCAAGGAGCCAGGTAAGATTTCCTGAATCTGAAGGCAATGCGTAAATCATTACTCAGCCCCTTTGTGGGAATGTTCTAGTGTTACAGAGGGTGGGCTTCCTGACCAGGAGGGGGGTGGTGGAGAGCTGGGCCCCCCTGACCACACTTCCCAAAAGTAGCCCCTTTTCAGTGGTCTGTGCAAAGGCACTATGTTGTCACGACAGTTACTAGACAATAAGGAACAGACTGCAGATGGAGGTGTGTGGGGGTAGCGCCATGGGACAGGAGGGCTGGGGCTCCCCTGTGTGTCTCTTCTCCCCCAGCTGAGGACCTCCAACATCAGCATGCCCTGGAGACAGACACGGCATGTGACAACACCCCTGATACCCCTCACGGAAATCCTGGGCCCACCTCTGACTTAGCCGCATCTCGGTGACAGGTGCCAGGTGCTGGTGACCTCAAAGTCACCTGGCCTGACAGCATCCTCCTCACATCTACATCAGGCATGTCTCCAGGCACATGGGAGCCTGCCAGGGCCACACACACGTGGCCAGAAGGGTGGGGATTCAGCCCCCAGGGCAAACCTCTGGCAATGTGGGAGGGGAGCCATGGGTGAACGGGCCCAGCCTCTGTCCTTCCAGTGGACGGTTCTGTCCCATCCCAGAAGGTCCCAGTGGCTTCCAGCATCATGGCCCATTGCAGCGACCTTGTTCACCCTCATGTCAGCTTTTCTTCCCTTTCTATTCTCTACTCTGTCCACTCCCTCTTCTGGCTTCCTGCGATCAGCTCCAGTTACCTGCACCCCCGTCTCAGGCCTTACCTTCAGGGAACCCAAACTAAGACGCTGCCCACTGCCCTCTCTGGCCTCACGAGGCCTGGTGCCGAGCAGGCTCTCCATAAACACCTGCAGGATAGATCAAGAACGCGCCCTTCTGTGCATGGCAAGGTGGAGGTCTGAACAGGAGATTCACACAGCAAAACTGTGATATGAACAGGGTTTCCTGACAGCTGCCTCTCAGCCGAGCACAGTGGCCCCTGGCCAGTGACACGGAGCCTCTCTGCTGTCGGAGCCCGTGGCATCAGCTGCCTCCTGTGGCTGTGCACAGGCCACAAAGGCAGGTTCAGCGAGGCTAGAGCTGGGTCATGTGTCGGGTTCCACAGAGCTCCCACATCACCCCCCACACAGGCGTTATTCCTGCCTCAAGGGCCGACACATGTCTCCACCAGGGAATGTCAGAGCCATACTGCTGTGCACCCAGTGTCTGGCTCAGTGCTGAGACATGGCTCTATCTGAGGCCAGTAGAAGGGAAGGGAGTGTTCTCACAGGTCCACATCAGAGGCCTGGACACAGCCAGGGGCAAAACCCAACCCCCCAGGCACCGTCCCAAGCCCCTTCCAGAAAAGTCCATTGGAAAGAAAACATGGTCCCTCTGGGGTGCTGGGAATTCGAAGCATGTGTGTCCCTGAGCAGGAGGAGGGGCAGCAGGAAGCCTGCACAGGAGAAAGGATCCTGGCCAGGGCCTTGAGCCCAGGATCCCACGCTGGCTCTGCCAGGTCATTCCCTTCTCCCTCCAGGCCTCAGTTTCTCCAATGAAGAAATGAGGGCTTGGGCAAGACCTCCAGGGGCCAGCCCAGCTCCAGCAATTTTCTCCCTAACCATGACCTGAGAGCACCAGGTCTGGGAGACAGAAAGGATACTCCACAGACAAAGTGTTCATTGGTCCAGCACCCTGGGGAAGCCCTGCACACAGGAGGTCCTTGTAGAGACTGACTTGGTTCTACTAAAGGCCCTGAGAGGTCCCGCAGCACAGAGCCCTGATTAACATGCAGAGCCGAGTTTCCCTACCTTATGTGGCCAGAAATAACCCTTTTTCCAAGGACACCTATTACTTCTAAAACACATATTGGGAACTGGTGATCCAGGATGTTTGATTGGCTGTTATCAGGGTTCCCCTGAGGACTCTGTCTCCTTGGGATGCAGGGTCGGAAGGATTGGCACTGACCACAAAGATGCTGACACAGAAAACAGGCGTCTCCAGATGTTGTGCCCAGAACAACACTCTAAGGAACAAAGAAGGGAAACACCTGAAACCTCAAAAGGCTGCTTGTTTCCATGTGTGATTTATCTGCAGGTGGCCGGAGGCTGAGGCGTCAGCATCTGCACCTGGCTGGCCCCCAGTCAGCAAGTCCCTTCTCCCTCTGGGCCTCAGTATGTCCAACAATGAGATCGGGGGCTTAGGGAAGACCTCCAGAGGCCAGCCCAGCTGTGAAAATTGTTTCCCAAACCATGACCCCAGGGACCGGGCATGTGGAACCCAATGTGTCCAGAATGAATCTATCTTCCCAGCCCCAAACCTGCCCTTCCTCAGCGTCCGCATCTCAGTGCAGGCCACCCCATTCCCCAGTGGTCTCAGACAGAAATAAGAACATCATCTTCCTTTCCCACACAGCCCACCTGTTAACGCCCCTCAAATCCCTCTCCTCCTCTCCATCCCTCTGTCCCTAGACCCCAGGTATTTACTGAGAGCCTACTATGTGCACAGCCACAACTTAATCCCGGCTCATTGCCCCTGCACAGAGCATTAGACAGCCTCCTGGCTCACCTGCAGCTTCCCCTCCATGCCACCACCGGAGCCTCTTCCCAAATGCAGATCTCTGGTCCCACTGCCCTCAAGGCCATGTCCAAACTCCTTGGGTGCACAAGGCCCCTCATGATCTGGCCACGGCTGCCTCCCTCTCTGGCCTCACTGACACTCGCCCATGGGGAGAGACGCAGCCCTGGCTGTGCTGAGGGCCACTCACCAGATGAAGACGGCAGATTCTTCTGAACAGGAGAGTCCGCAGCCTCCTTCCCTGCAGAGGCGGCGTGTCCTCTGGCCACTCTTTCCACGTGGTCTTCCCAGTCGCCCGGCTGTCTCCTGAGAGGCCCTCAGCTGCTTCTTGGAGCCTCGCCTGAGCCATGCGGGGGCCCGGGATTGTCTCTCCTGAGCGTGGTCTGTTTGTCCTTGTGATAATAATCCGAGTAAAAACCGTCACACACTGGTTGGACATGATACCCTCACCCAAACCATCAACAGCCACCTACCTTGGCTCCTCCCTGCCTCCAGGTCTGCCGTGAGCCACCTTCCCAGACTCATGTCCCAGTGCCCTCACGCCCAGGCCCCCTCTGAGCCCCTCCCAGCTGCCGCACCTCCCCAGGCAGGGCTGTCCATCCCTCCCCAACTCTGCATTCATGGAAAACCCCCGCAGGCCTGGAGTCCGACCTCCTTCACCCCTTCCCAAACCCCCCACTCCCCATCGTCCATGAACCTCTCTGCCCTCCAGGTTCTCACAGCGCCTGCCTTTACTCCCGCTGGAGAGTCTGCGAGCAGCCACCAAATGTCCGCGGGTGCCCGGCCCTGCGCTGGAAGTCCCCTTCATCTAAAGCTCACTACAACCCTTTTAGGAAAGCATCTAGAGAAGTCACTAACTTTCCCATGAAAGCGGCAGGGCTGTGAGCCAAACACAGTCTGCCCAGGAGGCAGGGAGAGCAGAACACGATCCCTTGGGCTCAGCAGAACATCGTACCCAGCACACCAGGCTTCTGTTTGAGGTCTCCTCTGCGTCACCATTCCCCAGGCACCATTTCATCTCCATGGTGCCCACCCTCAACCCCCACCCCACCACCTGCTGATGGGGGAAATTGAGCCATGGAACTGTTCACACTGAAGGAAGGTGGCATTTGTACCCTGAATTCCAGGCACTGGTGGCTCTTCCCAGGCCCTCCTTCAAACAAGCCTCAGGATTCCTTCCCCACAAGACATGAAGAGCCCTCTCACCCCCAGGCCTGGGGTCTCCCCATGAGGACAATACCCACCCCCCACCCCCTTGGGGGACAGGCTCCAGGCCAGGCTGTCACCATGGGATGTTCCAGTGTGTGCTTCCACAGCCCAGAGAGGCTCCAGAGCCCTGGTCATTACAAACATCCCACTCGGCACAGACCTCAGCATGGGAACATGAGCTCCTACAGGCAGCTCAGCTGAGCCACCTGCCCCAGGGCCGCCTCCCACTCAGGAGACTGCTCTGACACACGGACATCCCCTCAGATGTTGGAGACAGGGCAGGACAGGGACAGTGGCCATGGCAGGACTGTAGCCCACTGACCTTCAAGGACATTGCCAAGGCTAACCCTCAATCACCCTGGAAAACTCAGAAGAGCCTATGATTTCCAAAAAAAAAAAAACAACAGTGCTGCAGACTTCTGTTCCTGCCTGTTCCAGTTCAGGCGATGTGAGGAGACCCAGCCACCTATGAGCTCAGATGGGAATGACGAAAACGCTGGCGGGCGCAGGGGGTCTCTGCCAATCCTGCAGAGCACCAGCCGCCTCCGACCCACCAGCCTGCTCATCTTCCCCCTGGGTGGCTCACTGGTGGCCCATGTGTGCTCCTATTTGTTTCTGAAACCACAGGCTGACTGAGGGTAATGGTGAGTACGGCTCCAGGCGCTTCCTGTCTTGTCCTTGCACGACTGGCTGGTTAACCTGCCCCTGACAGATCACTCCTTGGAAAAGGCCCCTGTGACCCCTGTCCACACAGCTCTTACTGGGACAGGCCCAGGGTCCTGGGTGGGTGAGAAACTGGGCTGACACAGTGACAACACGGATCGGGAGCATTCTCCAGGGCCCAGAAGGACAAGTACATTTCATCCTGGGGGAGGGGGGTAGCCATCAGGGATTGTTATTTGAGACCCTCACCTAAAATGCAGTTTATCTGTTAAGAATGCATTTAGCTGCAAGTAACAGGAAATCCAACTAATAGTGGCTTAAGGAGATAGGGGTTTATTTTCTCACAAAGAATCTGAAGGGAGGAGGCCCCTGACATGTGTTCAGTGCTCAACAAACATGACTCCTTAGCTTCCTCCTCACAGTCACGAGATGACTGTTGTGGGTCCAGGAATAACATCATGTCCAAAGCAAGAAGAGACAGGAACAACAAGCCAGCCTGAGCTGCCAGGGAGGCCGGAAAAGTGGGTGTCTGGATTCTCCATCCTCTGTGTTAGAGGCAGGCCAGTGTAGGGGACTTGGGACTGGATGTCAAACCCGCTCCAAATGCAGTGGGGGTTCCTGGGCTGTGAAAGGCTCTGAGAGCAGAGCAGGGGCACCAAGGCCACCGTCTGTGTACATGCACAGCACAACTGAGTCCTCGTTATAACAAGGCTGAGCTGCCTGGAAATGCCATTCTGCATATGGTTAGGTCAGGAGGTGTGGCCAAAGGAGAGCAACCAGGATGGCAAGAGGACTCTCAAAGTCAGGTGACAGGTGACTGGAGGACCTGAGACTGTCCCCTCCAGAGACTCTGCTGTGGAGAAAGGAGAAAGATAACTTTCTCTTCTTGGGTCACTCTGTGGTCCTGGAGGCCTGCGATGGAAGAGATCCTGGTACCTTCATCTCACCTCTGGGCCCAGCACAGCTGTGAGTGAACCCCAGAGGCAATGGAGCAGCTCTCCAGCTTCTCTGGGTATGTTTGGAACCCCCCAGGAGAGCCATGTCAGACCTGGGGGACCCTCAGCTCCCCTTACCACATCTCTAGGGCAATTCCATGGCCCAGTGGGCTTGTCTCCACTGCCTGCCTCTCTCTCAAGGTTTGCAAGAACCTCTGCCCCACCTGCCCTGCCCCCACCTCCCTTCCCTGCTTCCCGTCCTCCTTTCCTCTCGTTACCCACGCTACCTCAAACACCAGAGAGACAACCACTCAGAAGGGAGTAGAGGCGCATTAGAGACAAGACAGCAAACCAAAACAGGCACATTTACTTTTGCTCATTCTTTAAAGGAATAAACACTCAGGGACAAAAGTAAAAAACTGGGAGAAGGAAAAACAGCCACAAAATTTTGAGAGCTGGAAAGATGAATGAATAGTCAGTAACTTAGGAGATCCAAAAGGTCTGAACCCTAAGCCCACCAAGGAAAAAGGCAAGAAGAACCCAGTTGACACCCCAAAAACCTCAAAAGTTTCACAAAATTGGTGATTCATTAAAAGCCCATTTAAAGGGCTGCTTGGCCCTGCCAGATCCTATCCCTCATTCCACACCTCTCATTCACTGCCCTTTCTTCACCTTGGAAGAAGCCTGGAAGATCATCCTTTGGAGTGAGGTAAACAGAGGACTTCTACAGTGAGGGATGCCAGGCAGGGCCTGAAGTGAACATAAACATGCTCGATGCTGAGACACCCACACCCAAGCCCTCTTCCCAGTCTCTGTTTCCAGAATATTAAGAAGAGAACTGCACCTCCAAGCAGGAGATCCTCCAAGATCTTTGCCTTGGTTGAGTGTCCCCCCAAAACTTGACCTCCACTGTGACAGTGTGAAGAGGGTAGGTAATCCTATTATGGTAATTGAAAGGTGGAGCCTTGAAGAGGTGATTAGATTGTAGGACCATGCCTTAGTGAATGGATTAAAAATGGTGGTCATCAGCATGGTTTGGAGGGCTTTAAAAGGAGAGTGCATGAGGACCTTAGTCTCTCTGCTCCACCATTTTCACAATGTTACTGTTGCCACCACCAAGACCCTCACCAGATGTGTTCCCTGGGCTTTGGATTTCCCAGCCTCTGAAACTATAAGCAATACATTTTGTTTTCTTATAAATCACCCAGTTCTAGGTATTTTGATACAAGCAACAGAAATGGACTAATACAATCCTTATGCTGGAAATTTTATGGGTCCAAAAACTAAGATGCAAAAAGCCTGACATCTGGTGTTTTTCAAAGAAACAGCCCAACCAGTTCAGTAGATAGTGAAGTCAACATGCACAAGCCACACCCAAGTGCTCAGAGCTCCCAGTCAGCTTTTTATTCCCCAACTCTTAATCATGAGCAGATGGTCAAGGATTGCCAGACATCAAAATAAATCCTCTAATGAGGAATACAAAGACCAAAACAAACAAGGAAAAGCAACTTGGGGAAAACAGAGACTAAGCAAGGGGAAAATTTTTTAACTGTAATTAATATCATCAGAAAGCTGAGAGGAGGGATTGCATCCATAAAGTAGAAACAGAACACTATTTAGAAAGGGAAAGGGGAATGTTTAGAATACAGAGAAAAAAGAACTCTTGGGACTTAAAAATATAATAGCAAAAATGAAAAAATATAAAGTATTAAAAGATAAAACCAAGGAAATCTCTCAGGAAGTGGAGCAAAAAGACCAAAGAAAAGAAACACAGAGAGAAAAAATATTAGAAATGGTTCAGAAGGTCCAACATCAAAACAATAGGAGTTCCAGAAAGACAGAAAAGAGGAATTAATACAATAAATGAAGTGAATTTCCCAGAACAGAGGTTTCCAGATTGAAAGGGCTCATAGAGAGTGTAATACAAACTGACCCACACCTAAGTGCATTGTTGTCAAATTTCAGAATACTGAAGATGCAAGAAAAATAGCATACAAAGGATTAGGAATCAGAACAACTTCTGTCATAGTTTACATTTTCTAGAATTTTATATAAATGGAATCAAACATTATGCAGTTTTGGGGAGGGGGGGTCTGGCTTCTTTAATTCAGCATAATTCCCTTTGAGATTCATCCTTGTTGTGTGTGTCAATGATTCATTCATTTTTACAGCTAAGTAGTGTTCCATTGCATGGTTATACCACCATTTGTTTACCCTTTCACCTCTTAATGTAAATTTGGGTTGTATGTAGTTATTGATTATTGCTATAAATGTTTCACGAGTCCTGGATGTATTCTTTCATTTATCTTGGGTGCACACCTGAGGATGGAAGAGCTGAGTCCTATGGTAGCTGTGCTTAACCTTTTAAGAAACTTCCACACTGTTTTCCAAAGCAGTTGGATCATTTTTCGTTCCATCAGCAGTGTACAAGAGTTCTAGTTCTTTCAGTTCTCACCAACATTTGAGACCATGAGTCTTTTTTAGACATTCTAATGCATGGGTACTGGTATCTCATTGTGGTCTTAATTTGCATTTCACTAATAACTAATGACCTTGAGCATCTTTTCATGTGCTTATTTGTCATCCATATATCTTCTTTGGTAGTGTCTTTGCTTAGAAATCTTTGCTCATTTTTAAATTAGGTTGTTTGGGGGTTTTCAAGATGGCGGCGGCTGCGGCGGCTGGCGCGGAGTAGCTGAGGTGGAGGGGGTGGCCACTGGGCCTCAGGCAGCCGGGAAACTTGTGGACCTTCCTCTGGCCATCTCTTAAGGGAGGACTGCTGCTGCTGGCCGGTCGTGGGGGCTCAGCGCCGCTTTGCCCCCGGCAGGAGAGGCTGCCTCATTTACAGGCAACAGCTTTGAAGTGTGGAGCTGGAAAAGAACTGATTCTTAGCTGCAAAGGCGAGTCTTGAAACAGGGAACACGGCGCCAGGGCTGCTGTGGATGCAGCCAGGATCCCGGAGGCTGGGGCCGCACTGAAGGCGGCCAGCTGCCCTATTCAGGATTCGAGGTTTCAGGCCGGCATTAAAGAGGATTCCTGGGAGCGCCCGAGCGGCGCCACGACTGAACAGCCCGAGGCGGCAGCGCCGAGAACACGGAGGGCAACAAACCAGAGACAGAGCGAGCGCCCGACCTGGCACAGCACTGTGAGTGATCCCTGGCCCACGCGGCTCCCGCCTGCACCACCAGGCCACTCACTGCCCCGGTGCTGCCTCCATTTTCCCAGGTGCGGGCAGCTCCGCCCTGCTCGGCCATCACTGAGCCCATTTGCTTGGCCTGGCGCGGGGCTTTCCGGACCCTGCGGGCCGGCCTCCTCTCCCACTCCCTCCGCGGTTCTCTGGCGGGGCTGGGGGTGTGGGGCATCCCGACCAGTTTTGGGAGGGCTAGGAAGTACGGGCGGGCCGACTGTCACTCCACCACACCCTGGACTCCGCCCCGGTAAACTTCCTGTTACTGGGAGGCAGATAACATCTCTGCGACCACCAGTTTGGAAAAAAGCCTAACGAATTTCTGGTTGGGAATAGTGTGGTAGGAGAGTTCCCAGGTCCGCTTGAACCTGCCGGAGAGCAGGCTGCAGGCAGGCACTAGACTCGGTTTATACCGGGGGGATACAAAGGTGAACAAGACCCGAGAAAGATCTACACAGTGCTACAAAGGCACCCAGAGAGACCGGTTGTCTGTGCCTAGCAGAAACCTGATAGACTTCCTGGGCGAGGCGGTGCTGAGCAGGGTCTTGAAGGCCCAGCTGATAGACGAGGGGTGCAGAAGACACGCCCCAGCCCAGCACAGTGTGCACAGAGGGGGGAGACTCGACAGAAACCACACACCCAGTGGGGTCGCCACTGCACGATCTAACAGCCTGGGCCAGAGCACACGGAACGGGGAGAAGTCCTGTACAGAAAGTGAAAGCTCAACAGAGATCACACACCCTGTGGTACGTGATCCACCAGCCCAGCAGAGTACAAGCTGACCAGAAAGGTGGATCCCCGGAGAAGCCCAAGACCCGAGGCAACCACACACACAAGACACTAGAGGCCAACTGAGCAGTCACGGCGGGAGCCATACCAAATTAGCAACCACAGCAACATCCTAGTTAGTCATTAGTCTCAAACCGGTGGACTGTGAAACCCCCTGCCACAATGAATAAACACCAAAAAAAAGACACCAGAAATACAAAAAATCAAGAAAGTACACCACCAAAAGTTAATAAATCTCATACTCTAGATCCTATAGAACAAGAAGCCCTTGAAATAACTGACAAGGAATTTCGAGTGATAATTCTAAGGAAACTGAATGAGATACAAGAAAACTCAGCTAGACATCATGATGAAATGAGGAAAAGTATACAGGATCTGAAAGAGGAAATATACAAGGAAATCAATGTCCTGAAAAAAAATGTAGCAGAACTTGCTGAACTGAAGAAATTATTCAGCGAAATAAAAAACACAACGGAGAGTTTAACCAGCAGGCTTGTCGAAGTTGAAGAGAGAACCTCTGAACTTGAAGATGGGCTGTTTGAAATAACACAAGCAGACAAAAAGAAAGAAAAAAGAATCAAGGACATGGAAGAAAATCTGAGAGAGATATCAGACAACCTCAAGCGCTCAAATATCCGAGTCATGGGTATTCCAGAAGGGGAGGAAAATGGAGATTCCATTGAAAACATATTCAACAAAATAGTGGCAGAAAACTTCCCAGGTATAGGAAAAATCACAAATCTTCAGATCCAGGAAGCTCAACGATCTCCAAACGTATTCAACCCAAAAAGGCCTTCTCCAAGACATGTCATAGTCAAATTGGCAAAACTCAGAGACAAAGAGAGAATCTTAAAAGCTGCAAGAGAGAAGCGTCAAATCACCTATAAGGGAGCCCCAATCAGGTTAACATCAGACTTCTCATCACAAACCCTAAAAGCTAGAAAGGAATGGGATGATATTTTCAAAATACTAAAAGACAAAGATTGCCAGCCAAGAATACTCTACCCTGCAAGGCTATCCTTCCGAAATGAGGGGCAAATAGTATATTTCTCAGACAAACAAAAACTGCGGGAGTTCACTACCACAAGACCACCCTTACAAGAAATCCTCAAGGGAGTACTGGGTTTGGTTCCCGAAAAATAACTACCACTGCCATAAAAACCTAAGAAAAATCTAAACCCGCTAGTACAATAAAAATGGCATTCATGAAGAGAAAACAAGCTAACAAAAACACTATCTACAACCTAAGGAACCAACAAACAAAGAAACCAAACAGTAAATCAGAAAGCAAGGAACAAAAGACACCTAAGACAACCAAACAACCAATAAAATGCTAGGAATAAATCAACACCTTTCAATAACAACTCTTAATGTTAAAGGCTTAAATTCCCCAATTAAAAGACACAGACTGGCTGACTGGATCAAAAAGCAGGACCCAACTATATGCTGCCTACAAGAGACCCACCTCACCCATAAAGATTCACACAGACTAAGAGTGAAAGGATGGAAAAAGATTTACCATGCAAACAGAAAAGAAAAACGAGCAGGAGTGGCTATTCTTATATCTGACAAAATAGACTTTAAACTAAAAACCATAAAAAGAGACAATGAGGGACACTACTTAATGATAAAAGGACTGATCCATCAAGAAGACATAACAATCATAAATATGTACGCACCCAATGTTGGAGCAGCCAGATTTATAAAACAAACTCTATTAGACCTAAAGAAGGAAATAGACACTAATACCATAATAGCAGGGGACCTGAACACTCCACTGTCAATATTAGACAGATCATCTAGGCAAAGAATCAGTAGAGAAACACAAGATCTAAACAAGACTCTAGACCAATTGGAATTGGCAGATATCTACAGAGCATTCCACCCAACAACCTCAGAATATTCATTCTTCTCATCAGCACATGGATCATTCTCCAGGATAGATCACATATTAGGTCACAAATCAAGTCTCAATAAATTCAAAAAAATTGGAATTATCCCATGTATCTTCTCAGACCACAATGGATTAAAACTAGAAATTAATAACAGACAAAACTCTGGAAACTATGCAAACACATGGAAATTAAACAGCATTCTACTTAATGACATATGGGTCCAAGAAGAAATCAAGCAGGAAATCAAAAAGTTTATTGAAACTAATGAAAACAATGATACATCATACCAAAACCTGTGGGATACTGCAAAAGCAGTATTGAGGGGAAAATTTATTGCATTAAATGCTCACTTCAGAAGAATGGAAAGATGGCAAGTGAACAACCTAACACTTCACCTTAAAGAACTAGAAAAACAAGAACAATCCAATCCTAAAGTTAGCAGACGGAAAGAAATCATTAAGATCAGAGCAGAACTGAATGAAATTGAAAACCAAAAAACAATTCAAAAGATCAACGAATCAAAAAGTTGGTTTTTTGAAAAGATAAATAAAATTGACAAACCATTAGCATGGCTAACAAAAAAAAGAAGAGAGAAGACTCAAATAACAAAAATTAGAAATGAAAAAGGCGATATTACAACTGATTCATCTGAAATACAAGGAATCATTCGAGACTACTATAAACAACTATACGCCAACAAATTTGAAAATCTGGAGGAAATGGATAAATTTCTGGACACACACAAGCTCCCAAAACTGAACCGTGAAGACGTAGAAAATTTGAACAGACCAATAACAATAAAGGAGATTGAAGCTGTTATCAGAAGGCTCCCAACAAAGAAAAGCCCAGGACCAGATGGATTCACAGCAGAATTTTACCAAACATTCAAAGAGGAATTGACACCGATTCTTTACAAACTATTCCAAAAGATTGAAACGGACGCAAATCTCCCAAACTCATTCTATGAAGCAAACATCATCCTGATACCAAAACCAGGTAAAGATATAACCAAAAAAGAAAACTACAGGCCGATATCCTTGATGAATATAGATGCAAAAATCCTCACTAAAATACTAGCAAACAGAATACAGCAACACATACGAAAAATTATTCATCATGATCAAGTGGGATTCATCCCAGGGATGCAAGGTTGGTTCAACATACGCAAATCAATAAATGTGATACACCATATTAATAAACTCAAACACCAGGACCATATGATCATCTCTATAGATGCTGAAAAAGCATTTGATAAAGTTCAGCACTCATTCATGACAAAGACCCTCTATAAGTTAGGTATAGAGGGAAAGTATCTCAACATAATTAAAGCCATATATGCCAAACCCACTGCCAATATCATCCTGAATGGGGAAAAGCTGAAAGCTTTTCCTTTAAGAACAGGCACTAGACAAGGATGCCCACTCTCACCACTCCTATTCAACATAGTGTTGGAAGTACTAGCCAGAGCAATCAGAGAAGAGAAGGAAATAAAGGGCATCCAGATTGGAAAAGATGAAGTCAAACTGTCCCTGTTTGCAGATGACATGATCCTATATATCGAACAGCCTAAAACCTCTACAAAAAAACTGTTGGAATTGATAAATGATTTCAGCACAGTAGCAGGATACAAAATCAACACACAAAAATCAGTAGCATTTCTTTTCTCCAATAGTGAACATGCAGAAGGAGAAATCAAGAAAGCCTGCCCATTTACAATAGCCACCAAAAAAATAAAATACTTAGGAATTGAGTTAACCAAGGATGTGAAAAATCTCTATAATGAGAACTACAAACCACTGCTGAGAGAAATTAGAGAGGATACAAGAAGATGGAAAGATATTCCATGCTCTTGGATTGGAAGAATCAACATAGTGAAAATGTCCATACTACCCAAAGTGATATACAAATTCAATGCAATCCCCATCAAAATTCCAAAGACATTTTTCTCAGAAATGGAAAAAACTATTCAGACATTTATATGGAACAATAAAAGACCACGAATAGCCAAAGCAATGCTCAGCAAAAAAAATAAAGCTGGAGGCATAACACTACCTGACTTTAAGCTATACTACAAAGCTATAATAACCAAAACAGTATGGTACTGGCATAAAAACAGACACACTGACCAATGGAATAGAATAGAGAATCCAGAAATCAACCCACACACTTACTGCCATCTGATCTTTGACAAAGGCACCAAGCCTATTCACTGGGGAAGGGACTGCCTCTTCAGCAAGTGGTGCTGGGATAACTGGATATCGATATGCAGGAGAATGAAACTAGATCCATACCTCTCACCGTATACTAAAATCAACTCAAAATGGATTAAGGATTTAAATATACACCCTGAGACAATAAAACTTCTTAAAGAAAACATAGGGGAAACACTTCAGGAAATAGGACTGGGCACAGACTTCATGAATACGACCCCAAAAGCACGGGCAACCAAAGGAAAAATAAACAAATGGGATTATATCAAACTAAAAAGCTTCTGCACAGCAAAAGAAACAATTAAAAGAGTTAAAAGACAACCAACAGAGTGGGAGAAAATATTTGCAAAATATACATCTGACAAAGGATTAATATCCAGAATATATAAGGAACTCAAACAACTTTACAAGAAGAAAACAAGCAACCCAATTAAAAAATGGGCAAAAGAGCTAAGTAGGCATTTCTCTAAGGAAGATATCCAAATGGCCAACAGACATATGAAAAAATGCTCAACATCACTCAGCATCCGGGAAATGCAAATCAAAACCACATTGAGATACCATCTAACCCCAGTTAGGATGGCTAAAATCCAAAAGACTATGAACGATAAATGCTGGCGAGGCTGCGGAGAAAAAGGAACTCTCATACATTGTTGGTGGGACTGCAAAATGGTGCAGCCTCTATGGAAAATGGTATGGAGGTTCCTTAAACAATTGCAAATAGATCTACCATACGACCCAGCCATCCCACTGTTGGGAATATACCCAGAGGAATGGAAATCATCAAGTCGAAGGTATACCTGTTCCCCAATGTTCATCGCAGCACTCTTTACAATAGCCAAGAGTTGGAACCAGCCCAAATGCCCATCATCAGATGAGTGGATACGGAAAATGTGGTACATCTACACAATGGAATACTACTCAGCTATAAAAACGAATGAAATACTGCCATTTGCAACAACATGGATGGACCTTGAGAGAATTATATTAAGTGAAACAAGTCAGGCACAGAAAGAGAAATACCACATGTTCTCACTTATTGGAGGGAGCTAAACATTAATATATAAATTCACACACACACATACACACACACACACACAAATCGGGGGGGGGGGGGGAAGAAGATATAACAACCACAATTACTTGAAGTTGATACAACAAGCAAACAGAAAGGACATTGTTGGGGGGGAGGGGGGGAGGGAGAAGGGAGGGAGGTTTTGGTGATGGGGAGCATTAATCAGCTACAATGTATATCGACAAAATAAAATTTAAAAAAATAAAAAAATAAAAAAAATTAAAAAAAAATTAAAAAAAAAAATAAATAAATAAATATGTATGAACCTGAAAAAAAAAAAAAAAATTAAATTAGGTTGTTTGTTTTTATGTTATCAAGCTTTGAGAATTATTTATATATTCTAGATACAAGTCCTCTATCAAATAAATGATTTAAAATACTTTTCTCCAACTTGTGGCTCACCTTTGCATTGTCTTAAAATAGTGTCTTTTGAAGAACAAATGTTCTTAATCTTGATGAACTTCAAATTATCAAGTTTTCAGTTTTATAGATTGTGATTTTGGTGTCCTATCTAAGAAATCTTTGCCTAACCCAAGATTACAAAAATTTCCTGCTATGTTTTCTTCTATAAATTTTGTAATTGTCGGTTTTACACTTAGGTTCATCTATGATCCATTTTAATGTTCTATACAATGTAAGGAATGGATTTTGTTTCTTTTTTTTTTATATGGATATCCATCACCATTTGTTGAAAAGACCATCCTTTCCACACTGAATTACCTATTCATCTTTGTTGAAAGTCAATTGACAATATAGGTATAGGAATATTTCTTTTTTCTCTATTATTTTCTATTGACCCTTATGTCTATTTTATATAAACACTATACTTCAGATTATTGTTGCTTTATAATGAAGCTTAAAACCTGGTAGTGTAGTTCCCCAAATGTTTTCTTTTTTTCAAAATTGTTTTGGCTATGCTGGATATTTTGCATTTCTGCATAATTTCCTAGTACAAGTAAATTTATTAATTTCTATGGAAATCTTGTTGGGATTTTGATCAGGATTGAGTTGAATTACAGATTAATTTAGGAAGAACTGACATTTTAACAATATTGAGTTTTTAATCCACCAACACGGTATAGCTTTCCACTAATTTAGGTCATTTAAGATTTCTCTCAGCAGTGATTGACAGTTTCCAGTGTACAGCATCTTTTGTTAGATTTACACCTATGGTAGGCAGAATAGTGTCCCCAAAGATGCCCACATTCTAATCATCAGAATACGTAAGTATGTTACACTACGCAATGAAAAGGACTTGGCAGATGTGATTAGGTTAAGGGTCTTGCAATGGGGAGGTTATCCTGTATTACCCGTGTGGGCCCAGTGTAATCACAAGGGTCCATATAAGAGCGAGGTAAGAGGGCAGGAGTCGGAAACAGAGATGTGGCTTTGGAAACACGGGTCAGTGTGATGCAGGGCCATGAGCCAAGGAATCGGGCAGCCTCTAAAAGCTGGAAAGGCAAGGCAATGGATACTTTCTTAGAGCCTCTAGAAGGAATGCAGCCCTGGAAACACCTTGTTGTAGCCCACTGATGACAAATTTTGAATTTCTATCCTCTAGAACCAACAGATAACACATTTTTCTTATTTGTTTTAAGCCATTAAGTTTGTGGCAATTTGTTACAGCAGCTATAGGAAACTAATACAATCCCTAAATATTTCATATGTTTATGCTGTTATAAACGGAAATTTTTTACAACTTCAACTTCTATTTGTTCATTTCTAGAATACAGAAATAAAAATAATTTTTATACTTTGATCTTCTGTAACATTGCTAAACTCAGCTATTAGTTCTAGCAGCTTTTTTGGAGACTCCATAAGATTTTCCACAGACACAAGCATGTTGCTTAGGAATGAACACAGCTTAACTTCCTTTCTAGTTGGGATGCCATTTATTCTTTTTCTTGCTTTATTGCACTGGCTTGAACTGAGTATTCACCTGGGTACAACATGGAATGGAACTGGTGAGAGCAGACATCCTTGCCTGGTTGTTGAACTTAGAAGGAAAGAATTCCATTTCTCATCACTGAGTATGAATCACGTCAGCTGTAGGTTTTCTGCAGATGACCTCATCAGGCTGAAGAAATTCTTCTTTTCCCAGGTTTCTGAGAGTTTTAATTAGGAATAAATATGGAATCTTGAATTATGCTTTTCTTTTCTTTTCTTTGTTTTTGTTTTCCTCAATCTATTGAGATGATCATATGTTTTATTTAACATTTTTATAGAATAAATTACGATTATAGATAGACTTTGCATTCCTGGGATAAACTACATTAGGTTGTGATATATGTTGTCTTTTCAATATATCGTTGAAATCAATGTAATGAAATATTGCTAACAATTTTGGAATATATGAGAAATATTTCTTCATAGCTTTCTTTTCTTATAATATCTTTGTTTAGTTTGATGGGTGTAAGACTGGTCTCATAGAATGAGTTGGGAGATATGCCCTCCTCTTTGATTTTCTGGAAGAGTGTGCATAGAATCGGTATCGTTTTTTCCTTCCACATTTGGTGGAATTCATTTGACATGACTACTGCCATGGGTTCCTGCATATGGGCCCAGTGCATCTGCTCTTGTCCAGCTCTCCTAGAGCTGACCGTCACCTCCAGCTTCACAGCCCTCAGTCCTGCTCAGTCTTGCAGATTTAGGTGCCACACTGGTAATTTAAGATGATAGTGGGCAGCCCCCTCAGACATGACAGATCTGGCCTATAAAGGGAGAAAGTTGTTCATGGCAGTCAGGACTCTTCATTTTGAAAAGCTTGAAGCTGGGAGGATCACAAGCACTGCTCTCCTTTAATCTTTTGGTCCAGTTGGAGTAGCAGGTGGCCCTTTCTGCCAGGCCAGCATCAGGAGCTATTCTAACATTCTTACAGGCTGGTGGAATTTGGAGACTTAGCATTTAGATTGAAGTAAGTATATATTGCTTCATAATAGAAAGAAGATACTTAAAATATCTTCTGATGTTGCCGTATCTCTTGGCCTCAGAATGAATTCACGTCTCTGTCAGTGGCTCCTCTCACATGGCCGTGACAGTTTGAGAGGATAAAAATGTTCACCACCACCTTCCCCCACCCTTCACTCCCCAGCTTTACCTAGAGAGGAAAAGAAGAGGAAACACACACCTGCATGAATTCAGTTACAGTTGCTGCTTCCTCAAAAGATGCTTCTAATTCACTCATGCTTTAAGGTTGTCTCGACACTTGACAAAAGAAAGATGATCTACCCAGTGCATAGTAGATGCTCAAGAAATACTCATTAAACAAATCAGGGAATAGATAAATGGGTAAATTAACAAATAGATCACCTTAAGGATGTCCCGTGGCAGAGGAGGGGGAAGTCCATGAACTTTCCAAGGGGACCATGAACAGGCTTAGGAAGTCTGCACCCCCAAAACAGTATGCAGACTCTGTGGGTATGTGGATATGTGTAGTTTTTAAATTCTCAGTCGAATCCATGACCCAGAAAGAGTTAACAAACACTTCCTTAAGGCCTTCAAATATGCTGCTAAATGAAGAACAAACAATATTAATTTGCTTCCCATGGCCATGTTTCTGGCTTACAAGGATGGGGCCAGGGTCAGAACAGCCTTGATGTCTACACAGGAGGTCTCCAGTCTCTGAGCTCACAGCACAGCTTCATTTACCTTCACCTCTGCTAACTTCCCCAGGCAGCAGCCCTAATGGAGCAGACCGATTACAGATCCATCAGAGCCCTGCCGAGGGCCATTAATCCTCACCACAGCCCGGCCAGTGAGAGGACACCAGAGGCGGGCGTGGAGTTCTCCAAGACAGGGCCTGAGCCTGGAGATGGTCGTTTGTCCCCCTCAGCCCACTCCAGCCCCCAATGGTCTCATCTTCCTGGAGGAGGGTGGGGAAAGGACAACATGCTGCACATCTCCCTGCGGGACGTCAGAGCCAGGGCAGGGAAGAGGTTCAGGTCGAGCCCTCCCATCCGTTCTGGCCACCACCAAGGGGAACAGCTTGTTTCTGGAGGGCCATGGCATTTTCTTAGTTTCCATTCAATTCCAATATTATTGAGACTGCAAGAAAGTACCCTGGGCTCTAAAAGGAATTCAAAATGTAAACACATCAATCCAGTCTGAAGAACCAAATTGTGTTGTCTTACAATTAAAGTAAAAGATATGGGCCATGGAGACTACGGGCTCTCTGGGTTGTGCTCAGACACCCTGGAAGTCCATTAGAGAGAAAGGTGCCTGGCCTGGCATCCTGACCCTCAGCAGGCCTGCCAGGCCTCAGCTAACACAGCTAGACTCATGCCCTGAGACAATGCCATGGAAATAGGTCTGGGCACTAGGGAACTGTCCACACTCCCTGGACTGGCTTCTCTGGAGACAGAGGCCTTCAGATGAGAGGTACAGTCAGTGGCCCTGGCTGTCAGCAGTCAGTCTGTTAGTACTCCCCTCTGCTGGAAGGGGGTGGAAGTCACGATAGAAATACACATCGAAAGGAATGTACATGCTCTTTGTACTGGTTATCTTTTGCTGCATAGCGAATGCCCCCAAATTTAGAGGCTTAAAACCATAAGCGTTATCTCACAGCTTCTGTGGGTCAGGAATCCAGGTGCAGCTTAACAAGTGCTTCTGCTCCAAGGTCTCTCACAAGGCTGCAGTCAGTGCGGTAGCAGGGCTGCAGTCCCATCTGAAGGCTCAACTGTGGGAGAGTCCTCTTGCAAGCCCACTCATAGGGTTGCTGGAAGGATTCATTTCTTCATGGGACATTGGACCAAGGGCCTCAGGTTCATGCGGCAGTTGGCCAGACCCTCCTCAGTTCCTTGCCGTGAAAGCCTCACCAAAGGGCAGTCAACTTTCCTCAAAACAAACAAGCAAGAGAGCCTGAGCAAGGTGCAAGTCACAGTTTTTTGTAACTAACCTTAAAAGCAACATCCACCACTTTTGCTACATTCTATTCATTAGAAGCAAATCACTAGATCTTACCCCACACTCAAGGGGAAGGGATTACCCAAACACAGGGACACTGGCAGGTGGGGACTATTGGGGGCCAATTTACAGGCTGTCCATACATCCTGGAAGCCAATAACTCCACATATCAGAAGGTACTCTAAAAGAAGTAATCAGATGAGTACAAAGACGTACTGTCAACACTGCTGTTTAAAGCAATGTACAAATAGAACCCATCTGGGCTGGAGGATTCCATTACAATACATCCATATGACAGAATACCATGCAGTCACTAAAACATGTATGATATAATATGAAGTTAAAACAGCAGAACACAAAGTCATGTGCACTGTGGTTCCAATATTCAAATACGAAGAGAAAAAAAAAGAAACATCTACTTTTTAATATTTTGGAGTGTCTCTGAGTAACAGGACTATGTGTGAATTTCATTTCCTCCTTTACACTTCGTTGTGTTTTCATCATTTTCTATAATAAATGTGTATTACTTTTATAGTCAGAAAACAGAATACTTCTGTGAAGACTTACATTCCTTCAATGGTGACCGTGTTAAGCTTCTCTCCACACATCTAAATGGCAGAAGAAAATGAAAGATAGAGCCGAGCCCGGCCCGCTTATTGAACTGGGCAGATAAACAGCACCCTGAGGAAGAGGAGGATCAGGCCGCAGGCCACTGATAGTCCATACCATGCCACCACGCAGCCCTGTGAGCACACAGCTTGGCAAGAGGACATGCCTTGTGGTAATTCAGACAAAGATGCCCCTATCTCTGGACAAACACGTCTCCAATCCGGGATGCATGCTCGACCAGCAGAGCATGGGCTGGGTCTCAGCCCACTCAGCTCCTCAGCCAGGTGCCCTTGTTTTCATCCCGCCAGTCCTTGCCCACCTCAGAGAGGCCCCAAACCCAGAACATGAGGGGCAAGTGGGCAAAACATGAGTTTCTGGGCATCATGAGCTCCACATCATCTCCCCACACCTCATCACACCCCAGGGGGAGTGATTAGAAATGCCCCCACCCTATAGAAAAGGACACACGCCTAAGTGACTGACCTGAGGCCAGAGAGCAAGGAAGGAGGGGAGCTGGGGCCTGAAGCCTTGAGTCCTGTTCCAGGGCTCTGTTCTGAGCTGGACTCATGTCTACGGCTGACCTCGGATGACAATCTGACTTCCCACATCCTACTCCTTGTCACCTGACCCCATGCCTGGCCAGGGGCTCATGCACACAGCTGCATCTTTACCTGCAGGGCTTCCCTGACTGTCTGACCCGAGCTTCCTCTTCCACGGCCCGCCTCCTCCATCCAGAGGACAGTTCACAAACGGATGGGCTGGGCAGCTGCTCAGAGCGGGGACCTTGCATTTCCTGTTTCCTCTGTGCCAGGTACAGCGAGCCTTTCGGGCTTGTCACTTCAGGTTCATCCTCCGCAAGCATTATGAGCCCTAATTTGCCTATGAGAAGCCAAGGCTCTGGAAGGCAGTGGCTTGTCCAAGGCCGCACTGCTGGGAAGCGAGGAGCAGGGCTGGGTTTGGACCTTGCCCGACTAGTGCACAGTGCCTCTTCATGTCTGTTCCACAGGGAGAAGAGAGGACAAAGAGAAGCATGGCTGAGGGTCAGAAAACCCACACATTATATTTCATTTGTTAATGATGTAATAATTCAAGAGCAAGCCTGGATGGGTGGAAAATCCCAGCTGGCTGCGTTTTCAGGGACTGGGAACATCAGAACACTAACCTGACCACAGGGCTCAGAGGCCTGAGCCTGGTCCTGCCTTCACCGGCTAGAAGCCTCTGGCAAAGACCCATTGACCTGGATTCTTAGGTTAGGGAGACAGGAAAGTTCACCTCAACAGAGGGTGGCTCGTGGGACACACAGCAGCCTTAGTATGGCCAAGCCACCCCAGCCTTGTCCTGTTCACAGGAAGAGCTTTCAGACCTCCTGGGACACAGATCCAGAAGGCTGTGTCCTTCCTGGCAAGCAGCCAGCAAGCAGGCAGGCGCTGGTAGGGACTCCTCGAGGAAGGGAGCGCCCCCTGCTCACAATGAAAATAGCCCCATGATCCAGAATGGCGAAAGGAGGGTCAGCTGCCACCTGGCACCAGCCTTAGAGATGATCCCCAAGTGGCGCGGCCACCTTGGCCTCCCAGCACGCCCACATCAGCCCGTGCCCTCGGTGCAGCCTGGGCTCATCCCTGGACGATGCAGGGAAGGCAGGAGGGAGGGAGGGGGGCAGATTTTCAAATAGGTGTTTTTGTTTACATTATCCCATTTCCCTTCCCACAACCCTGGGAAGTGGGTGTTCATGTTCTCCCCTTTTTCTCGAAGAAATTGTGACTCTGAGACAGAAGAGGCTTGCCTGAGGCCACACGGCCACTGTGAACTGGGCTTGAGTACAGGGCTCTGAGGGGACTTTTCCCGGCAAACCTGTCTCTCCATTCCAAAGGGAGGTTTCCAGATCCCCTCGGGGATGATCTGCAAACAAGCTGCCTTTGATACAAGCTGCCTGGTCCTCACTCGCCCATCCATCCAGGTGTCCCACAGGCTCCTGTTTTCCTGAGGGGAACTCACCATGGGCCAGGGACTGGGCTGGTTTACATGTAGTGTTGCTATAAACCCTATGAAACACGTACTATTATTATTCCCGTTTTATAGATGAGGAAACTGAGTCATAAAGAGGGGCCAAGTAACTTACCCAAGGAACTCAGCTAGGCAGGATCGGACCCTGGCAGTCAGAGCCTGTGAACTTAACCCCTGCACTACGCTGCCTCCTGCTGCCCTTCAAGCTGAGCCAGCTGAAGTTCAGACAGCTCCTGGCTGCCTAATATCCCACAACTGGCTGTGGCCAAGCTGGACCCAGGACCTGTGTTCCCTTCTGGATGAAGATCTGGGGGGACATAAAGGCAGAATGAGGGGCACACGGCATCAACAACACAGACCTAGCAAAGAACACGGTGCCCCACTTATGAGCTCTTGTTCCATCCCTGTCAGAGGAAGGGCCCAGGTAAGCCCTGAGCCAGCACTCCTCGGCTCAGTGTGTCAGGTGGCAGTTCACAGGGAAAGGTCCTCTCAGCCATGGGCTTCAGTGCAGGGAAGCAGATGATGCTAACAGCTGCCTGGGTCCATCCTCACCCCCTCTGTCCATTGCACAGATGGGGAAGCTGAGCCCCAGACCCACCAGTATCATCACAGAGCTGGTTAGGACATGGCCCACTCGTGTCATTTAATGAAGATGGTGAGGCTCATCTGACTGCCCGGACTCTGGTCCCTGCTCAACCTGTAAATGGCTGTGGGCCCCCAGGGCAGCCTCCCTCCACCCCTGCCTTCCTTTCTCCATCTGCAAAATTGTTCAGGTTAAACTAGATATTGCTGCTGCCCTCACTATCCACAATCCCCTTTCAGTCTAAAAGGTTGTTGGCTCTGGACCCAATTAGGATAAATCAATTTCAGACTATTCCTGTCCCCGTTAGGCTCCGAGCTCCCCCATCTGGCTCCCAGTTACCTGTCATCATCCAGAGTGACCACTTAATGAATGACCAGGGAAAAGGCCATCGGATCAAGAGAGGAGGAAATTGCAAAAACCAACCTTAACAAAACGCACTTGAGCTCCAAATAAAATTTCATCCCCTTCACACAGGCAGAGCTTATTATTTTTTATTTAAGCCCAGTGCAGCCGAGCCTACGGACAGCAGCTTGCTTCTGCCCACAACAGAGACTAATAGAGCCCAACTCAGGATGTCCCCAGAATTGTGGGGTGCCCTCTACAGGCCATGATGGGGGACACATGTACAAGAGTCTCCCCCCGCCAGTCTCTGCTTCCTACCAGTTTTCCATGATGAATGAACACCCTCCGTCTGAGGCGTCCTTGTGAAAAGTACATTCAGTGATGGTGACGACAATAGCAGCTCTCCACGCTTGAGCTCTGCTAAATCCAGCAGTGCTAAGCACTTCACACATTATCTCATTTAATACTCTGCGAGGTGGACATCACGGCTATCTCCACTGTACAGACAAACTGAGGCTCAGCAAGGATCGGTAACTTGCCCAAGGCCACATAGCCAGCCGGGAAAAGACCAGAGCTTACACCTGGTCTGTCTGGCTTCAGACCCTGTGCCCTCAACCCTGCTGCCACCTGCCTTTCAGAGAAAAGGGCATGGCTACAATCTCTGGGCTCAGGCATGGATCCTCTAGAAGGCCCCTGTGATAAATGAAACAACGTGTTGTCTAAATCAGGGAGATCTGATTCTGGGCTGAATATTAGGTGATACATGGAAGAGTTTGGGATGATAGTGGTGCAGTTATGTAAGGAGATGTCCAGGTTTTTGGAAATGCTTACTGGGTTACGTAGCAATATTGAGGCCCAGTGTCTGGGATTTGCTATGAAATTCTTCAGGAGACAGAGAAAGCAAATAGGACAAAAATCTTACTAATTGTTGAATCTGGGTAACGGCTATATCTCTACTTTTGAATATGTTTGAAAACAATCATAATTATACATTTTTAATTGTATACACAATTAAATGACACTAGTCATTTGGGAAATACAGATGAAAACCACAGGAGATACTACCTCTCACCCATCGAGATGGCTACCATCAAGAAACAGAAAATAACAAGTGCTGGCAAAGATGCGGAGAAACTGGAACCCTGAACACTGTTGCGGGGAATGTGCGGCCACCGTAGAAAACAGTATGGTGGTTCCTCAGCAAATTAAAAGTAGAATTACCGTATGATCCAGCAACTCCATTTGGATGTTTACACAAAAGAATTGAAAGCAGGAGCTTGTACAGATATCTGCACACCCATGTTCGTAGCAGCATTATTCATAAGAGCCAAACGGTAGAGACAACTGAAACTGAATAACTGGTTTCAGTAGTCTCACTTCTTCGCACTAGCATGTTGTTTTGCAGGAAATTCACTGAACATATACACAGGGGAGGAAGGTCGTGACCTTGAGCACTCCCTGCCAGCGGAACCTAAGGGCTGAAAACTTGATGGCTGAAGCCAGTCCAAAGCTAGAAGGCCTACAATAAGGCAAGTCCAGGGCACTGACCGATAGAACTCTGCCAACTCAAGACTTCCCCATTCTTTGCCTTGCTCTCCAATCCCTTAAAACATGCCCAGACCCCAGATTGGGAGACAGATTCGAGCCTTCCCTCCCGTCTCCTGGCTGGTTGACCTTTGCAATAAAGCCTTTTCTTTTCTCAAAAACTGGTACCATGCTATTGGCTTCTGTGTGCACTGGGCAGCAAGTTCTTGCACGGTAACACAACCAAGTGTCTACCAGTGAATGAATGGATAAACAAAATGTGGTACGCACATACAGTGGAATGTTATTCAGCATTACAAAGGAAGAAAGTGCTGACACACGCTGCAACATGGATAAACCTCAAAGATATTATGCTAAGTGAAGTAAGCCAGCCCCCCCAAAACAAATACTGTATAATTCCACTTATGTGAGGTACCTAGAGTAGTCGAGTTCATACAGACGGAAAGTAGAATGGTGGCTGCCAGGGGCTGGGGGGAGGAAAGAATGGGATATCGCTGTTTAATGGATATAGAGCTTCAGTTTTGCAAAATGAAAAAGTTCTGAAGATGGGTTGCATTAAGCATGGGAATGCACTTAACACTATTGAGCTATACACTTAAAATGGTTAAGATGGTAAATGTTATATTATATATATTTTACCACAATTTTTAAAAAAGAAACACACATGCACAAACAAAAGCGAGCCATGAGGCAGATCTGTCTGTGCCCATATGAAAGTCCTCCAAAATCTCTTTTCAATTGAAAGAAAGCAAATGCAGAGCTAGGTCATTATGTAGATGCATTCCTGTGAAAAAATTCACAGGAAACTGGGCAGTGGTTATCCCCGGGGAGTGAGACTGGGGCGGCCAGGAAGTGGGAAGCTAGCATTTTCTATTTTTAGATGCTTTTATGCTGTTTGAACTTTTAAAACAAGAAAACTATGTCTATGCATCACTTTGGTAATAAAATGAGGTGGATGTTTTTAATGGAACTGCAGCCGCTGAGACGGGAAGCCACCACCACCCCAACAGGTCGGCCATCACTGTGGGACAGATGTGCCCTGGCCCCTGGCCCTGGATGAAAGAATGGAATTGCTCTGTTTTTACTGGGGGCTTGAGAGGTGAAAGTGGGCAGAGGGCGGAGAATGAGGGGACTGGGTCTTATCAGGAAGCCACTTGAGGACTCATTGGAGGCCAGAACTGCTCACGCAAGGAAAAAGCTCTGGATCAGAGACAGGAGCACAGACAGGGAGGAAGGAAGAGCCCCTGGGAAAGCCCCTCCCAGACTTGAGCATTGAGTCTGCAAAATGGAGGCATAGAGAGATTGAATAATTTGCCCAAAGTCACACAGGTGGTAAGTAGCAGAGCTGGCTGTGGTTCTAGCATCTGCCCTAACCACCATGCTGCCGTGCCTCTCAGTGGATACTGCATGGCTTAGAACTCCACTGGATGAAGTGACAGAAACCCAAACTATCAAGATCAAGCCTAAAAGGAAACACTGTACATTGGTTCATGAAACCAAAAAGTTCAGGGCTCCTGCCAGCTTCAGGCACAGCTGTATCCAGGCGCTCAAGAGATATGTGGAATCCACCTCCTTCCATCTCTCACTATGCTCTATTCTCCAGCAGACTTCCTCCAGCAGGTAAAAACGATGGCCTCTAGCACCCTGGTCTTAGGTTCTATCATCCTGGCAACTCCCACAGAGCCGCTGTGACTCCTTCCAGCAAAACTTCCGAGATTGGTTGGGCTTGGGCCACATCCCCATTCCTGAACCGATCCCTGTGATTTGAGGGAGGTGGGGGAGATGGAGTCGAGCACACAGCCCCTAGGACTGAGAATAGAAGAGGGGTGGTTCCCCAAGGGAAAATTAAGGGGCTGTCCCAAAGCACGAATAGTAGCTGCTGGCCAGGCTGAAACATCCATGGTCCCTCTGAAGTGGAAGTGCTTAGAATTCTACCAGGCAGGGCTGGATGGGGGTTATTGCTATAAGGAGATTCTGCTGTGTGGCACAGCTATGAAACCCAGATTCACAGAGAGGCTGGCAGGAAGCCACCGTTCAGTCCAACATCACCACACACATCTCCTGGTCTCAGAGGGAACCAGGAAAGACTATGCGTTTGTGGCCACGGGGTCAGAATTCCCTCCCTGGTTCTGGTACTCGCTGGTCATGTGGTCTCAGGGAAGTAAGCTACTGTACTCAGCCTCAGTTTCCTCATCTGGAAAATGGGAACAACAACAAAACCTTGCTGTTAGAATTGCAATAAGAGTTGAAATAAAAGCAGCACACGGAGGCCTGGCACCACCCTAGGCACACATGGGGGACTCAACTGCTGTGTTTTAAGAGGTCACCTACCAGCAGGTGCACGCACTCCTAGAAAGCTCTTTGGGCATCTGAACTGAGAACCAGAGGATCTTCAAGAAAGCAACTCCTCTTTGCTTTAACTATTGGCAGATTTTAACAAGAAGAAATTCAATAAAAGACCATGCTGGGACTTTCTTAAATCTTTTCCAAGGTACTTGAACCAGCAGTGATGAAATGCAAGGAGAACCAAGCTGATCTACAACAAAGATTAGCTCGAAGTTCCCCGAGGCCCGGGGCCTGGGAAGTGCCCTGCTCCAGGGTCCCACTAAGACTTCGCTGAGATGTCAGGGCTAAAGGCAGGTAAAGAATAGGAAGGAGGAAGCTGTTTGCCCCAGCTCTAGGCTCAGTGCTCTGGCCTTGCTGGCCTGGAAGCTCCTGGGAACAGGGGTCTGACCCAAGAGCAGGGGTCTGACCCAGAAGTGGCTGCCAAAGCATTTGTCACTGTGAAACACCAGACCAGTGTTCCCAAAGTTGGTGCTATGGAACCCACAGCCCTTAGGTTGTGTAGTGCATTCTGGGCGATTTGAATTCTGGAGAAAATATGACAAAAAAAAATCAAGTAAGCCTCCCTTTGTATAAATTTTGAAATGATGCAAATTCTCCCTCTAAAAATGTTTAAGATGTGCTAAGAGCTGCATGATTGCAAACCTGCTGGCTGAATGAGTTGTAAACTGGGCTTGCTGTGCTGCCCATGTCGGCACCACCATGGCTGGTGAGTAATCATACCCTGGCCTCCGTCTGTGCTCCGGAAATAGGTCTTGAATTATTCAAGTTGTGGATGACCCAGTAACTTAAAGAATGGATTCCATGCATGAAACATAACCACCCTGGCTGGAGAGCAAGTGGCCGTGCTCAGACACGGTCCTAGCACACAGTGACACTCCACAAAACACGTGGGAGGGAGAGGCAGGGAGGGATGGGGAAGGGAAAAAGGAAGTAGATGATGGTTTAAATCAGGGTCAGCCAACTACAGCTCACAGCCCAAATCCAGTCCACCTCCTGTTTTTGTAAATAAGGCTTGAATGGAACATTGATTTAGGTACTGTCCATGCCTGCTGTGACACTATAACAGACACATTAAATAGTTATGACAGTACAGCCTGCAAAGCCTCAGATTTTTACTCTGTGATACTTTACAGAAATATTTGCTAAACACTGATTTAAATAAAGGACTTCTCAGGGGCCTTTAAAGTGTTATTTATTGGGCAATGTGAATCTCCATGAAAGGGGTTTACCAAACTTGTTAGGTGACAAGACCTCTCTTCTTCAGGATATGTCACAGAGCCTGGTGTCCATGGAGCACTGGCCACACAGAGTCTGCTGTGATCTGAGCAGGGTGTCCTAGAACAGAGGTTATGAGTAAGGGGGTGTCCATGAGGAATCCCCCCAGCCCGGGTGACACAGAGGGGCTTTTAAGATTCCTGACCGCTCATCCATCCTGTCTCCCCCAGCCACAAGCTCGAGGACGCCTCAATGTGCATCCCTCTAAACTTTGGCCCCACTCACTGAAACCAGCAGGAAAACGCAGCCTATGGCAGGAGAGCAAAGGCCACCTGCTTGGAAAATGACCACAGTGGTGCCCTCAAGGTCAGCCCTCCTGCCAGGGGATGTTTGCAAAACTCGAAACGTTCACCAACAGCACTGTGAGAACATGAGTCATTGCTCCTTTAAAGAAACAAATGAGGACACAAACCCAGCCACTAGCTCCTTCCTCTCAGCACTGCTCCCCCAACCAGGGTTTCAGCCTTTCCTATCCCAGTCCCTGGGACACTGAGGTGGCCAACAACCAGCAACTGCTCCCTCCTCCAGCCTCAGACCTCTGACATGTCCTGGGGCCTCGCTGCCACACCCACCACACCCTGCTGTGACCACTGCCAATGTCCAGCCATCCACAGCCCAGCTGCAGATGGGGTCAGCACTGCAGGAGTCCCCACTTGCACGGGGCACAGGGTCAGGAAAACCCAACCCCTGCCCAATTGAGAGGAACCATGGAGGACAGGCGAAGTGCTATGAAAGGAAATCTAAGATGGCTTCGTGGAGAGTGTGGCTCCTGAGATGTGCCTGGATGGAGGGTATTGGACAAGGGAGCCGGCAAGGGCAGAAAAGCACTTCAGAGAGCGGGAACTGCCGGCCCCAGGGCAGAGGGCAGGAAAGCCCAGAGCACATTCCAGGAGTGTTTTATTTGATGTCTGCCTGTCAAGAGAGCCTCAGCTGGGAGCCTGGTTGGAGCCAGGTGGCAACAAGGAGCCCTGAGTGGCAGGAGAGGAATCTGCTCGCCTCAAGGACCACTGGAACCTCTGAGATGGGCAGCAGCAGATCGACCCACAGGTGCAGAGGCCCTAAAGCCTCACAACAGCAGTCGTTGTGTCAGCGCTGCGTGCACACACATAGTGTGCCAGCTGCATGCAAATCACTGTGTGGACACCGTTTCCTTTTGTCCTTGCAACACCATCAGGAGGCAGATGTGACAATTAGCCCTGTTTTCTGAAAGAAGATGAAGTTCAGAGAAATTAAGCAACTTACCCAAGTCCACCCAGCCAGGAAGTGGCAGAGCCAGGGGTTTGACCCCCTTCACCTCTTCCCGGGGGAGTAGAAGGGAGACGGCCACCCCGTGGCTGTGCCTGGGCCCCAGCGCACTTGCTGAGTCACCTCCTGCAGACGGCCCCCGGTGCACGCTGCACTTCAAGATGGAGTTCCCAGGAGGATCGGGGAGACAGTAGCCGAGCCCCAGAAGAGGCCACGGTCGGGGAAGTCGTGTCCTTCATCTGGCCCCAGCTGCTTGGGCTTCCCCATGAGCCAGTCATTCTTTCCACTAACCCGGGAATTGATGCAAAACATCCCATGGTTACCGATGGTTCCACTACTCCGGATGTGGGCTTATTGGCCAGGGATGAGACATCTTGTTCATGATGATCTAACTACATGGGTTGAGAGACAGATACAGAGAAAGAAGCATGGAAGGCATGAACCACAAAACTAAGGTCCTTGTCCCTGTGCGATGGGCTCATGCGTGATTTTGGCTTCAGAAAGTAAAAGGTCATATGTTGCCGGAGACCTGCGACTGCCGCACTGGCATTCAGTCCAGCTGTGGGGGTGGCGGGGGTGGGAGCTGGGGTGGGACAGGAAGGTGGCTGTGAAATAGGCCTCGGGCATGGGCCTGGGGAGTTGGGGGCTGGACATTAGCCAGGGGTGGGGGGCAACAGGAGGTATGCCTTTGATAATCTAGCCAGGGTTCGGGGAAATCTGTGACTGACTGCCACCACCCCTTGGTGACGCCACTCATGACTGCGGTCGCACTTGTCTGTCTCCCTCCTTAGCCTTCAGGCACCTCTAGAGCCAGAACTGTGCCTGAATTCTCTATCTCCTATTCCCAACCATGGAGAAGGTGGTCAGAGGAGGCTGCCTAATGAAATAATCATTGGTTTGTGATTAGAAGGATCTACCCTCAGGAAGCCTCTGGTGCAAAATCAGAAACTAAATGTTTTGGTGGGCTTGAAGGCAGGCTCTGTAGTGAGGTGTTTAGGAGCACACACGTCAGAGCAAGACATCCTGGGTTCAAGTTCTAGCTTCACCACTTGCTGGCTACATGACCTTGAGGAAGTCACTTAACCTCTCTGAGCCTCCACTTCCTCATCTGTAAAATGGGAATAATAATGAAACCCACCTCTCAGAGTTACAAGGTTTAAATGAGTAAATGTACATCAAATTGTGTATTAGTCCGTTTTATGTTGCTTTAACAGAATACCTGAGATGGAGTAATTTATAAGGGAAAGAGGTTTACTTGGCTTATGATTCTGGGACAGCTGTATCTGGCACGGGCCTCAGGCTGCTTCTACTCATGGCAGAAAAGCAGCAGGAAGCCGGTGGGTACAAGCAGATCACATGGCAAGAGGAAGCAAGAGAGAGAGAGAGAGGAGGTGCCAGGGTCCTTTAAACAATCAGCTCTCACGGGAACTAATAGAGTGAGAACTCACTCACTACCCCTCCTCCCCCAGGGAGAGCATTAATCCATTCATGAGGGATCTGCCCCAATGACTCAATCAGTTTCCAACACTGCCACATTGGAGATCAAATTTCCACATGAGTTTTGGAGGGGACAACACATCCAAACTCCATCATCTGCCCCTGGCCCCCCAAAACTCATGTCACTCTTACATACAAAATGCAATCATTCTATCCCAACAGTCCTAAAAGTCTTAGCTTGCTCCAGCACCAACTTAAAAGTTCAAAGTCCAAAGTCTCTTCTGAAACCAAAAGCAAAAGTCCTTCCAGCTTTGAACCTGTAAAAGTCAAAACCAAATTTATCTATTGCCAAAATACAATGGTGGAACAGACACTGGGTATACATTCCCATTCCAAAAGGGAGGAATAGGCCAAAAGAAAGGAAAAACAGGCCCCAAACAAGTCTGAAACCCAGCAGGGCAGACATTATATCTTAAAGCTTCAAAATAATGTTCTTTGACTCTGAGTCCTGCATCCTGGGCACAATTGGGCATCTGGGCCCCCAAAGCATCAAGCAGCCTTGTTCCCACAGTTCTGCCAGACACAGCCCAGTGGGCCACACTGGTGCCTGTGGCTTTTCCAGACCTGCATTACACGTTACCAGTGGCCCCGAAGTTCTGGGGTCCTGGCGGCAGCCCTGCTGCATTAGCTGTACTAGACATTTCCCTGGTGGGGGCTCTCTGTGGGGGCTCTGATCCCGCTTTTCTGCTTGGCATTGGTCTAGTAGATGTCCTCTGCAGTGACTCCGCCCCTGCAGCAGGTCTCTGCCTGGGCCCCCAGACTTTTCCAGACATCCTCCAGAATCTGGGTGGAGGCTGCCACACCTCCACTGCTCTCACGTCCGGCCAGCCTGCAGACTTAACACAACGTGGGTGCCACCAAGGTTTCGGGCCTCTATTGTCCAGGGCTGCTGCATGAACCACACTTTGGGCCACTCCAGTCGGAGCAGCTGGGATGCAGGGAGCAGGATCCCGAGGGCAGCTGTGCCCCAGGTCTGCCCTCCAGGATAACTCAGTCCTTCTAAGCTCCAGGGAATGTGATGGGTGGGGCACGCTTCCAGACTTCCCAAATGCCTGCAGGGCTTTCCTCTCACTTTCTCCACTATTAGCATCTGGGTGCCTCACCACCAAGATAATGTCTTTAGCAACCAGTTTATCTGCTTCACCTTTGCAGTTCTCCTGCTCTCCACTTCTTTATGGCATAGCCAGGCTGCAAATTTTCCAAGTCTTTGTGCTCTGTTTCCTTTTTAAATTCTGGCTTTATGTCATGCCTTTGCTGCCATGACTCAGAGTAGGCTGTTAGAAGTAGCCATGCAGCATCCTTAATGCTTTGCTGCTTAGAAATTTCTTCTGCCAAATGCTCTGGTTCACAACTCTTAAGTCCCACCTTCCACAAAGTCCAAGGGCATGGACACAATGCAGCCAAATTCCTTACTATGGGTAGCAAGGGTTATCTTTTGTTCAATTCCCAATAAGTTCCTCATCCCTATCTGAGACCTCATTATCCACATGGCCTTTACTGTCCACATTTCTATCAGCATTCTGCTTGCCACTACGTAAGTCTCTAAGACATTCCAAACTTTCTCTTGTCTTTTTCTCTTCTTCTCCTCCAAACTCCTCCAACCTTTGCCCATTACCCAGCTCCAAAGATGCATCTACATTTTCAGGTATCTGTATAGCAACACCCCACTCCTCATTACCAATTTTCTGTATTAGTCCGTTTTGTGTTGCTATAACAGAATACCTGAGACTGGGTAATTTATAAAGAACAGAGGTTTATTTGGCTTACGATCCTGGGACAGCTGCATCTGGCACAGGCCTCATGCTGCTTCTACTCATGGCGGAAAGTGTCAGGCAGCTGGCGGGTACAAGCAGATCACATGGCGAGAGGAAGCAAGAGAGAGACAGAGAGAGGAGGTGCCAGGGTCTTTAAACAATCAGCTCTCACGGGATCTAACAGAGTGAGAACTCACTCATTACCCCTCCTCCCCCAGCGAGAGCATTAATCCATTCATGAGGGATCAACCCCCATGACTCAATCAGTTTCCAACACAGCCACATTGGAGATCAAATTTCCACATGAGTTTTGGAGGCAACAACACATCCAAACTCCATCAAATGGTCAGAAAAGCACCATTCTTATGCATGGTGCATAGTTTGCTGTCATAAAGGCCACCACTCCATCTAACCTTCTGTCATCCCTGCTGAAGTTTCCTCTGTTTAGAGGGGAAAAAACCAAAAATGTACTTTTTGCTGAGAGTGCAGTAATACCTGGCAAGAGAATTTGGTGTGTAGCATCTCAGTCTGTCAGAGAAAATTACGTGGAGCCAAGGGAACAGTCACTCAGTGGGGTGGGACCTCCATGGAAGGCACTCCCCTCCACTCTCCAGGAGAGCTCTTTGTCCTGGAGTTTATTCTAGGCCATTAGCACTCCATGCAGACCACCTGTCTTATGGGCATGGGTCGTGGAGACTAATCATCCCTGCTCAGTGCCAGGGGCTGTGATGAGGCCCAAGAAGGGCACCTGGGACCAGGTGGAGCCCAGCGAGGGGGCAGCTAAGCCTAGAGTGATGTCCAGGACCTCAGAGGGCTTTAATTTAGGGCCATTTGTTTTCAAAAACAATGCTTCCCCTGCACAGAGACTGCCATCCAGGCCCAGTAAAATTTCTCCAAACCAAGAATTCTAATATGCAGATAAACAGGAGGTATCACATCCCTTTTAAGATACATGGAAAGTCTGTTTCCTGAGAAAAGACATTTCTCCATTCCCAGTGCACCTGGGCTATCTCCCACCCTCCCCCGGCGGTCGGCTGGGGCTTGGGATTTGTGTCTCTTCTTGCTCCATGCTCAGGGCATCCAGGCTGGTCCTGAGGGATTCTTCATGTTTAACAAATTCTTCAGCAGTGCTTAATGAGTACCAGGCCCCATGCCAGGAGCTTTTCAAATATTAACGCATCTGCTCCATGACCACACTACCTTTGCAGATAAGAAACTGAGGCATAGAGAAGTGGAGTGGCTGCCCAAGCTAACATGGCCCTGACCCTTCCCTCTGCAGGGGCCGGGCTACTGACAGGTGGCAAAGAGGGCATGGCCAAGCCGTGGCCAGAAGGCCAGGTCCAGGTCCTTCTGCAGACCCCCTAGTGAAAGGGCACCGGTGCTCACCTCCCTCTGGGATCCAGCTTGTCCAGTGTGATAAGTGCAGGCTCGCAGTCTCCCTCAAGGGCATGGAGGGAAAACTAGGCTGGCCTAGAAAACAGGGCCCAGTGTCCCCGCAGTGAGAAGTTCTGGGAGTTGAGAAGGAGCAGATAGCAAGAGAGGACCCCCCCCCGCCTCAGGGCACTAGAGTTAGCAAGTGCCATGGCAGGATGACCAATTACATTCGAATTTCAGAGAACAACAAATAAATTTGAATATGCCCCATGCAATAATTGCAATATATTTATACTCCAGATATTTGTAGTTTATCTGAAATACAAATTTCACTGGGTGTTGTTTATTTTATCTGGCAACCCCACCCCTGCGCCGCCTCTGCTCCCAGTGGTGCTGTTGGAAGTTTAGGGTAGGGTTTGGTGCCCAGACACACTCCTCTTCCTATACCAGGTCCTGGTGACAGAATATAAACACACAGGATGAGCCCAGCAGGGATCAAATGGTGGCTCTATTAATGGCATCATCAGATTGAAGAACATAGCAGAATGACCTGAGGAAATGGCGGCCCCCTGTCCCTGCTGTGTGACCTGGAAAATGCCTCAATATCTGAGTCCTTTTCCTTTCCTTCAACCTGGGACTAATAACAAATAAAGCTGCCCTACCTTTTCCCAGAAGCACAGCGAGGACCAGCTCCCACGCCATATGTGGAAGCGCCCCATTGAAAGTGAAGTGCTACTAAGTCCTGCCGTGTTATAATTTATTAATATAATTTTAATGATAAATGAAGAGGTTAAGTTAATTGCATGGCTCCCAGGCTTTTCCGGCATTCTCTACAAGCCTAGTTTCCTGCATGTAGACAGAGTTAATGCAAACACTGTGCTCTGGAGGTGGTTAGAAAAAGAGAGAAGCCATAGCAAATTCGATTTAGGGACCTAATTCCATTTTAAATGACTTCAGCAATAAATAAACCACTCCGATTTTTTAAAATCAGTACATTCCAGCAGCAAAGTGACATCTTGGAATCAGCGGTCCTCTTCATCCTGCTCGGTTGGCACAGGTGTGCCTACAATGAAGGGACACCGAGGCCTGGCCCAAAGCCAGGCTGCCGTGCCTCTGCACATGCAAAGAATATCTACTGCCAACCACTCGAACCCTGGCTCGCAGGGCAGTAAATCTCCTGCACGAGGCCTGCCGATGGTTTTGACCCCGCTCAGCTCATCAGTGGGTAGCATAGGTGCCTGTGACTGTTCCCAGTGTCACGTTTATGAATCTATACGGAGTGTCCTGTTAGGTATTAATGAGGGACAGGGAGGCTTGGGGAGGGAGATATCTGCCTGGGCGGGTTTCCAGGACTGGAGTGTGGAGCAAGGGTCCTGCCCTTGACCTGGAGCGGTTGCCGGGTGCTTCCTGGGCTAGGGAGGGCTGCAGGGCTTCATGGGCGTGGCTACGCTTTCAGCTCTGGAATCACAGGGCCAGTCTGGAGCCCAGATCAGCCATTCCTAGTCAGGAGATGTCAGGGAGCTGCTGAGCCCTCCGGACCTCCATTTCCTTGCTGCATAGTAGGGATAACAGAGGTGTCCACGCCTAAGGCTGCCGCATCTATAATCTACCAGAGAGTAAAGCAATTAGCACAGGGCCTGGCAACAGTGTGCTCAACACACAAACAGGGATCACCTCTAACCAGTGATCCAGGCACTCTCAGAGCCCAGAGAAGCTACACACATACACACACTGACACCCACAGATACACACACACACTGTCACCCATAGACTCACAGGCACACACAGACACCCATAGACCCACTGACACACAGAAGACACAGTGACACACACATACACAAACATATACACGCACTGACACACTCACAAATACAGACACACTGACACTCAGAATCAGACACACACACACACGGACACACATACACACAAGCACACAATTGTCATGTACACACACACACACACACACACACACACACACAGTCAAAACGCTGAGATGGGGAACTGCTATGCTGGGGTCACCTTCCACCTCCACAGCTCCAGAGAACTAATAGTGAGGAATCATATTAACATTTTTTTTTTCTTTTCTTTACCTAACAAAGTTGAAAGTGAAGTCACGTGTGTGCCATGATCTAGCCATGCGAACTCTGCTATCAAAAGCTGAATGTGAAAGCCCGGTTAGCACTTGCACCCACCAGGAAGAAATCGGTAGAGGGCAAGTTCTCAGTCACAGGCAGGGGGACTTTCCCTGCCACTGTCCTTTCCCCAGGACGAGCCCAGTGCAGCCTCCTGCCCTCTCAGGCCTCCCCGAGCAGCGGGTGTCGCCAGCGGGAGGGACGCGGGTGCCCCCAGCGTCTTCCAAAGACGAACGGAAGCAAGTCGGGCTTCAGAATCGTCTCCATCTGTCTCCATCACAGGATTTTGATCCAATCAATTTAAAACACTTTTTTAATTCAAAAAATTCAACTGTATAGAACTTAACTGTATAAACATTAGTCTCCACGTTCTACCGAGTAGGAAACGCCTGTCGAGCTGCAAACGTGCCGCCTGTCGCTGGGCTGTGCCCGGGGCGGGTGTCATTGTCCTGCAGCAGCGCCGGGCTCGGCGCCAACGACGGCGGGGACCGCTGAGTCGCCCCCCGGGTGCAAACAGGCGACCCGGGCCCGTTTTCTGCAGGAGACGCCGAGAGCTGCGGCCCAGCCCGCACCGACCTTCGGGAGCCCCGGCCGGGCCCGGGCCGCACTTTGGGGCGTCCCCACGTCCCTCTGCCAGATGCTGCGACCGGGATCGACCCTCCCGAAGTCCCCGCGGATGGCCTTCGCCAGAGCGCAGGGGGACCCAACCCAGGCCATGCTCGGGCGACCGTCCCCGTGGAGCCTGAGGGTCTCCGAAGGCCGCTCCCAGAGGAGCCCCGGCCGCGGCTCACCTGGGACGAGTCGGCCCGCAGGGTCACCTGTCGAACCAGGACTGTCACTTCTCCCCCCAAGTCCACAGCAGGAGGAGCCGGCGACGCGTCCGCTTGTGCCCGCCCCGCGCCACCCACGGGGGACGCCGCCTGCGGGTCCCGCACCTCGGCGGCTGCCCCACGGCGACCCGGTGGCCCTGCCGGCTGCGTCCCCGGAGACCAGCCGTGCCCGCCAGACTCAAAGGAAAAGCGCGGATCCTACCCCTGGTGCTGAGGACACTTGTGAGGATCATGTGGCAGCAGAACTGCACCCTCCTGGTCCCGGTGAGGATGGTCACAAGAGACACGCAGATTCGTCCGTCTCTCTCTCTCTCCTCTCTTCCTCTCTCTGTCTCTGTCTCTCCTCTCTTCCTCTCTCTGTCTCTCTCTCTATCTGTCTCTCTCTCTGTCTCTCTGTCTCTCTCTCTCTGTCTCTCTGTCTCTCTCCCTCTGTCTCTCTCTCCTCTCTCTCTCTCTCTGTCTCTCTCCCTCTGTCTCTCTCTCCTCTCTCTCTCTCTGTCTGTCTGTCTCTCTCTGTGTCTCTCTGTCTCTCTCTCTCTCCTCTCTCTGTCTCTCTGTCTCTCTCTCTCTCTCTCTCATTCCAATTATACCTGCTCTGACAAATGTACTTTCCCAAACTGCCCTCTTAAATGACTGAGCTAATTTTCTCTTTCACTGATAAAGAACCACATTATCACTTTTTCCCCCCACTTACTGGCTCAAGGATATTAATTTCTTCTTATTATATAATTGATACTATCATAGAAGGCAAAAAAGAAAAAAGATTGCGTCTGTTTAGGTTTCCATGCCTCTCATGGTAAGTCAGGGAGAACATCTTTCCCTATGTGCGGGCGTGAGTATGAGTTTCCTCCGGCTGCTGTAACAAATGACCACAAACTTAGAGGCTCAGAACAGTATAACTCTGTTATCTCACGGTCCCGCGGGTCCAGAAGTCTCAAGTGTCTCTGGGCTAAAATTAAGGGGTCCTCTGGGCTGCATTCCCCTTGGGAGCTCTGGAAGAGAATCCTTTGCCAGCGTCTAGAAGCACCCACATTCTTTGGCTCCTGGTCCCCATCCAACTCTAAAGGCAGCAATGACAACCAGGTCCAGTCCTTCTCATGCCACGCCTCGGTGACTTTCTCTCCTGCCTCCCCCACAGGTTAATCAGGGATGATCTCCCATCTCAAGGTCAGCTGCCCAGAATCCTCATTCCATCTCCAACCCTGACTCCACCCTGGTAGGTACCACAGCATATTCACATATTCTTGGAGACTAGGTCATGGACATGGGGTGGGGGGTCATTCTGCCCACAATAGCATCAGCATCAATTATATTTCTTTTACTTATATTCTCCATTTGCCATTTTCTATTGTTATTTTTATCTTTTTTCTTGCTTAGCCTTTTCTTAAGTTAAGAAAATTAATGTTCCTATGTACTGCAATTTGGTGCTTCTAATTGTCATTTGCCTTCAGCTTAATAAGTGGTTCCTTAAAATTTATTCTAGTTAAATATTGTTGTATCCTTCTCGGGAAAAACTTGCTGTTCTATACCTGCACTGGCAGGGCTGGCATCTGTCTCTGAAACTTGCACCCAGCATTTTCAGGGTCTCTAAAAGGGCATGAAATAGGGAACCCATAGAGTACCAGGGACCCAGGATGGGCAGACAAAGCCTTTCCAGGGGGGTAAGCAGACCTGGGGGGTCAGGGAATTAATTTCCAGATCTTCACAGTCCACAGGCACTCACGGTTAGACTCCATCAGGCAGAGGAAGTGTCTCGTGTCCCCAGGGAGTCCCCGTCCCTGGTTTCCTTCTCACTTGCCCTTTTCTCTCCCTCTGGCCATCTCACCTGCCTGACACTTACAGCGGGCACTGCCCCAGGGAACCAGTAGAGGAACCTTCAACAACAACTTCAACTCCATGCCATCCACCTGCGTAGAGGGTGTATTTCAAGTAAAATTGGATTTTTACCTTTTATGAAAATTTGCTAACATTTGAAACATTCTTGTTCAGTGAACTGTTTTTAGTAAATATTACATGCATAAATATGTGTGTTTATATATATATGGGGGAATTTGCAGATAAGTAGAATAGGGTGTGACAAAGAGGAGACTCAACACAGAAGGATTGAGTTACTTTAGTATAAAATGTGGTGGGAAAAATGAAGTAAATATATGAGTTCAAGGACAGGAAAGAGTGGTGTGAAATTGCCAGCTGCTAAAGAAAATATTTCATTTGAAAAGTAGACTCTGGTCCTTAGTATCAATTCCCCACCCCATTCACTTTTCTTTGGATACTTTTTTTAATGTGCTGAGATAATTTTGTTCTAATGTGTCGGTATTTGCAACTTGTCACAAAAAAACGTTCTTTGAAATGATTCAAGCTTGTGATGGAAAACTAAAAGTCTACATAAAAACATGTGTGCAGATACTCAAAGAGTCCTGTCAGGAGACAGAGCAAATGAGTTTGAAGGCAGCTGGTTTTGAAGAAAGAATAACCGAAAGAAAGTCGGTCAGACCCCCTAGATTATCTCACTTTTCCTCTTGAAATATTCAATGGGCCTGTCCTAGCCCATGTCTCCAATTGCTCTATTTACCTACAGGAAGAGAAGACATGATTCACATGAGGATTTTAGGGACAATGACATACACTAGCATTAAGGAAGCAAGAGGATGCCTTAGGCTAGAGGAGCAATTTAAAGGATGCTTCTTTCCAAGGCATATTTTTATGTTATGAATTTCATATCACTAAAACAATTTAAATGCTTCCATCCATATTTTGAAAATAGACCATTTGACCCTCGTTTATCTGTTGGGTTATATTTGCATATATTTAGAGGAGAAGAGACCTATGTTACTGCAGACTTCCTTTCATATTGTAGAGAACTGCATTCTGAGATGGTGACATCAGTCTGGGCAGGTCTCTGAGGAGGCAGCCCCTCCCTATTATTTATTAAGGCAGTCTCTTTAGCTTTGAGTCTAGTTCCACGCGTTTATAAATTTCCTCTTGAACTTGACCTGAGGCTCTTAACTCCACTGCCCACCTCCCCCAGTGAGGGGACACTTGTCCAGGACTCCCACAGCTTAGAAGAGGGGGTATCTACTCTGTAAGCCCTGAACCCTTCTCCCCTTGGAGTGTAGAGGAAGGTACAGGAGACGGAGGCACAGGGCTGGACGCCCTGGGCACCCCTCCTGGGTGGGCTACACTCTGAAAGTGCCCCACCCTATGCAGTCCAAAAGGGCACTCTCTCCCTGCCCCAGGACTCTGGGGATGAGATAGGGCAGTGGCTCCTGAGTCCCCTAGAGGCCCAGATCCAGCCAGGCTCTCTGCTCCCTACCCCAGTCCTGGGACTCTCCTGTGGCTGCAGGTCCTGGTCACGGCTCTGATCACAGAAACACCAGGACTCTCAAACTCCACTTCTCCTCTCCTGCCCTCGCCCCCTCCCCCACCCCAAATCTTTGGGTCACAGGTAGGGCCCTGTCAGGTCCCCATGCTGGTCATAAGCTGGACTGTTTCTCCACCTTTCCTTTTCACCAGTATTCCACAGGTGGGGTGAGCAGAGTCTGCAGGGTCTCCCCTCCCTGTCTCTGTCCATTGGGCATTTGTTCCTGTTTGTCTGGGAGGTGGCCTCCACGGGTGACTTGTTGCTCTTCAGCTGTGATGGATGTCCCTGGGAGGGCTTGTTGGCACCCTGGTTTGTGTCCTGTGCCCCGGATGGGTGCGCTAGGACATACTAGAGCTCCTCAGTTTGAACGGGTGACACTGGGTGGGGTGTCTTTCCTCTTTCCTACAGGCAAAGGCTTCTCCTGGGTCACTGCTTTCCCTAGTTGGAGGATGGGTTGGTGGTGATTGGGAATTTCCTTTTTACTCTACTTGGGTATCCTGAGTTCCTGCGCTAGTAGGTGGCTCCATGTGTGTCTCTCCCTCGATCAAGGCAGTTGTGTGGGTTGCGCACACCTCGCACCTCCAAGTGTGCCGTCACGTGTGACATCATAATTTCCCCCATGGGTTGGGCCAGAGGGTTGCAGGTCTGCACTTGCTTACCTCTTTCCCTGGGCTCCACTGGGACTTTGTGTCCACACAGTCAAGTGGGCTGTGGGCTGCCTGCGTGGCAGTGGTGGCTGCTGCTGTGGGGGTGAGCTGGCCTGCAGTGGTGGTGGGTGTGGTGAACAAAAACAACAAATGCTGTTGATGGCTGTACTAATTTACATTCCCACCAACAGTGTATACGAATTCCCTTTTCTCCCCTCCACAGCATTTGTCATTTTTCATCTTTTTGATAATACCCATTGTAACTGGGGTGAGATGATATCTCATTGTGGTTTTGATTTGCATTTGACTGATGATTAGTGATGCTGAGTATTTTTTTTCATATAACTCTTGGCCATTTGTATGTCTTCTTTTGAAAAATATCTATTAAGGTCATTTGCCAATTTTTAAATTGGATTATTTCTTTTTGATGTTGAGTTGAGTTCCTTGTATGTTCTGGATATTAATCCCTTGTTAGAGGAATCGTTTGCAAATATTTTTTCCCATTCTGCCAGTTACCTCTTCACTCTGATTTTTTTCCTTTGTTGTGTAGAAGGTTTTTCTTTTTCTTTTCTTTTTATTTTTTATTTCATTTTATTTTATTTTATTTATTTATTCTTTATTTTTATTTTTATTTATCAATGTACAATGTAGTTGATTTTCATGTCCCGTTACCAATTCCTCTTTCCCCTCCCTCTCCCCACTCCCACCCATCAACATCATATCTGTTCACTTGTCTTAACAAGTTCAAGGAATTGTTGTGATTGTTGTGTCTTCTTCCCCCCACCCCCGCTTGTCTGTATATATATTTATTTATTTATTTATTTATTTTTTGCTCCTGCAAATAAGTGAGAACATGTGGTATTTCTCTTTCTGTGCCTGACTTATTTCACTTCATATAATTTTTTCTAAGTCCATTCGTGTTCCTGCGGATGGTAGTATTTCATTCTTTTTTATAGCAGAGTAGTATTCCATTGTGTAGATGTACCACAGTTTCCTTATCCACTCACCTGATGATGGACATTTGGGCTGGTTCCAACTCTTAGCTATTGTAAATAGTGCTGCAATAAACATGGGAGTACCCATGTTTCCATTCCTCTGGGTATATTCCCAGCAGTGGAAGACCTCGGTCATATGATAGATCTATCTGTAATTGTTTGAGTAACCTCCAAACCATTTTCCATACAGACTGCACCATTTTTCAGTCCCACCAACAGTGTAGGAGGGTTCCTTTTTCTTCACAACCTTGCCAGCATTTATCATTCACAGTCTTTTGGATATTAGCCATCCTAAGTGGAGTGAGATAGTAGCTCAGTGTGGTTTTGATTTGCATTTCCTGAATGCTGAGTGATGCTGAGCATTCTTTCATGTGTCTGTTGGCCATTAGTACATCTTCCTTTGAGCAATACCTATTCAGTTCCTTTGCCCATTTTTTAATTGGGTTATTTCGTTTTTTGGCTATTAAGCTGTTTGAGTTCCTTGTATATTCTGGATATTAATCCTTTGTCAGATGTATATTTTGCAAATATTTTCTCCCATTCTGTTGGTTGTCTTTTAACTCTGTTAATTATTTCTTTTGCTGTGCAAAGCTTTTTAGTTTGATATAATCCCATTTGCTTACTTTTCCTTTAGTTGCCTGTGCTTTTGGGGTCGTATTCATGAAGTCTGTACCCAATCCTACTTCCTGGAGTGTTTCCCCTATGTTTTCTTTAAGGGGTTTTATTGTTTCAGGGTGTACATTTAATTCTTTAATCCATTTTGCATTGATTTTGGTATATGGTGAGAGGTGTGGGTCTAGTTTCATTTTTCTGCATATGGAAATCCAGTTTTCCCAGCACAATTTGCTGAAGAGGCAGTCTCTTCCCCAGTGTGTAGACTTGGTGCCTCTGACAAAGATCAGATGGCTGTAGGTGTATGGGTTGATTTCTGGATTCTCTATTCTATTCAATTGATCCATGTCTGTTTTTATGCCAGTACCATGCTGTTTTGGTTATTATAGCTTTGTAGTATAGTTTAAAGTCAGGTAGTGTTATGCCTCCAGTTTTATTTTTTTGGCTTAGAATTGTTTTGGCTATTTGTGGTATTTTGTTATTCCATATAAATGATAAGATATGTTTTTCCATTTCAGAGAAAAATGTCATTGGAATTTTGATGGGGATTGCATTGAATCTGTAGATCACTTTGGGTAGTATGGACATTTTAATGTTGATTCTTCCAATCCAAGAGCATGGGATATCTTTCCATCTTCTTGTGTCCTCTTTAACTTCTCTCAATAGTGGTTTGTAGTTCTCATTGTAGAGATTTTTCACATCCTTGGTTAACTTTATTCCTAAGTTGGGGTTTTTTTGTTTGTTTTTTTGGTGGCTGTTGTCAAAGGGCTATCTTTCTTGATTTCTTTTTCTGCATGTTCACTGTTGGAGAATAGAAATGCTACTGATTTTTGTGTGTTGATTTTGTATCCTGCAACTTTGCTGAAATCATTTATCAACTCTAAGTTTTTTGTAGAGGCTTTAGGCTGTTTGATATATAGGATCATGTCATCTGCAAACAGGGAGAGTTTGATTTCATCTTTTCCAATCTGGATACCCTTTATTTCCTTCTCTTCTCTGATTGCTGTGGCTAGTACTTCCAGCACTATGTTGAATAAGAGTGGTGAGAGTGGGCATCCTTGTCTAGTTCCTGTTCAGGATGATATTGGCAGTGGGCTTATCATATATGGCTTTAATTATGTTGAGGTACTTTCCATGATACCTAACTGATAGAGAATCTTTATCATGAATGAATGTTGAATTTTGTCAAATGCTTTTTCAGCATCTATAGAGATGATCGTATGGACTTTGTGTTTGATTTTATTGATGTGGTGTATCACATTTATTGATTTGCATATGTTGAACCAACCTTGCATCCCTGGGATGAATCCCACTTGATCATGGTGTATAATTTTGTGTGTGGTTTGCTGTATTCTGTTAGCTAGTATTTTATTGAGGATTTTTCCATGTATATTCATCAAGGATATTGGTCTGTAGTTTTTTGTTGTTGTTGTAGCTTTGCCTGGTTTTGGTATCAGAGTGATTCATAGAATGAGTTTGGGAGAATGGCTTCTGTTTCAATCTTTTGGAATGGTTTGTAGAGAATTGGTATCAATCCCTCTTTGAAGATTTGCTAGAATTTTTCAGTGAACTCATCTGGTCCTAGGCTTTTCTTTGTTGGGAGCCTTCTGATAACAGCTTCAATCTCATTGCTTGTTACTGGTCTGATCAGGTTTTCTATTTCTTCTTGGTTCAGTCTTGGAAGTTTGTATGTGCCCAGAAATTTATCCATTCCCTCCAGGTTTTCAAATTTGTTGGCATATAGTTGTTTATAGTAGTCTCTTATGATTCCTTGTGTTTTTGAGGTATCAGTTACAATATCACCTTTTTCTTTTCCAATTTTTGTTATTTGGGTCTTCTCTCTTCTTTTTTTAGTTAGCCTTGCTAATGGTTTGTCAATTTTATTTGTCTTTTCAAGAAACCAACTTTTTGATTCATTGATCTTCTGTATCATTTTGGGGGTTTCTATTTCATTAAGTCCTGCTCTGATCTTAATTATTTCTTTCTGTCTGCTAACTTTTGGTTTGGATTGTTCTTGTTTTTCTAGTTCTTTAAGGTGAAGTATTAGGTTGTTTGCTTACCATCTTTCCATTTTTCTGAAGTAAGCATTTAATGCAATAAATTTCCCCCTTAGTACTGCTTTTTTCCCACAGGTTTTGGTACAATGTATCATTATTTTCATTAGTTTCAATAAATTTTTTGATTTCCTTTTTAATTTCTTCTTGGACCCATATGTCATTAAGTAGAATGCTGTTTAATTTCCATGTGTTTGCATAATTTCCAGAGTTTCATTTGTTATTGATTTCTAATTTTAACCCATCATGATCTGAAAAAAATACATGGAATAATTTCAATTTTTTTAAATTTGTTGAGACTTGATATTTGACCTAACATGTGATCTATCCTGGATAATGTTCCATGTGCTGATGAGAAGAATGAATATTCTGAGGTTCTTGAATGGAATGCTCTGTAAATATCTGCTAAGTCCAATTGGTCTAAAGTGTTGTGTAGCTCTTGTATTTCTCTGTTGATTCTTTGCCTATGTGTCCAATATTGAGAGTGGGGTGTTCAGGTCCACTGCTATTATGGTATTAGTGTCTATCTCATTCTTTAGGTCTAATAGTGTTTGCTTTATAAATCTGGCTGCTTGATGTTGGGTGCATATATACTTATGATTGTTATGTCTTCTTGATGGATAAATCCTTTTATCATTATATAGTGACCTTCTTTATCTCCTTTTATGGTTTTTAGTTTAAAGTCTACTTTGTCTGATATAAGAATAGCTACTCCAGCTCGTTTTTCATTTCTATTTGCATGGTATATCTTTCTCCATCTTTTCACTCTTAGTCTATATGTGTCTTTACAGGGGAGGTGAGTCTCTTGAAGGCAGCATATAGTTGGGTCCACCTTTTTAATCCAGTCAGTCAATCTGTGTTTTTTGAATGTGGAATTTAATCCTTTTACATTAAGAGTTGTTATTGAAAGGTGTTGATTTACTCCTAGCATTTTATTGATTTTTGTTTGGATGTCTTAAGTATCTTTTGTTCCTTTCGGATTTACTGTTTGTCTTCTGTATTTGTTGGTTTTTTGAAGTGGTAGATAAACTTTTTTTTCTCTTCATCGTTAGCATTTTTATTTTACTAGTGGGTTTTATTTTTTCTTGAGTATTTATGGCAGTGGTGGTTGTTTTTCAGGTACCAAATCCAGTACTTCCTTGAAAATTTCTTGTAAGACTGGTCATGTGGTAGCGAACTCCCAAAGTTTTTGTTTGTCTGAGAAATATACTATTTGTCCTTCATTTTGGAAGGATAGCCTTGCTGGGTAAAGTATTCTTGGCTGGCAATTTTTGTCTTTTAGTATTTTTAATATATCATCCCATTCTTTTCTGGCTTTTAGGGTTTGTGGTGAAAAGTCTGATGTTAGTCTGATTGGGGCTCTTTTATAGGTGACTTGACACTTCTCTCTTGCAGCTTTTAAGATTCTTTCCTTGTCTTTGAGTTTTGCCAATTTGACTATAACTTGTCTTGGAGAGGTCTTTTTGGGTTGAATGTGTTTGGAGATCTTTGAACCTCCTGAATCTGAAGATCTATGTCTTTCCCTATACCTAGGAAGTTTTCTGCCATTATTTCATTGAATGTTTTCAATGCCATTTCCTTTTTCCTCCCCTTCTGGAATACCCATGATTCAGATATTTGAGTGCTTAAGGTTGTCTGTTATCTCTCTTAGATTTTCTTCAATGTTTTCCATTCTTTTTTCTTTTCTTTTTTTTTTTTTTTTTTTTTGTCCATCTGTTTTATTTCAAACAGCCCATCTTTGAGGTCAGAAATTCTCTCTTCTGCTTGTTCTAGCCTGCTGGTTAAACTCTCTGTTGTGTTTTTTATTTCATTGAATGAATTCTTCAGCTGCACAAGCTCTTCTACATTCTTTCTCAGGGCATTGATTTCTTTGTACATTTCTTCTTTCAGGTCCTGTATACTTTTTCTCATTTCATTGTGTTGTCTCACTGAGTTTTCTTGTATCTCATTTAGTTTCCTTAGAATTGTTTCTCATAATTCCTTGTCAGTCATTTCAAGGACTTCCTGTTCTACAGAATCTAGAGCTTAAGAGTAATTACTAACCTTTGGTGGTGTATTTTCTTGATTTTTCATATCTCTGGCATCTTTCCTTTGGTGTTTAGTTATTGTGGCAGGAGATTTCATGGTCCACTCATTCAACCGTACTGTCTGGCTAGGATCCTGCAGGGACTGCCAATTTGGCACAGCTGCCTCAGTGCCTGTGGGCTGGAGTCTTGGGCCTTTCTGGGCCATGGGGACTGGCCTGGGCTGGGAGTCCCACAGCGGTGCCTACCTGTTCTGGCGTGGGTGGCTCAGAGCCCTGTGGGCCTGGCAGCTCTCGGGCCTCTCTGGGTGGTATGCACTGGCTTGGGCTGGGAGTCCCACAGTGGCTAGAAGCTTTTTCAAACAAATTTTAAGAAAATCAAAGTAGATTGCATACTCTTTAGTTACATTAGAAATCAGTAACAAGAGGTTAATTAGAAAACCCCAGTACATTTGGAAATGAGCATAATATCTGAAAAACAAACACTTTTCTGAATAACTTATGGGTGAATGTATGACACATAAAGGAAATTAGAAAAAACTTAGAACCAAATATAGTAAAAAATGTACATACAGTGCTCTTAACAAACTGCTACTTAATAATGTTACACATATAAAAATTGTGTGATGTAGCTAATTTTGTGTTTAGAAAGAAATTTATAGCCATCAATGCTTATTTTAATAAAGAAGAAAGGCTGAAAAATAATGAGCTAACAAGAAGTTAGGAGGAAAAAACTGAAGAGAAGAAACCCAAAGAAAGTTGAAAGAAAGAGATAAAGATAATATCAGAAATTAGCAAAATAAAAATCAAAGATAAAATAGAGAGGATCAGCAAAAGCAACAGTTGTCAATAAAATTGACAGATCTTTGACAAGATCAACCAAGAAAAAAAAAAGTCACAAATAAATAATGAGGGTTGTGACATTGCACAGCTCCAGGAAGCGCCGTTCTCAGTGTGTTCTGTTCACATTTTGCTCTCTCATACACAAACCCAAGTGGAGCAGCATGATTCATGCACCACGTAGTGCTGTGCAGTGTCCCTTTAACCAATGTTAGATCACAAAAGCGAGATAAATACAGAAAGATCTGTGATTAAAAAGATAAATTATCAAGTATTTCCTGGCAATAGCATTGAAAACTGACACAAAATATAAAAATTTTAACAAAAAATATAGTTAAAATGGGCTCAATAAGAAGTAGACAAGATTAACTATCTTTTAACCACTAAAGTTATTGAATTAGTAGCTATGAATCACTACCACCCCCACCCCTACCCCCATAAACACTACACACATCAAATCTGGACAGCTTTACAAATGAGCTCTAATAAGCATTCAAGAAATAGATAATTTTAACCTTATACAACTTCTATAGAACAGAAAAAGAGTGAATAGTCCCTAATTCAATTTATGAGAGTAGTTTACACAACCTGCCAAATCAGTTTCATTCATGACCTTAGAAGTACAAAATCCTAAACAAAATATTAACCTATTAATTATAGCAATGTGTAAAGATGGATGCTACATCGGGACCAAGTTGAGTAGTTTACTTCAGAAATGCAAGATTAGCACAGCGATGCTCCCACTGCGGGTTCGGATCCTATATAGGAATGGCCGGTGCACTCACTGGCTGAGTACCGGTCATGAAAAAGACAAAAAAAAAAAAAAAAAAAAAAAAGAAATGCAAGATTAGTTCAACATTAGAAAAATCTATCAATATCAATTACCACTAATAAAGGAAGAAAAGCATTTGATAAAATTCAATATCTTGCAATGATAAAAGCTCTTAGCAAACTACTAGATTAAGAGCATCTACCCCAAACCATATTTAATGTTATATTTAATGGTCAAGTATGAAAAGCATCCCTTTTAAATTCAGAAATATGACCAGAATTCTTGCTATTGATACTTCTATTCAACATCTTATAGTATATTGTAAGACAGTAAGACAAAAAGGAAGAAAAAGAAAAGGACAAAAGAAATGAAAGATATAAGATTTGAAAAAGGAGAAACAAATTATAGTCATTCACAGATGACATGACTGTACAAAGAAAGGACCAAAGAGTTTACAAAGTTTTATAATTAATAACTGAGTTTAGCAAGTCTGCTAGTTTAAGATTACTATATGTAAGTGAATTGCATTAGACTGAAAACATAATTACATTATAACCACCATTTGTAACAGTAATGAAAAATAATGTAACTAGAAAAATATTTTTAAAACTAATGTTTGACCTTTAAAAAGAAAATTATAAAGTTTATTTGAGAGTTTAACAAAATTTATATAGAAAAGCAAAGGGCCAAGAATATGTAAAGCACTCCTTAAGAAAAAGAAAATGTGGGAGTCTTAACCTACAGCTGTCTAAACATTACAAAGCTATAGTAACCAAGGCAGTGTGATACAGAAACAAAGAGAGACAAATAAAAATACAGTATCTCTCCCCTTATCTGACATTTCACTTTCTGTTGTTTCAGTTACTCACGGTGAACTGTGGTATGAAAATATTATGATATTTTGAGAGAAAGAGACCATATTCATGTAACTTTTATTACAGTATATCATTATAATTGTTCTATTTTATTATTATTTATGGTTGTTAATCTCTTACTGTGCCCAATTTATAAACTTTATTAAGGGCATGTATGTATAGGAAAAAATATGGTATATATAGGGTTTGATATTATTTGTGGTTTCAGGCATCCACTGGTGGTCTTGGAGCAATTGCTGTGCAGTAAAGAACCCAGGGACAGAAAGTGTAAGTGATGACAGACTTGGTGGTACAGGTTGGTGAGGGAATGGATGGGGTGTTCAGTAATGGTGCTGTGACAATTGCATATGCTTACTGGTGGGCTAAAGGGAAAAATTGTGTCTGCCTCTTACAGCAACCCAAAAATCAAGGATTATGAACCTACATATGAATTACAAAAACTTTGGTGAAAGGTAAAACTTTAAAATTGTTAGGAAAATGTATGAGAATGTTGTCATCACCTTGAAGTAAGGAAAGATTTCTTAAAGAGGACATAAACAAAACAAAACATAAAGGCAAAGAGAGATAATTAAATTAGATTAAAGTTAAGATCTTCTGTTTATCAAAACATCAAGAAAATGAAAAGGTAAGTCTAAACCACTGATATAAAATGACAGAAGGTTACTACTGTATCCAAAATGGATAACTCCTAAACACTGTTAAGAAAATGGCAAACAATTTAGTACTAAAAAAAGAGGAAAAAAGTTCAAAGTATATGGATAGACATTTCATAAAGAGGAAAATTTTCAAGATGTTTATAAATTAAATGGGGATTCACAAAGTGCTCAAAAAAGGATGTAAGAATACCTAATAAGCTACTCACAAACAAGTTCAAAGAAGTGCTTTACTTGTCCTTGAAGAGAACTATTACCTTCTTATTCATGTTATTAAGTATTTTTGATTAATAGGTACATTTAATGGATACTTTTTTCCCCAAAGAAAGAAATACATATAAGACTTTACAGAACCCTGAATTTCCTCTGTCTTGTAAAAATACATCTACCACGTAAGGTGAATATACGCAGTGATTTTGGATTCTGTACTTACAAAAAGCTTTTTCCAACATTTACGAAGTAGACAGGTGGCTAATGTACTGTGAAAAAGTTTTGGTTTACACTTTGGATATGGGCTGGGTGTTTTGTTTGTTTGTTTGTTTGTTTGTTTGTCTGCACGCTTTTTTCCCTCCCATAAAGGACAGCGGTATGCAAGTATGGAATTTCAGCAAGCTGGCTTCACTCTGCCACTAACTTAATTGGTTAACATTTCTTCATCTTCTAAAATAAGATCAAGATTCTTATGTCCCTTCAAGCTTTAAATTTTCAGTGTCAATGTATGATATTTATTTGCTTATGCTAAAACCTGTTAGACCTATTTAGCATTTAACTGGACCCCCCATGTAAATATCTCAGACCTGTTTTTCAAAGTACCTATCAAAAATCGCTTGAAAGGATAGATACTATATTGTGCTATAAAGTACAGAATAAATATTTAATCTTTAGGTTACAGAGGATGTTAACAGCAGCCTTTATTAAACCTAAGAAGATGTTTCAATTATAAATGTGAAATTTTAGGTAATATGTTAACAGCTCGATGTTTTGTTGGTGTGGTTATTTATTTTCTTAGATCCATTTTTTTCTCGTCACACTAAAGTTTTTAAATATGAAGAGCAAAAATACAAATATGTCACACCATCAGAGAATGATCCAGCTGAAACAGCAGAAGAGGAAACATTGAAATCTAAAACATTTACATCAGAGAAAATGGAAGAAATTTATCTGGGTTACTATCCAGGTGTGCTGATTTATGTTTCCTTTTATGGAGGTGGAAAGAAGATTTTCATAGTGTTCAGTTAAGAAAATAAGTGAAATGTATTGAAATACTACAGTCTGCTTTCAAAAAATAATGTTGGTATTTTACTAATTTCATTAGTCATGCAATTGACACCAGCTTCAAATACAAAGCCTGCTTTTTAAAGGGAGCATAATCCAAATACTGACAACAATAATAAAAACAACAGGGATATCACTACCACCCAAAATATCTGACATTTCTATGGCAGTTTACGTAACTCCTGCACACATGCAAGTCATCTTATTTTGTTCTGAGGTAAAGCCCTTAAAGGTTCAGCATTCGCCTGAGTCCCAGTGCCTCTGGCTGTGCTGTGACCTCCTTTATTTCTCTTTTCCACCTGTGTCCTGATCACTCCTCCACATACCTCCGCCGTTTCAGTCTTCCTTCCTTCTCCTTTGCCCAAATTCTGACATTCCCACTACTTTAATCTTTTTACCACAACTTCCATTTTTATCCAGCTCTTTTACGTCCTCACTTTCATGAGTTTCCAGCCCCGTCTGCAGTACTTGTCCCAGAGGATGATGGTGCCCCTGTCCTTTAAGGTCCCCACCCCCGCACTCTGAGCTCCTGTGCTGCCGTGTCCTCAGGAACGTGAGGCCCATCGTTACCTTCTCCCACATGCTCCTTTCTACTGGCTCTTTTCTGGCAGCAGAGAAACGTGCTCCACGCGTCACCGTCTTCAACAAAACAAAACCTCCAGATGCATCTTGAGTCCTGTGCCCCCTTCTGGCAGGGGCCACCTTGTGGTTGGGCTTCCTGAGTCCCCTTCCTTCCAGCTCACTGCTCAGCCCGGATTCTGCCTCCTTCCCTCTGCAGATCAGCCTCCTCCAAGTTCAGCAGGCATCTCCTCAGGGCTAAGTCCTTATAAAAACAACTAATTTACAAGTGAAACAATCTTGATTTTACTGCAGCATTCTGCAGCATTTTATGCTTTTGTCCATTTCTTTCCTTTCTCTTCCCATGAATCTTTAAGAAAAAGTACTCCCCTGTCCTTTTTACTTTTCTATCTGCTCTTTTTCAGCCTCTTTCATGGGTTTTTACCCCTGTCTACTCATTCAGTTTTGTTGTTTGTCAGATGTTTTGGGATCTGCCAAAATTAGTGTTCCCTCTCTTCTCTGGACAAGACCATACTTTGATTATTTTTAATAGCTATATATTTCCTCCTATTATTACCTATTAAGTACGTACCATAAACAATATTTAGGTAATACCTGCGGTTTCCATCAGCCTCTGTCTGAAGATGGGTATGTTTGGTTTCCTGAAGGGGCCTCAGCTCCAGCACTTCTGACAGATTAACCCAGAGGGGTCATGTGAGCCTTACAGCTAAGCACGTGTAGGCCTGACAGAGCTTCCCTTCCAACTGAGATGTCCATGGAGTACTCTGACCCCTTGGTTATTTTTCTCAGGAAAAAGACAACATAGTTATAGGTCTGGATAGGAAGAACTTATTGGCTATGTTCAGGATTTTTTGTACTTTGAAGATAGGAGCCATTGAAAGATTTCAAGCAAGGAGTCAACATGATCAGGTTTTTATTTTGTTATATTGTCTTGTATGGTATTTTTTGGCAGCTGGCCAGTACGGGGATCCAAACCCTTGGACTTGCTGTATCAACACTATGCACTACTGAGTGAAGATTTGTATTTTTAAAAGACCACTCTGGCTTTCAATTGAGAAATAGATTGGAGGGGAACAAGATTTGGTATAGGAAGACCAGCTAGGAGGCTTTAGATGTTCTGAAGGTAAAATGATCAGTTATGGTGATGGACTGGTGAGAGGGAGGGAGGTGTCAAAGATGATACTTAGTATTCCGGGTTGTTTAATATAGTAAATAGTGGTGCCATTTACTAAGATAGGAAGCCCTGCTAAAAGGTCAGGGTTTGCAGGGTAGAGGGAGTACAATTTTGAATGTGTTGAATTTGGTGAATCTGGTATATACCAGTGGAGATGTCTAGGAGCTCAGAGAAGTTAGGCCTGAGAGGATATAATTGAGAATAATCATGTGGGTGGAAGTTTAAGCCATGACCATGGGTGATCTTACCTAGGGAGAGTATATAAAGTGAGACTAAAACATGGCAAAGGAACTATAGCAATTACAAGTCAGAAAACGAGGGGTGGCTGCAATGTATGGGGTTGGTGACAGAGTCAGGATGAACAGGATGACGAGGAACAGATGAGTGTGCAGTGTCACAGAAATGAAAGGAAACGATTACATCCAAAATGAAGGAGTGGTCTAAAGTATCATATAACACTTGTAAGTCAGTAAAATGAGCAGGAAAATGTCCACTGAATTTGTTGACCTCAAGGGTATGGTCACTGTGTATATACCACATCTTCCTTACCCAGTCGTATGACAGTGGACATTTAAGTTGGTTCCAGTGTTTACTGCTATACATAGAGCTGCGACAGACATGGGAGCTCAGGTATCCCTTTGACATGATGATTTCCATTTCTTTGGGTATGCATATTATTTAAGGTGGGAGCTGCTTGATTATGCAAATAAGAGAGGATTAGTTAATAGCATAGGCATGAGGAGATGGGTTCTAAACAAAAGGTGGAAAGGGCTGATTTTTTACGAGCAAGAAACAGTCACCTTGTTTAAGTCAGGAGGGCAGGAGGAGAAGATGGCTGCGTAAGTGGGTTGCTTGGTTTGCTTGGCAATGGCGAATTGAAGGAATTCCCATCTGATGCCTTTTATGTTTCCTGGGAAGAAAGTACTGAGATCAGCTGAAGGAGAGAGACTGGATGGAAAAGGTTTGGAGATCTGAAGAGTGTGGAAAATCTTAAATAGCCGTTGAAAAGTCAGAAGAGCAACTTAACCAAACAAGAGGATTTCTGGTTTGTGTTCAGGGTCCATTTGTGGTTAATTAAAATGAGTTTCAAGGGTTACTAGTCCACCTAGCTGTGGGCCTTTGTCTGATAGCACTGAGATGTGCAGAGGCAGGTACAGGGAGCACATAGGGTTAGACTCATCCAGGACTGGTGTTTTGCCATATAGGTGAGACCAAAAGAAAGAGGGAGTTCAGGATATTGGCAAAAGTGTTGCGGAAAGATGACATAATCTAAGTCAGATAAAGAGAAAGGCGAAAAATGATAGAGGTATGATGAACTGTAAGAAACTAAAGAGTCAGTGAACTGCTGGAGGTCCTGATGGGATCAAAGAATGGCTGGAAAGGATACAGGGTTAATGATAGAAGCTTGAGGAGGCTAAACTAATTTATTTTGGAAAAGCCAAAGAGCCACTGACTAGAGAAAATGAATAAAGATAAAAAGAAAAAGCAGTCAATGAATAGAAGACAGCCAGTCCAAGCTGTATATGAGAGTTGTTTGAGCAGTATGGAGTAGGACTCTGGAAATAACTGCCTTATGTGTAGGAGACAATTAATGTGCATGCTATTTATTGAGCAAATCCTGTGGAAACTGTCCTAAGGACCTGGTACACCAACCATAGAAAGTAATTGTGCTCTTATTCCCACTTAACATATGAGGAAAGTGAGACATGGAATATTTAGGGAACTTGCTCAAAGTCACACAACTAAAAACTGGCAAAACTGAGGTTTAAACCCAGGCAACCTGATCACAGGGACCTGATTTGGAAAAAACAGTTTATTAAAATCTTCTAAAATCCTCTGCTATGGATAATGGCTACTCTCTGCTTCCTTCCCAGTTGGTGCTTTTTTGAGACTTTACAGTAAACATTTAAATTACTATTGATTTTGTTGAGGTGGAGAGTAGGAGGTACGCAGGTGCATTTAACGTGGGTTCAGGCAGAAGCAGGACCTGAAGGTGGCAAAGGAGACCTGGCTGTATTCTGATGGCCCTTCAATGTTAGTATTTAAACCACTCTGCAGACAGACTTTAAAGTGGACACAGAGAGAGAGAGAAGGTGTGTAGAGGGTTAGAAATCTTGATTCTCATTTGCTCTTTATGTAGGGCTCTTTAGCTAAAAACTTATGGGACAAAAGTCCTTAGCTATGGGGCAACAACCCACAGATAGCAAGGCAAAAAGCCTCCCTAATCAATTCTAACCAAGTACGTGTTGATTCTCAGTTGATTTTTAGTATAGGGTTTTTACATAATGCATGTTTGGGACAAAAGTCCTCAATTAGGAGACAACGGTCTACAGCTAGGAGCCAAAAGCCCATCAAATCAACTCTAATCACTGTTTAGGTAAGGGATTGTATACACTGATTGCTAACTGGTTGTTAATGTAATGATTTCATTAAAAGATTTTTTTAAGTTGCTGTAGGAAAATATGTAAGAAATGTTTGCTGAAGAGAAAGCTTTTTGTTAATGGCAACTTAGGATGCAACACAGATAGAATCATAGGAATGTAATGATTGCTTTAGCTGTAATAAAAATAGTTATATCTTAAGTTAAAGATAATGATCACAGTGTAACTAGTTTAACTTTTCACTAATTATACTTTGGAACATCACACTGTTAGTTTTAATGATGTTACCGTGTTCCATTGTTTAAGCTATAGTTAGCTATGGATAACTTTTGTCACATTGCCCATGTCTTTGTGTCCTTTTGAAATGATTGAATCAACTGATTTTTCTTGTGAAATTTCCTTGTCTTTACAATAGAAACAGAAGCTAACTTTGAATTGGGGCTGCACCCAGTTTCTCCTTCTAACAGAGGAGTTGCTGAGGTGCAGTCCCTTTGGGCTTCTCATTGCATTCATGTTGTTTTGAGTAATCGTCTTTGCGTCTCCATTACACAGCGAGAAGTATAACAGAGGGGTTCCAGCCACATCATCTATAGTGCCCGCAAGAGTCATCTAGGAGGAAATTTTTACCAGGGATAAAGAGTTACAGAAGTATGTTTCATATTGATCTGGGCCAGTGTATTCCAGTAAATAAGTATGATTGCACATGAAGCATAAGGGAAAAAAAATTTTTTTAATTACAGCAAATATGTGAATTTTTAGGGCTGCTGTTAAATTTCTCTTATATTTAATTCTGGATTTTTCAGACTTGGGCACTTGGACCAGTTTTTATTTTTGTCACTTGTATCAGCTATTTCTATAATCAGACAGAATTCTTTTATGTTTAGTATAGAAGTGCAGGGAAATTCGGCTCTTTCCCTCTAGCTTGGATGACCTATTTCTTAAATACTGCTCCCACTGCTGAGTCCATATACTCTGGTTTCCCTTCTGCTTGTAGGGCTGAACTATCTGAACCAGCAAAGCTCAGCCTCCCACTGTGCACCAGATCTCATCCCGGCTCACCCAATCAAAGATGCACTCAGCAGTTCTCCCCTCTGTGTCCAGCATTGCCATTTTCCTCTCTACGAAATCTGTTTATCAGCATACAAATATGCTGCTATTTCTCATATCTTAAAAAACAAAAGCAACACACACACTAGACCACACATCTCCTTTGAGAGACCACCTCATTTAGTTTTACTACCTGTTCTCGCTTCCTTCTTTGGACATTGAAGAATATCCATGATGTTGCTTAGTATTTTTTTAATGTAAAGTCTTTCCTGTCTCCTATAAGCATAGTTGACATTAACTGAGGGATTACTGTGTTAGGTACCATACTAAGTTTTCTGCAGTATCATCTCTTTCAATACTCATACTCACCCTATGAGATACTTTTATTGTAATCTCTGTTTTGCAGAAGACACTGAGGCTTTTATACTATAACTGGTTTCCCCAGTGTCACATAGACCATAAGTGAGGGGTATTCAGAACCACATAGTTCAATTCCAGAGTTCCTATCCTTGCCACTGCAGAACTTGTTTTCCTGCATAGACAGTTTATCATCAATTTCAAAATGTAAGGGAAAAAATTGAATTAAGGGAAAAGTTTTGTCTTTGTGATGTACTTAAATGTTGGTATTATTGGCATAGCATCACCTTATACTCTCTCTTCTATTTGGTATTTAGAGTGAAAAGTTTAGTGAAATAAATGACAACAGACTACTATGGACTGAATTGTGTCCCCCCAAATTCATATGTTGAAACCCTAATCTCTCCCTCTCTCTCCCACCATGTAAAGGCAACTGAGAAAATGGCCATCTACAAGCCAGGAAGAGAGCCCTTACCAGAAACTGACCATAAAGGCGCCTTGATCTTGGACTTCTAGACTTCAGAACGGTGAGGATTAAATTTCTGCTGTTTAAGCCACCCAGTCTATGGCAATTTGTTATGACAGTTTGAGCTGACTGAAACACGGACCCTGTCATTGTTACTTTATTTAGAGCTCTTCCACGCAATTAAAAGAAATGACATCAGTATTGTTTTATTGGCCTAAGTTTTTTCTCTTTTTTTCCAATTTTTTTAATTATGAAAAAACATGTATAATGTAAAATTCACCATAATATAATTTTAAGTGTACACTCAGTGATATTAAATACACTTACAATGTTGTACACTCGTTGCCACCATCTAGCTCCATAACTCTTCATCTCGTAAAATGAAGCTCTACACCCATGAAACAGTAACTGCTCTTTCCTCCTGTCCCCTAAGCCCCTGACAGCCACCATTCTACTTTCTGTCTCTATGACTTTGACTACTCTAAGTATGTCATATAAATGGAATCATACGGTATTTACCTTTTTGTCACTGGCTCATTTCACTTAGCATAAAATACTCAAGTTTTGCCCATGTTGTAGCATATGTCAGAATGTCCTTCCTTTTAAAGGCTGAGTAATGTTTCATTGTGTGTGTATTATATGTATGTATATGTAAACACACACACACACACACACACACCACATTTTGTTTATCCATTTATCCACTGATGGACACTTGGGTTGCTTATATGTTTTAACTATTGTGGATAAAGCTGTTACAGACATAGGTATATGAATATCTCTTTGAGACTCTTTTTTTCAGTTCTCTTGAAAATATACCCAGAAGTGAAATTACTGGATCACATGATAATTCTGTTTTTAATTTTTTCAGGAACCACCATACTTTTTTCCACAGTGGCTGTCTGTCATTATTAGAGTATTCTTTATTTGTCTGATAGATCTAGTTGAATTATTGTGTTAAGTCTTCTATTTCCTTATTTTTGTTTGTGTTCTCTATTTATTATTGATTGTGTGATATTGAACTTTACTTATCCCTTCAATTGTCAGTTTTCGCTTCATACATTTTGATGCTCTGACTTAGATGCATAAATGGTTATAATTGTTATATCTTCTTGTATCGAACCTTTTAAATATATAACATCCTTCTTTGTCTCCTTCATTGTCTTTTGTCCTCCTTTTCTTCTTCTTTTTCTTTTTTATTTAAAGTCTTTTTTGTCTTATATTAGTATAACTTCCCCTGCTCTCTTCTGGTTACCTGGTTACCATTTGCACAGAATTTCTTTTTCCATCCTTTGTCTTTCAATCAATTTGTGTCTTTGTAGATAAAGTGAGTCTCTTTTAGATAGCAGATAGTTGGATTGTGGTTTTTTAATTCATGCTGCCAATCTCTGTCTTTTGATAGGAGCATTTAATTCATTCGCATTTAAAGTAATTACTGATAGCAAGGGGCTTGCCTCCGTCATTTTACTACTTGTTTTCCACATGCCTTATAGCTTTTTGTTTCTCATTTTCTGCATTACTGTCTTCTTTTGTGTTTAGTCAAATTTTTTATACTATGATACTCCTTTATTGCTTTGTCACTAGCCCTTTGTTATTGATGTCACAAAATCATATTTCTATATGTTGCATGTCCCAAAACATAATTAAAACATAAATTATTTTAAATGCATTAGTCTCTTAAATTATGTAAAACAACAAAATATGGAATTACTAACCAAAGTTATAATAATACTAGCTTTTAGACTACTAATTGTTTTTTTAAAAAATGTCTTAGTCTCTTAAATCATGTTGAAAACAAAAAGTACAATTACAAGCCATTGTTACGGTAACACTAGTTTTTACAATTGCCTATATATTTACCTTTATTGAGATATTTATTTCTTCATACAGCTTTGAGGTATTGTCAGTGTCCTTCTATTTCACACTGCAAGACTCCCTTGATCATTTCCTGCAGGGCAGTCTAGTGGAAATGAACTCTCTTGCCTTTTGTTTATCTGGGAATGTCTTAATTCCCCCTCACTTTTGAAGGACAGTTTTGCCAGATGAAGGATTCTTGGTTAGCAGCTTTTTTCTTTAAGTGTTTTGAATATATTGGCCCATCGCCTACTGGAATCCAAGGTTTCTGATGAGAAATCTGCTGATGATCTCATTGAAAATCCCTTGCATGTGACAAGCCACTACTCCCTGCTTTCAAGATTCTCTCTTGAAAGAATCTTTGACTTTTGAAAGTTTGATTATAACGTGTCTCAGTGCTGGTCTGTTTGAGTTCATCTTACTTGGATTTTGTTGAGTTTCTTGGATGTTTATATTTGTGTCTTTCATCAAATTGGTAAGTTTTTAGCTATTATTTTTTCAAATATTCTCTCTTCCCCTTTCTCTCTCTCTTCTTCTTAGACTCCCTGACTGATGTTGGTCCACTTGATGGTGTTCCACAGGTCCCTTAGGTTCTGTTCACTTTTCTTCAGTCTTTTTTATTTTATTTTGTCTATTCTTCCAACTAGGCAATTTCCATTGTCCTGTCTTGTTTGCTGATTCTTCTTCCTGCTCATATCTGCCTTTGAACCCACCTAATGAGTTCTTCTTTTCAGTCATTGTACTTTCCTGTTCCAGAATTTAATTTTGGTGGTCTTTTAGGGTTTCTCTCTTTATTAATATTTCCATTTTGTTCATACATTCTTTTCTTGATTTTATCCACATCTTCCTTTCATTCTTTGCATATCTTTTAGATAATATTAAAGTTTTTGTCTTATAGATCTGCCATCAGGTCTTTTCCAGGGAGAGTTTCTACATATGATTTTTTTCCTTTGAGTTGGCCATACCTTTCTGTTTTTTTGTATGCCTCATGATTTTTTTTTTGTTGAAAACTGGATATTTGAATCTGCTAATGTGCTAACTCTGGAAATTAGATGGTCCTCTTTCTCCTGGTTTTACTGTTTTACAGATTTTTCCAATTTTTAAAAAGGGGATATTTATCTTTTTATTATCAAGTTGTAAATTTTTTTATATATATTCTGGATACAAGCTAATTCTAAGATATAAGATTTATAAAATTATTCCCCAATTCTGTGGTTTTCTTTTCACTTTCTTTCTATTTTCTTGTCACTTTCTTAATGGCATTCTTTGAACCACAAAAGTGTTTAATTTAGATGATGTTCAGTTTATCCAATTTTTCTTTCATTGCTTGTGCTTTTGATATCATGTCTAGAAAACCAATGCCTAATCTAAGATCATGAAGATTTACACCTATGTATTCTTCTGTGAGTTTTATAGTTGAGGACTGGATGGGGGTCTTTGGAGGTGATTTCTGGGATGAGAAAGTCTGGGGCAGAGCAGTGAGGAGTCTGCAAGGGAACTTGAAGTGATACACTCTCCCCTGCTGTCCATTCCTCACCCACCTCCTGAGCCCTGGGGTCCTATGCCCCTGGGTCAGGGGTTGAACTGGCACAGCAGGGTCCAAGGTGGAGGCTGGAGAGCAGCCTCTCTGCTCTGCCTGGTGCCTCAAATTCTGTGACAACTACCATGAAGGGTCACACAGAAGCTGCATGGGCACCAAGTGAGAGCCCCGCCCATTTCCCCAAGGGGGGCCCCTCCCTGGGGTGGGTGAGGTCAGCAGTCACAGCTTTCATTGTGACTCCACCCTTCCCTGTGTTCTGGCCACGCCCCCATTAGTTTCATCTTACTCATCCACCAATGGGCTGTGAGCATTGAGGCCATGCCCACTTCAGTGTTGCCTAGTAACACCGGCTCCCACCAGCTCTGGCTCAGTTGCACATCTACACCATTAGCTGAAGGAAGCAATCCCACAGTGCTTGGATGATGGTGATGCAGCCACCCTTTCCTTTTCCCTGCCCTGACATCGCAGAGGAAACCCGACAGAGGAAATTGGCTGTAGCCAAGAAAAAGGTATAGCATGTTTGGTTGCAGGCCCCCAACCCAGCCCAAGGCTCCTCTGACAGTGGGACAGGGGCAGGACTCTGTGTCACTTCTGAGGCACACAGGGCTTGCCCCTCTGTGCCTCTTGACTGCCCTCACTAAAGTCTTCTCAGCCAACCCTGCCCCCTCATTATCCTAGTCACTGCCTTCACCAGGCATCCCCTGTCATTTCTACCTCTAGCCTGCCCTTTGACCTGATGACCCAGTCCCCTAAGTGTTTTCACCCTCTTTCTGGCTTTTCTGGTCATGGCACAAATTCCCATTTGGAAGGTTACTCAGGACTATGGGGCCTGGGACCAAGAGGTTTCTGGCTCCCTTGCTCCCTTCACTTAGACATTGACAATCTGAAAAGCTTACACTTCACCAGTGGGCTCAAAATGTTGACAATATCTCTGGGTGACAATTGGGAGAATGGGTTTGGTTTGGTATTCTCCCAGATTTCTGCTCTCTAGAGACACTTTACAATTTATTAGCGTTGGTGGTATAGTGGTGAGCATAGCTGCCTTCCAATTTACTTCTGAGTCTGTAGCTCACGTTAGAATTCCCCAGGATTCTGGGACCAGACCACCTTTCAGTCAGTGCCCTCTGGAGGGAGATGTGTTTATCTTCTGTGGAACAAATCCTGGGCAGCTGAACTTCACAGCTTGAATCTTGCCCAGATCATTTCAATCTGTGGTGCCACAGGATCCATAGCGGGCATCTTTCTGAAGCATCAGATTTGCTTGATTCTTTTGAGAGAGAAAAAACCTATTAATGTACTTAAGGGTGACGTTTGCCTGGATTTGTAAGATCACAATAGACTTCTCTCTGAAATGATGCTTGGGTTGTCCTCTTTTTGTTAGGTCCCCAGATTTCTAAGGGTGTTCCATCACTGACTTCTACCATTAGGATACATTGATGTAAACATTTGAGAAGTACTGGTGTGCATCTCTCATAGCTCTGGAAGAGAGGACCCTAATGTATAATTTGTATTTTGCCACTTGGCAGCTGCTGATTCATGACAAAGCCCCAGAAGACTGAATTTAAATCCCATTATTGCCTTTTTTTAGTCATGTTATCAATCCATTTCTTCAGCCACTTAGCAATCATTGCAACACCTTATAGGGTTGCTGGTGGAATTAAATCAGATGGTATAAGTAAGAATATTTTGTAAAAACTGTAAAGTAGGATGCAAGTATAGGGACTTATAGTTCCCCTGAATATTACTTCTTTTTTTTTTTTTCAGAGTTAAGAGACTACTAATGGAGAAACAGCCTTGGTGTCCCTCCAAGAGTAAAGAACAAAATGAAAACTGGCAGTAGCCCTGATTCAGCTACTTCTGGGGGTTGCCAGTTGCCTAAAGAGGTGAGTCTCAGCTGGTCAGGTTCCTGGAAACAGGGTGCTCAGGGGGCAGTAGTGGGTAATGGTAACAATTATGGAGGAAGTGTCACGGACTTGTTAAGAACTCTGGGTTTAAATCCTACCTCTCCCTCTGCTAAGGATATGATTTAGGACCCTTCTCTGAGTCTTCTTCTTTGAAGCTGTACACACAAAGGTGGGCCACGGGCTTGGCTCTCATTAGATCCTGCTGCAGGAAGCACAGGATGATGTTGATAACACCAAGGTCCAGGGCTCAATCTCTGTACCAGCCACCACTTCCTATATATATACACACACACACACATATATATATATATATACACGCACACAGAATGAAAGCTGCTTAGAAGGGGAGAGGACAATGGTGGAGAGAGACCTTGAGAAGTGGGCACAAAGTGGCTACAGGAGGAGGGCCTGGTCCAGGTCAGGCAGGAAAGAGACTTTTGCCAGTAGATAAGGAAGAAAGGACATCAGAGGGCTTCACTATTGAGGGAGACAGAGCATCTCCATGTGCGCTCTCACCTCTTCTAGCCCATATCATACATCAGTGGGGAGGTCTTTGTGACTTCAGTTTACATGAAGGAGCTGGAGGGAAGTGACCCTGCAGGCCAGCTCCTGACCACCTCCCATGGTGGGGGCCGGGTGCCCTGCTGCCAGTGGAGAAAGCCCCCACCCCCATCCCTCATGATTGCTCTCTCTACCTCTCCCCCAGTCCTCCTCCAACTTCTCCTCTGTGCACCTCAGAGCCGGTGCCTAGATCTAGCACTAGCCCAGTACTCCAGCTACATAGAAAACAAATGCAGGAGGAGCATGATCCAGGAATTGGAAAGAGTCCAGTGGGGTCCCCTGATTCCCCACTACCAATCCTGGGTTCCAAGTTCCCCTTGGGGCTCTGAAGAAAGGGGCTGAGGGGCATTGGTGCCAAGGGAGAATGGGGTGCTGGGGGGGCCTAGGTCTCAGAAGGAGGGACCCCAGACCATGCAGCATGGCTCTTTCTGTTGCTGCCCTGTCTGCCCACCCTCTCTTCACCAGACACCCCTACTTGAGTCATTGCCACACATGCCCTGGGCTGTCCCAGGAAACACTGCTGGAAACACTGGGCTGACTGTTGTCAGAAGCCCTGTGTTCCTGCCCTGACTTAGTTCCTGCTTTGCTTTGTCTTTGGTTTTGGACAAGCCACCTCTCCTACCAGGCTTGGGTGTCCCGAGGAAGAATTATAGGGTGTCAAAAGTCCCTTTCAGCTCTATAAATTAAAGATTTCTAAGCATATTTGAAACATCAGGGAGACAAGGATCTTGCCTGTCCTTTCCATTCCTGGATCCCTGCTATTAAGAACAGTCCCTGTCCCATAGTGTGTGGTTCATGGTGAATACACACACCCTTGTGAATCACAAGTTGGGAGAAGGGTAGTCTTTCCTTTCTCAGCCTCCATTTCTAGAAGCTTCTATGGTTGTCCTTTAAAAAGAATCTATATTCAGACATTCAGCTCTGTAGCTGTGAGTGAAAACCAACAAAGATCCAAATTCTCTTTCCTTGGGAGTTCGAGGAGAGTTTATCAATTTACAACCCATAGGGTCTGAGAACTTTTCCTTGAAAATCCATTCCTGTCCCAAGGGAGACAACCTCAGGCACTTTCCTGTGATTCTCCACACAGAAAAAAAATGGCACCAGGAAACTGGATCAACAGGGAAGAGGAACATGATTTCTTTGTTTGCTCATTCCATTTCTGATGGGCTTGGGGAAAGACTCAGGTGGAGAGGCCACAGGCTTGTCTTGCCCACTCCCAGCCTGGAGAAGGCTCACCCCCTGCAACCCACCCTCATCCCCACAAGGTCATTGAGAATCTGGTCTCACTTGTGAGCTTGTCCTGGAACATTGGTTGCATTCCAGGGTACTGTCCCTTGCTGTTACATCTCTGCCTCCCTGGTAAGAGATGTTTCTTTCCTCTTCCTACAGCAGGAGAGTAGGTGTCAGCAGGCAAACTCTCTTTGGGAACAACTGCAGTGAGTGGACTCCATTTTGTAGATGAAATGTATGGCATCTCTCACATCCACTAGAGAACTTTCATTTCCTTCTCTCTCAGCACCTGTTTGGCTTTTATCCCAAAGGCTCAGATTTGGAACACTGAGGTCTTAATGTCCAAACAGGCGTAGTTGCAGAGAGTTCTGGCTGATGCTCACCATGCAGTCTGGTGGAAAGCAGGTGTGAATCTGGGCACCCTTCCTCCCTCAACCTGGTGCATTGGCAGACATTTGGGGGAGTTCTTTGGGCTCCATCTTGACCTCTGTTATTCCAGGGGAGTGTGAATATCTGGTGAGCTGCCTGTGCTCATGTGAGCAGCAGATAAAAGAGCTGCAGGAATCTGACTGCTCTCTCTGCACAGCAGAAGGAGGCTGAGAGGGTGAGCCCAGTCACCTGCCCTCATGCTTTTGCCTCCACCCCCAAGGGAAAAAATGGGCTTAGAGAATTAGATAGACCTGGATGTTCACATCTCATCTGTAAGTGATCTTAGCTCTTAACCCCTAATACTTTGTATTTCATCTACAAAATGGAGATGATAATAGTAACTCCCTCCTATAGCTGGTTGTGAGGATTCAATGGATTGTTAGCATGGTGCCTGGTAATGCACTCAATACAGAGTCAAACGATGGTGATGATAGTCATAACAATGGCAACATGACCCGATATCCCTGGCCCTGTGTCAGCCAGCTGTGAATCAGATCTCTTTCCATGCCTCTTCCATGGTTATTGAGTTCTTAATAAAACCAACTGAGAACATGGGCTTGGAAATGCCTTTTAAAAGATGTCAAGTGTGATTCAGGGGGAGGAAATGTTACTGCTGAATAGTTGCTGTAGGTGTCAGTGTTAGTGTGTCCCGACAACCTCTGCCCCCTGCCAAATCCTGACTTTACCTTTCTGTATTTGCAGTCCTACCATGACTTGATAAAAGAGTGAAATGTTCTCCACCTGTGCTTGAAGGACAACAAGTAGGAGGGGGAAGGTGGATGGCAGGTCTGGGGGTCTTCGGCACGGGTGATGGGGTGGGAGGTGGGAGGGGTCCAGGTGAGCGTGATGAGGTGGATGCATAGGTTTAGACATGTGCAGAACCAAGCTCTGGCCCCAGCTGTGCAAGTGACTCATGTGTGGCCTCAGGAAATTCATGTCCACTCTCTGGACTGGCCCTTGTGACTCTTGATCCCTCGGGTCCCCTTCCCATGCCATTATCCTCTGGTTGTGTGTCAAAGTCAGTGCATTGATCACCAAAGTGGTCCTTTCTGTTCCTCATTCTTTCCATTTTCCACCACCTCTGGCCATAGGAACAACTATGAGGACCTCAGGTGTCACCAGTCCCAACTGAAGGGGAAGATTTGGATCCTTGTGATGGAGAAGGCAGCCTTGCAGCTCCAGATGAAAAATCTCAAGACATCCAAGTTCCTGCTATGACAAGTGAGTGGGTGCAGCACAGGGTTTTGGTTTTATGGGGGTGGGGTAGAGAGGAAGGTGGCAGCCTGTCTGCTCTGCAGCCGCTCCCTCCATGGCTCACACCTCTATGCTCTGGGCAGGTGCAAGCTTTGAGGGAGGAGCATGGCCTGATTCAGGTCCAGGAGACAGAGACCTGCTTGACTGATGTAAGCAGGCGCAGGTAAGCTGGAGCTGGGATGGCCTGAGAGCAGGTGGAGGGAAGAGAAAGAGATTTGCTTCAGCAGATGGCAAGTCTGCTCATCTGAGCCTCAGTGTCACTGTCCGCAAAGAGGGGTGGAGCGCCCATTGTCAGTCACCCACAGTTGTCTTGAGCACAAGAATGTGAAGAACTCTATTTGAAAGTGGTTTGAATGATTGACCATCATCTGGCTGTGAGGAATGATTAACTAGGAAGCCATAGTCTGGGGCAAGAAGCCTGAATTAGGAGATGTGGGTCGAGAAGAGGGTGTTTTGCACCTCCAGAGGCCCGAGGCCCTTATCATCTGATTCCTTTCTCAGCTGAACCTCCACCCCTGGAGCCTTGAGCAGGGCCCAGCAAGGAAGAATGGTGGCTGCAGGTGGGAGCTGAGCAGGTGCAGAAGCATCTGGAGAGTCTGGCAGGTCAGCTCCAGGCTCAAGTAAAGGACAACAAGGTCCGAGCCACCTGAACCAGGAGCAGGAGGAGCGGCTGCTGGAGCTGGGGCAGCTGCGGGACTCTGAGGCAAGCAGCACAGACAGGTGCTGGAGGGCATGCAGTGCAACCATGCCACCACCAGCTGCATGCTCTCTCAGGCCCATGAGCTCCAGGAGCAGCTGTCTAAGCTGTAGACTGACTTCATTAGGCTGGTGTGCCACCCACCCTGCCAGCCTGCCCTCCACCCTCACCCCTGGGCCTTTGTTTCCCCAGCTGTAAAATGGGGTAGTGGAGACCTCACATGAAATGGTACCTGAAAAGGCACCCTGTGAGCCAGTGCCCTGTGCCCCCTTCCCTGTGCCATGGGTCTCCAGCTGCATCAGATGGCCACTGATTGCTTCTCTCCATCCAGACCAACTAGAACATGGAGGTCACCAGCACTGCAGTCAGGGCAGTATGTGAAGATGGAGCTGGCTGAGAAATTAGGCCAGAAAAGAAAAAAACAAAATAAGAAAAAAAAAGTGAAGAAGAGGGGGGAAAACACCAAGAAGAAGGAGAAAACACCCAAGAGGTGAAAATGCCCAAAAGCAGAAGAAAACACCCATAATAGGAAGAAAACACCCAAAAGAAAAATAAAACAACCAAAAAGAAAACACCCAAGCAGAAGAAAACACACAAAATAGGAAGAAAATACCCCAAAGAGGAAGAAAATGACCCCAAAATAAAGAAAATACCCCAAAGAAGTAGAAAACACCCACAAGAAGAAAACACCCCAAAAGGGAAAACCCCAACAAAAAAGAAACCCCAATATAAAGAAGAAAACCCCCTTGAAAGAAAAAAAACAAAAGAAGACAACCCCAACAAAGAGAACCCCAGAAGAAGGAAGAAAAATACCCCCAAAATAAGAAAACCCCAACAAAAAGAAAACCCCCCAAAAAGAAGAAAACCCCATTGATAAGAAGAAAACCACAATGAAAAGAAGTAAAACTCCTCAGAAAAGAACCCCCCAAAAGAAGAAAACCCAAATGAAGAATAGAAAAATCCCCCAAAAGAAAACCCCAACAAAAAGAAGAAAACCAAAAAAGAAGAGAACAAAAAAAGAGAAAACAAATAAAGGACAGAAAAATACAAAAGACCAAAAAAGCAAAAAAAAGTCCAGAAAAAACACACCAAAGAAAAAAATAGTAAAAAACAGAGAGAAAAAACAAGCAACAAGAAAAAACAAAGAAAACATAAAAGAAAAACAAAAAAATAAGAAAATAAGAAAAAACATAAAAAGAAAAAACAACAATAACAAAAAGAAAACAGCAGGGTGCCCTTACCAGTAGTCCAGCCTCAGGGGCCTGTAGGGGAAGACCAGTACAATTGGTCCCTAGGGTCAGGCCATGGCAAGGGGGCCTTTAGTGCCAGGGCAGGCCAAGGAAGCTCTTAGGGCAGGCCTGCTGGGCCAGGGGTGCCTTTAGTGGCAGATAAGGCCAGGCAAGGCCAGGAGGGTCTTAGAGGCAGGTCAGGCCAGGCCAGGGTCGCTCTTAGCATCAAGACAGGCCAAGGGGTCCCTGGACAGGCCAGTCAAGGGCACACTTAGTGGCAGTGGTGCCCTTAGTGGCAGGGTGGCCCTTATGGCAGTGGTCCACTAGAGGCAGACCAGTAAAGGGGGGCCACATGGAAGGCCAGGCCATGGGTTCCTTGGGCAGGACAGGACAGGCTGGCCCTTAGTAGTAGGAGTCCCTTGGCAGCATGCATGTCCAGGGCAGCACTTAGTGGCAGGCAAGGGCCTGGTGGCCCTAGGGGCAGGTCAGGCCATGGGGGCACTTAGTGGAAGGCATGCCCAGGCAGTAGGACCCTTAGCACCAGTCCAGTCCAAGACAGAGGTGGCCCGTAGTGCCAGCACAGGACAGGCCTGCAGGGCCCTGTGGACAGGCCAGGGGGGTCCTTGGCTCTGCACCAGGCCACACTGGGCAGGCCCATAGTGCTAGGCCAGGTCAGGCCTTCAGGATCCTAGGAACAGGCGAGGCTAGGGGAGCTCTAGGGGCAGGCCAGGCAGGGCCAGGGGTGCCTTTGAAGCAGTTCAGGCCAGGCAAGGGGGTACTTGGGGTAGGCCTGCCTGACCAGGGGAGCCCTAGTGGCAGGCCAGGCTATGCCACAGAGGCCCTAGGAGCAGTCAAAGCCAGTCTAGAGGGCCCCTAGAGACAGGTCAGGCCATTGGGTCCCTTAGTGCCAGTTCAGGCCAAGGAAGCACTTAGGGCAGGCCTTCCAGGCCAGGGGGCTCTAGGGGTGGGGGCAGGCTGGGCCAAGGAAGCACTTGCAGCAGGTCTGGCAGGCCCTTAGCAGAAGGGGGCCCTGAATAGTAGGTCTGGCCATAGAGTCCCTTAGCAACAAGTATGCTAGGCTTGGGGGACCTTAGTACCAGATCAGGCCAGCTCTGAGGCAGGCCTGACCAGTGTGTCTCTGGTATAGGCCTGTCCAGGCCTGCCCTTAGTGACAGTGTGGCCATTAAAAGAAGGCCAGAACAGGGCAGCCCTTAGTGGTAGGCCAGGAAACACCAGAGGTGCCCTTAGTGGCAGGGCAGGTGAAGCCAGGGGCACCCATGGGAGCCCTAGGGGGTCCCTCTTTCTTTTTCTTTTTTTCTTTCTTTCTTTCTTTCTTTCTTTCTTTCTTTTCTTTTCTTTCTTTTTTCTTCCCTTCCTTCCATCCCTTCCTTCCTTCCATCCCTTCCTTCCTTCCCTCCCTTCCTCCTTTGCCTTCTTTCCTGCCTTCCCTTCATGCCTGTCCTCCCTTCCTGCCTTCCCTTCTGTCCTTCCCTTCCAGCCTTTCCTCCCTTCCTTTTCTTTCTTTCTTCCCTTCCTTCCTTTTTTCTTTTGATCCTTTTCTTTCTTTCCTTCCTTCCCTCATTCTTTCCTTCATTCCTTCTTTCTTTGCTTCCTTCTTTCTTTCTTTCTTTCTTTTTATCCTTCTTCCTACCTTCTTTCTTTCCTTCCTTCTTTTTCTTTCTTTCTTTCCTTTTCTTTCCTACTTTCTTTTCTTCTTTCCTTCTTTCATGGTTATTCTCTCTCTCTCTCTCTCTCTCTCTCTCTCTCTCTCTCTCTCTCTCTCTCTCTCTCTCTCTCCCCCTCCTTCCTTCTTTCTTGGGGCCCCTAGGGAACATTAGGCAAGGGGAGCCCTTACTGGAAGGTCAGGTCAGGCCAAAACAGGGGTGACTTAGAGTCAAGCCAGTCCCAGCCAGGCAGGACCTAGGGGGGTTCTTTCCTTCCTTCCTCCCTTCCCTCCTTCCTTTCTTCCTTCCTCCCTGCCTTCCTGCCTTCCCTACCTGCCTTCCTTTCCTGCCTCCCCTCTATTCCTGCCTTCTCTTCCTGCCTTCCCTATCTTCCCTTCCTTTTCTTTATTCCTTCCCTTCATTCCCTCCTTTATTTCTCTCCCTTCCTTCCCTCCCACCCTTTCTGCCTTTCCTTCCTGCCTTCCCTCCCTTCCTGCCTTTGCTTCCTGCCTTCTCTTCCTTCCTTCCCTCCCTCCTGTGCTCCCTTCCTGCACTCCCTTCCTACCCTACATTCCTGTCTTCACTCCCTTCCTACCTTGCCTCCCTTCCTACTTTCCCTTCCTGTCTTCCTTCCCTTACTTCCCTTCCTTCCATTCCTTCCATTCCTGCCTTTTCTTCCTTCTTTTCCTTCCTTTTCTTTCCTTCCTTCTTTCTTTCCTTCCTTCCATCTTTCATTCTTTCCTTCTTTCTTTCATTCCTCTTTCCTTCTCTCTTTCTTTCTTTCTTTGGGGGCTCTATTTTTCTTTCTTTCCTCCTCCTTCCTTTTTTCCTTCCTTCCTTCTTTCTTTCTTTCTTTCCTTCTTTCTTTCTTTGAGGTCTCTTTCTTTCTTTCTATCTCTCTCTTTCTTTCTTTCCTTCTTTCTTCCAGCCCATCTAGGTCCCTCCTGGCTTGCGCTGCCACTAACAACACCCCTGGCCTGGCCTCCTATTGGGCTCCCAAGAAAGAAAGAAAGATGCCCCCTAGGGTACCCCCGGCCTGGCCTGCCTCTAAGAGACCCCCTGGCCTGATCTGGCCTGTGCTGCTACTAACAGTGCCCCTGGCCTTCCACTAACAGTGCCATGGCCAGGACTGCTGTTGAGGGCCCCACTGCCTCTATAGGAAGGTCTGACTAAGTGTACAGAAGAGACTCATTGGATGGGCCTGTCTCAGGGCTGCCCTGGCCTGGCCTGGCCTGCCTCTAAGAGACCCCCAGGGCTGGGAAGGCCAGTCCAGGTGGTCTCTTACAGGAAGGCAGGCCAGGCCAGGGGGCCATAGCACTAAGCAGGGCAAGGAGGCCATGGACCAGGCCATTCAAAGATGGCCCTTAGTGGCAGGGCAAGCCAGGCCAGGTGGGCTCTTAGCACCAAGACAGGCCAAGGGGCCCAGGGACAGGCCAGTCAAGTGGGGCACTTAGTGGCAGGGGTGCCCTTAGTGGCAGGGTATCCCTTGTGGCAGTGGTCTGCTATGGGCAGACCAGTAAAGGGGGACCCTATGGCAGGACAACCAGTGGGTTCCTTGAGTGGGACAGGACAGGCTGGCTCTTAGCAGTAGGAAGCCCTTGGCAACATTCTGGCCAGGGAAGTCCTTAGTGGCAAGTGAGGGCACAGGGACCCTAGGGGCAGGCCAGGCCATGGGTGTCCTTAGTGGAAGAGAAGCCCAGGCAGGGGCACCCTTAGTGGCAGGCAGGACAGAGGTGGCCCAGAGTGCCAGGCCAGAACAGGCCAGCAGGGCCCTGCAGACTGACAGGATGGGTCATGGGGGTCCTTGGCTCTGAGCCAGGCTGGGTTAGGCCAGCAGGATCCTAGGAACAGATCAGGCCAGGCTAGGCCAGGGGGACCCTAGGAGCAGTCCACGCCATTCTAGAGGGTCCATTGAGGCAGGCCAAGCCAGAAGCCCCTAGGGGCAAGCAAGGCCAGTGGGGTTCTTAGTGCCAGGCCAGTCAGGGGACCTCTTAGTTGCAGGCCAGGCCAAGGAAGCACTTGGGGTAGGGCTAGCAGGCCCTTAGCAGAAGGGAGCCATTAGCAGCAGGGGTGCCCTGAATAGTAGGTCTGTCCATGGAGGCCTTTATTGCCAAGTATTCTGTTATAGCCACACAAAACAGACCAAAACAGAAAATTGGTACCAGGAGTGGGATGCTGCTTATAGCAGACACTAGAAAATGTGGAAACGGCTTTGGAACTGGGTGTTGAGAAGAGTTTGGAGGAGTTTGGAGGACTCAGAAAAAGATAAAAAATGAGGGAAAGTTTGGAATGTCTTAGAGACCAGTTAAATGGTGGAGAGCAAAAGCCTTATGGACTGTAAAGTCCATTTGAAGGAGGTCTCAGAAATAAGGAGTAAATTGGGGCAAAGATCACCCTTGCTGTGAACTGGCAAAGAACTTGATTGCATTGTGTCCATGCCCTAGGACTTTGTGGAACTTGGAACTTAAGAATTGTGAACCAGAGTATTTGGTGGAAGAAATTTTTATGCAGCATGGCTACTTGTAACAGCCTACTCTGAGTTATGGTGGCAAAGGTATGACATAAAGCCAGAATTTAAAAGAAAAGCAGAGTGTAAAGATTTGGAAAATTTGCAGCCTGGCCATGTGGTAGAGAAGCAGAGAGCATTTTCAGAAGGAAAGTTCAATGGTACTAAGAAGATTAACATAAAAGAACATGATTATCAAGAGAAGGAGAAAAATGCCCTGAAGGCATTTTAGAAACCTCTGGGGCCAAGTCTTCCATTTCAGGCCCAAAGATCTAGGGAGACAAAATGGTCTTGTGGAACTGGCTTGAGGAGCCCTCCATAGGCTTCCCAATTGGGGGTTGCTGATCTAATTATGGTTCTTTAATCTGTGGATTGATGTATTATAGCCATTTTGGAAAATCCTCAGCAATTTCACCTTCAGTGATGGCTTCTGCCCCCCTCGCTCTCCCTTCTCTGTCCCCCTCTGAGTTCAATTACCCATACACAGTTGTCATGAGGCTCATCCATCCCTGCTTCTTCTGTCTTCCTCAGGGAAGGCCCATCAGGGATTTGGATGGAAATTCTAGTAGGTCACTGGTCAACCATGAAAGACTATGGCAAATCCACTTGTGACCTTTGGAGGTTTCAGCTTGCTGCTTTAGCACCCATGCCCCGCAGCTTTAAAGTGTGGCAAAAATCTCAAGGGATGAATCAGCTGGCCCTGTCCTTCTGGGGAAATATTGTCTCTGACGCACTTTGAGATTCAGGCAGAATTTACCCTGACTTTTAGGAACCCTTGGCCTTGCTCCTCAACCCTCCACATTCATCCCCAGAACACAGAGAATGTCCTGTGGAAAATATCAACCATGTTGGTGCTTCTCAAGTTGTGTGATCTCTCATGCCAGCACCAGCCCTGAGTGACAAACGAATACTTCCCTGGTTTCTCTGTTCCTCACTTGGGCCAAGTGTGATCATCAGTCCCTACTGAGAATTAGCAAAAACCCTGCCCCAGAAGTCTCCCTCTCTGAAATTTCAATTCATGTAATTATTGTTTCCTCAACTGTATTATGCCCTCTGGTTTCCACAATGATACGTGCTTTGCTTTTTTGTTCAATTAGACATCAGTCCTGAAGCTCTTTTCATTGCCAATAGGTGACTTCCTTAATTTTTATAAAAGTTAATAACATATACTTATGTAACCAGTTATCTCTAAACAGACACTGGCTGGTGTCAATCTTTTGCTAACCAAACCTGCATAAATGAATATAGAGATAAATTTAAATGAGCCCAGTACAAAAGGCTTGAGAACTCCTTCCAAATTAAGACGGACAGCAAAACTGGGGAGGTAGTCAGATAATATGGTAAAATAAATATTTTTGAACTGTCATTTTTTCACATGTAAATAGTTCTTTAAAATTTTTTAGTGGGGTATATCATACTTAGAAAAGATTACACAGGATATTTTAAGTTTAAATATTAATGTCGTATAAACTCTGCAGACTGGACACACACTAATGAATAGACTGGGGAGATATTAGCTCCCAGTGTGTCCATCCTGACCTCATTTCCTTCCTATCCCCAAATGTGACCGCTATCAGAAATTTTAGAGTCATTCTTTTTCTCTTTACCATCAATTATGTATCATTAAGAAGTGTTTTGTTTAACTTTGCCACTTTTAAACTTTCCATGAAAGGATATTAATAGAATTACCCTGAACATGTTCATCACTGGTTTCTCTGCCTCAGTCTGTTTCACACGTGCTGGGGTTTGAGACTGTAGGTCATCCAACTTACCATCCATTCCAATGCTTATAATGTTGGGGCTGTTTCAAGTTTATTTTTTGCTCTTGTGAAAATTCTGCTTGTATAATTCATGTTTCTTTCTAAATGCCCACATATAACAAATTCTCAATCTGTTGGAGAGAAATTACTGTGTTGTGGATGTGTAACTTCAAACTTACAGGAAATGCCAATGAGTGTGTGAATAGACCCACCATCTCTGCATGGGATAATTTATTCCACGAGATTGACAACATTGGAATTGCCTCATTTATTAATTTTTGCCCATCAGTGTACATGTAATAGGATTTCCTTTTGATTTTTATATTGCTTTTTATTAAATACCAATGAGATTGAGCATTTTTCATATATGGTCTTTTGTCTCCTAAAAAATATTTATGTTATTTTCTTCTAATTCATGTGTATGTTTATTGGTTTCTTATGATTTCTTTATATACTCTGGACACTAATCTTTTTCATTTTTAGGTACCACAAATATTTTTCTCCCAGATAGTGATTTATCTTTGCACTCCCTTTATTCTACATTTTAACAAGCTATTAATTTAAATAGAATTGAATTTCTCAGTCTCTTACTTTGTAGCATACTGTTTTTCATTATATAAGAAAACTCTCCCTATTCTGAAGTGTCAAAATACAAAATTACAACAAATTTAGTTAAAGATCTCTTGTGATTCTACAATCAGGCAACAGGTCACTCCATGAAAAATAGTAAGTTACAATGAGCCAAGTGCAGGAGGTTGGTTTTATGAACAGAAAAGGCTAAAGAAAGAAACAAAGAACAAAAGATGGACTGGTCATTTTAAAGTTACTTTCACTGTAAGGTGGGTATAGGGGGACAGAACAATAGAAAAATAGCTGATGATTTAACATCAGGTTACTTCTGGCTGTCCTTTCTGTGTAGGAATTGCAGCAGAGGGAACTTCATTCTTATGCCTATTGAAGATTTAAACTGACCTGTTTGGGAAATTGGCTGTTACTTCTCTCTCCTGATTTCTCAGGTCAGGCCACAACTTGGTTTAGATTTTGTGACGTGGAACTTAGCAGGGAGTGACTCCACTTTTATTTTTAGGCTGGTCTTTTGGAACCTAGTGCAAGAACCTCATCTGAAACAATGGCCTCATAATTTTATTTAGCAGAAGTTATTAAAACACTTGCCACAACTTCTAAGAGTGTTGTAGTTTCTCCTTCATGTGCAAACCTTCAATAAGTTAATTATTGTACATGGAGTTGATAGGAGGAAATTCATTATTCCACTATAGATAACCAGTTGTCACTGTCCCATGTATTAACGTGTCTATCACTTCTACCACTTTGCAGCAATGCCTAATCAGTCACCATCACTGTGAAATATGAGGATATTTTATCTATTTTTTTCACTGCTGACCTAGAACATGAACTGTTACACAGGAGAACACCACAAAATACTTATTTGATTTCCAGTCTCAAGGGAGACATGCATACCTGGACACATACACAGATCTCATGATAGGGCCACTTCCATTTCAACCTCAGAGAATGAACTGTTCTCACATCCACTCCTTTTAGCAGGAGGATATCCCCCATCCCCCACCTGTCCAGCAGGACAGGTGCTTCAACTGTCCTGGTTGGGGAGGGGCCTTCTTGAGCCCTCACATTTCACTTAAAAACCTAAGAACCAGAAGCCTAAGTTTCTGAGTGTCAGTGGCCAGACATGACAGGAGTTATGGTGCTGGAGCCATTTACGTGCTCTAGAATTCTTCCAGGAATGGGCCACTCACTTCCAGACCCAGGTGGCTCAGTTAGGGCATCAGTGCTGTCCTCTCATTCAGCCTCCATGTCTTCCTCTGAAGTCACCCCTGATGCTACGTGACACCCTGAATAACTGTAGAGTCACCACCAAAGAAGATCCTCACCAGTTGTGTTCCCTGGACTTTGGACTTCCCATCCTCTAAAACTAGAGAATAAATTTTCTTTATTTGTAAATTATCAAGTTTCAGGTATTCTGTTAGAAGCAACAAAAATGGACTAATACACTATATGAGCATGAAGCGAAACTTTTCATACCACCTTGGGATCCTTCTACAGAAGAAATTGAGGGCTGGGGAAGGAACTGTGCCTCCTCGGACCCTGTGTGGAACCCAGTCTGAAGGTAGGAAACAACCACACCACTTGTCTTAACTTATCCCAGCTCAAAAGTCCAAAGTCCCACCATGAAATCAAAACAAGTTATCTACTGCTAAGACACAATGGTGGGACAAGCATAGGGTACATATTCCTGTTCAAAAAGGGAGAAATAGAGGGCCGACCCCGTGGCGCACTTGGGAAAAAGGGAGAAATAGGCCAGAGGAAAGGGGTAACAGGTCCTAAGGATGTCCAAAACCCAGCAGGCAGGCATCAAATGTCAAAGCTGGCAAATAACTTCCGTTCACTTCACATGTGACATCCTCTGCATGCTGGTGTGGGGGTTGGGTCCCCAAGTCATCAGGCAGCCCCACTCCTACAGCATTCCTTGTGTCAGGTCTCAGCTCTTCCAGGCTGGTGTCCCACTCTGGTAGCTCTACAAGCCAGGTCTCCATGGTGGTCCTGCTCCCATGACTCCACTAATTGTGGCCCTGGGGGGTGTTCTCTGCTGCAACTCCAATCCCACATTTCTGCTCAGCATTGCTCTAGCAAAAGCTCTCCACAGTAACTCTGCCCCTGTGACAGATCTCTTCCTGAATCCGCAGGCTTTTCCACACATCCTTTGAAATCGGAGTGGAGGCTCCCAAGCTTCTACAGCTCTGGCATTCTGTGAGCCTGCAAACTTAACAGGATGTGGACACTGCCAAGGCTTTAGCTTGTATCTTTTGAAGCTGCAGGTCCCGCGGTACCCAGGGCCAATTTAGCTACAGCCAGGGCAGCCAGCGTGTGGGAAGCAGCATCCCGAGGTGGCCCTGGGCAGCCAATCCATGCAGGGTGCCTTGGGCCTGTTCTCTGAAACCTGTGATGGAAGGGGCAACCTCAAAGTTCTGTGAAATACCTTCAAGGTCTTTTTTCCATGCTCTTGGTAACCCCTTTCTCTGTCCTGATCTGAGCCAATGGTCCCTTGGGCTACACACTTGGTTTTCTCTCTTAAACAGACTTTCTCACTCTTTATGGGGGTTTTCCAATTTTTTACCTTCTGCTTTCTTTTGAATTATAAATTCTGGCTTTACATTGTGCTTTCTCTGCCATAACTCAGGATAGGCTGTCACAAATAGCCATGCAGCTGGCTCAGTGTCTTGCTGCTTAGAAATTTCTTCTGCCTAATATTCTGGCTCACAGCTCTTAAGTTCAGCATCACGTAAAGCTTTGGGGCATGAACAGAGTGCAGCCAGGTTTACACCACCACAGCGAAGGTAGAGGACATCCACTGCCCCAAAAGAACACCCTCGTGTCCATTTGTACCCAAATCCCCCATCTCTAACCACTGATCTGTTTTAGTTTACTATACCGTGCCTTTCTGTGTCATAAAAAAGGAATGCTGTGATAGCCTTAGGAGGTGTTTTGTTTGTTTGTTTTATCAAATTTGATATCCTCTTTGTAAAACTGAGTAATTATACTTGCCTTCCAATGTTCTAAATGTAAAAGTTTCTACAGCACCCAATGCAGCTTAAGCACAGATTAAGCCTTCAAACTTGAGTGATTCCATTATTATGAGCTACATGGTTTACAAAACTCTGTGCTCCCTGTACTTAACTTTCTTCATTTTGTGATGAGGTAATGAATGATGAGGGAGAAGGTTTAAATGAGATACAAATGATTGTCAAGTCACTGTACCCTATGGAGTGCTATGAAAATGGGAGTTAACATGGAAAATAATGGAGAGAGATTGGATATTGTTTGCTCTTTAATAAAACACTACACTCTGATGGTATTTTTTCCTCTTCCCTAGCTAGTGCTTGAAGTCTAGAAGTAGAAAGGATACCTGTGAAAAGTAAAAAAGGCTTTTGGGGGATTTGTGGGTCATTAATACAAAAAGCTTCCACCCTCTCTTATAAAACACATTAAAATTTTTCCTTTTTGAGGATGTCAAACATCTTCTTTTCTACTGAAAGTTATTCAAACTGATACTCTATGTTCTGGAGCTCACCTCCAAATGACAAAAATGATCAGACATCGCCCTCTTTTCCCCATCATGACTACTGCTGCTGCTTTACCAGTTAGTTTTAGCTCCACTCACCTTTTTCTGCCTTCTAAATAAGAACTTTTAGGATTCCCAGAGAATTTTATTCATGACCTGAGAGCAACCAATCCAGACCAAAGCCTGACTTCCTGGAACACTCACCAAAACCACCAAACACAAGACCAAATCTGATAATAAATCCTTTCAAACATCTTCTGCCTGATGTAATCCACAGTCCTCCATCACGTGTTCAAATTGCTTTGACTCAGTATAACCAATTTTCTTTGAATACAAAGGTGACCGTGGGTTTCGGCTAAAGGGTACTGACAAAACCATTGTTTAAGCTTTTATTATTAATGATGAATAAGAAATCATTTTAAGGGCAAATATACATATATAACAATAATAAATAAAATGTACATAACAGAAAAACACACTTGTATACACCCAGTAATATTGATTCAGAATGCATAGTGCTTAAATTAACAAAATTACAAAGTTGATTTGAAGTCCATAATTAATAATTCTCTCAGCAAGTGAAAAATAAAGAGAATAGCACATAAGTGTTGTGGGTTGGATTGTGTTTCCTCACAAATTCATTTATTGAAATCCTGACCCCCAGTACCTCAGTATGTGGCCTTATTCAAAAATAGGGATGTCCTAAATGTAATTAGTGAAGATGAGGTTGTACTGGAGTAGGGTGGGGCCACAACCCAACATGAGCAGTGCCGGTATAAGCAGAACATCATACGAAGAGATAAACACACACAGGGAGAATGCCATGTGAAAAGTAGTTATTGCTGCCACAAGCTGAGGAACTACCAGAAGCTAGTGAGGCCTGAGCAGATCCTTCCTGGTATTTTCACAGGGAGCAGGTCCTGCCAACTCCTTATGTTTGGTCTTCTGGCTCCAGGACCATGAGAAAAAAATTTCTGTTGTTCTAAGCCACCCAGTACTTTGTTATGGCAGCCCTAGGAAGCTCATACAGTTAGCATACAAGTGATTTGAAAACATAGTAAATAGGATATTCCTATGAAATATCTATAGAAGGCTTTCCTTGAAAAAATTCATTGTTTTTAATGATATATTATCAAACAAAACAATTAAACCCCTATCAAGGAACTGCATTCAGCTCTAAGTAACAGAAATCTCCCAAAATCTAATACATGAGGAAGGTATTTGTTCTCACATAGGCCTGGGTCAAATCACTTAGAAATACAATAGGTAACAAACTCCCATGTGCTGTTTTCTTGTTTTGCTGTGATGTTGCAGCTTTTTCTTAGTGGAATCAGAGTCACAGAGCCACTAGAAGTATTAAGAGAACAAGATGCCCACCATACAAATTAGACCTTATACAAATATGTAAAGGTCTAGACAGGGAACTCAGAGATTGCCGCCCAGGACAGTCTGAGTCAGTGGCCTGGAGAACTGCAGGGTTTGCAGGAAAATTCAAACCATGGGTGTCTTACCACACAAATATATCCCTGATACCAAGCTTATGGACACGTCTGTGGAAGAGTATACCTCTGACAAAATGGAAATCAAGCACTTGGTGTTTGTTTTGATGATACTCTTGATTGACAGGGCCGAGAATCCAGAAAATAAGCTGAAGGCTTGTATCCACACAGCTCATATGCATCTGCCTATTTTTATTTATTGGGACCTTAAAAACAGTAACAGCTTATTCATTTCTTCCTCCTAAATCTCATGGAAGTGAGGTTACTGGTAAATTCAAATATGGAAACAGAAAGGGAAGGGATACTGGCAAATGCAGTTCCTAAAATTATTCACATTGATATAACACAATCCAGAAGAACTTGAGACTGTGCTCTTTGAAGAACTTTGCATAATTACAAATTTCTGCCCATTATTTGTTAGGAAAATGGAATAAGGCTCCTTTAACCAAAAAATAAAATACTCTCCCAGTAAGAAAGGTGGTAAATACTACAGGCAATTGATATCCAATATCTGCCACACTGTCAGTTGAACAAAAAGAAAAAAGAAAAGAAAAATACTAAAGTGTCATTGTTTCAATAACCCCTTATTTAGAGAACAATTAAGAAACTAAATAGAAATTAGGCCACCTGCCAAAATTAAAACAAACAAAAAAGAAACTAAATAAAAATTAAACCTATGTGCATATTAAAAATACACTTCAAATCACGAGTCCAACAAGCCATAAAGACAAAAGTTTCATTTGCTGAATTGTAAGAAAAAAACAATACCTGCCAAAATTCATGTACTATAGCTAAGAGTAGTTAGAATTATTTTTCCCTTAAATGGTTATTTGTGAACAAACTATAAACACACTCCTTATGTGTCCACTTTAAGAATGAGGTACTCATAAAGGCAATATCATATTTCCAGCATTTATAAGATTACTCTCCTGTGTGAGTTTTCTGAAGGACTACACACTAATTCATCTGCAGGAAGATGTCCCACATCACACTTGTAGTGCTTTTTTGCAAACTGTATTCTTATGTGTCTTCTTAAGGATGAGGAAGTGAAGGCTTTCCCACACTGCTTACACGTATAAGGTTTCTCTCCAGTGTGCAGTCTTGCATGTACTGGTAAAGATGATGGCCATTCGAAAACTTTCCCACATTCCTTACATTCATAAGTTTGCTCTACAGAGTGCATTCTCACATGTTGTTGCAAGAGTTTAGGCCAACTGAAGGCTTTCCCACACTGTGTGCATTCATAGAGCTTCTCTGCAGTGTGCCTCCTCATGTGCTTTTGTAAGGATATGTGGCAGTAGAAAGCTTTCCCTCACCGCTTGCACTTGTATAATTTGTCTTCAGAATGCATTCTCACGTGTTCTTGAAAGCAGGCAGACAAACTGAAGGCTTTCCCACACTGCTTACATTCACAGGGTTTCTCTGTAGCATATGTTCTCATATGCTTTCTTAAGGATATGGGCCAATTAAGTTTTCCCACACTGTGTGCATTCATAGGGTTTTTCTCCACTGTTCACTCTCAGATGTCCTTGAAAGGATGAGGGATGACTGAATGTTTTCTCACATTGGTTACATTCATAGGGCTTCTCTCCACCATGAGTCCTTTCATGTCTCTGAAAGGACTGGGATAAATGAAGGTTTTCCCACACTGTTTTCTTTCATAGTGTTTCTCTCCAGGGTGCATGTATCATGTGTCTTTGAAAAGCTGAGGACTAACTGAAGGCTTCCCCACATTCCTTACATTTATATGGCTTCTCTCCAGTGTGACTTCTCACATGACTAGTAAGACTTGAAAAATCAATGAAGACTTTCCCACATTGCTTACATTCACAGGTTTTCTCAGCAGTGTCAATCGATATATGCCGATTAAGGGAAGACATACAAGGAAAGGTTTTCCCACATATTTTACAAGCATAGGGCATCTCTCCATTGTGCGTCCTAACATGAGTTCTTAGGTGTGAATGACAACCACAGGCCTGCCCACCTTCCTGGCACTGATATGGTTTTTGTCCAGTGTGGACTTTGATGTGACTCTTGAGGGATGAATGATGCATGATGACTTTTCCATATGCACTGTATCTATACTGGTTTAGTCCAGTAGGAATTTTCTTGTATGGGTTAAAATTTGGAATCTGGCTGAAGGCTTCTCCACATTTATCAATACTTTCACAGAGTCTTTATACCATGTAATTTCTAATACAAATGAGAAGCATGTTATTAATGAATTGATTCATAGTTATTTATTAGTATTTATAAGTATTAGGATTGCATTTTAGGTAAGTTTTTCACTGAAAGTGTTGGTTTTCCACACTATCTGCATTGTTTGAAGGGGAATAAACTGAATTCTCTGCAAGAGCATTTGACTACTGCTATTATTAAAGGTTATTCTAATATATGGGGTTTCTGGATAATTGTTTCCAGCTGAATTATGTTTTGAACATGCAATGTCTAAGTCACATTTATAGAAATATTTTTTGTAAAAATTCTGTGAATAAATTTGGAGCTAGACTTATATGAGGTTTCTCTTTGCTACCGTTTTGAATTTCATAATATACTAAGTAAGATTCTCTCCTGGGATACTGCTTTCTCTTGAGTGTAACTCACCTCAAATTTCTCCCCTGCCTTGCATGCTGATCTTCAATGCTAAGGTCTTCCCAATTTTTTCCTAAAACAGAGGCCCAGAAATCATTTATGGTGAACTTTGCTACTTTAGGTTCCTTAGTTACTTTTTCTCCATAAACATCCTGTTGAGAAACTGACCTATTGGCCATTCATCATCCGAAACAAAAAAGTGAACACATTTTATGAGAAACAAGGCACCTGTTAGCCAAAAAAAAAGACAAAAGGCATTTAGCCATTTCAGGACTTCATCAAGCACAAGGGGTCAAAATGGCAGGCAATTTAATGAACACAATAAAATCCTCACTGGGCTTCAAAAACAAACTTCCTTGGGCCATGAAACATATCCATAATGATGGTACTAAGGAAGCTTTCCTTATAGGAAGAAAATCTCCCTTTAATACATAGATTCTCATTCTCACAGAAAAACTATTAGATTCTACCTCTGTGACAGCCATGATGACCATGTCTGTCTTTCTAACCAGTGTACTGCACCGCCTTTCCACATTCCAAGTCTTGGAACAGGCTTGATGTATAAGAAATACTTGATCACTAATGACTAAGTAAAGGAATGATGCCATCCTTACCTATTGAGGCCAGGTTCTGAAAAGTTTTGAGCAACACATCTCTGTAGTGGTCCCTCTGAGCAGAATCCAGCAAAGCCCACTCCTCCAGGGTGAAGTCCACAGGCACATCCTCAAAGACCACTGAGTTCTGAAACATCTACCATATGTGCAGGAGCATGGCTGGGATGAGCAGCATGGGCACTGTACTCCACCCATACACAAGATGCCATGGCCTCCCAATATCTGCCATGCAGCACTTGTCAGACCTCTTCCTCTGTCTACACTCACTTGCTCATAGATTTAACAGCACCACTAACACATTGAACCGCTCTCTACATCTTTACTAGGACCACTTCAGGACTTATTCCTCTCTATCAAAATGGTTTAGACCACATTGGAGATATCAAAAAAATTCTATACAAATGAAACAAATATTTGCATTTTAAGGCCAACAATCCGTTGTGACACAAACTATTTTCAGCTCCCTCCCTACTGCACACTACATCACTCAGCACTCAACAAAGCAGAGTCAAACCCAGATGAGTTTAATGTTTATCAAAGCACACTGCAGGACTGGGAACTTTTCCTTCTGTTGCCTTCCCCACACATGAGGCCAAGGGGCCTGTAGGGACCCAATTTGCAACAAGGGCTGGGAAGCCACCATGTCTTAAAGAAC